>NC_141004.1:59879761-60429761 GCF_052327205.1 Somniosus microcephalus
AATAGAAGAGAATGCAATTCCCAAGTTTTTCAAAGCAAGACCGGTACCATATGCAATTCACCCAGCTGTCGAGGCAGAGCTGGAGAATCTGGAGAATGCAGGCGTGTTATCTAAGGTAGACTGGAGCGAGTGGGCAACACCCATCGTTCCTGTCATGAAGAAAACGTTAAACAATAAGTCTGAGGAGCCAAGGAAGGTTCGCATCTGTGGGGACTTCAAGGTGACTGTGAACCCAGTCCTTCACACGGTACAGTATCATCTTCCGAGGATATAAGATATTTTCACCTCACTATCTGGAGGGAAACGTTTTACAAAAATTGACCTAGCGCAAGCATATTTGCAGATGGAGGTTGAAGAATCCTCTAGGAAATATCTCACGATAAACACTCACAAAGGTCTTTACCAGTATAATCGACTGCTATTCGGAGTTGCATCAGCTCCGGCTATATGGCAAAGAGCGATGGAACAAGTCCTGCAAGGGATTCCGGGGACTCAGTGTTACTTGGACGACATCCTAGTGACAGGTGAAAATGACAGTGAACACCTTGCCAACCTAGAGCAGGTGCTCACTAGACTAAGAGAACATGGGCTACGAGCCAATCGCCCCAAGTGCGAGTTTTTTAAGAAACAAATATCGTATTGTGGCCACATGATTGATGAAGAGGGGTTACATAAGTCCCCTGACAAAATTGAAGCGGCAGTTAAGACTCCAGCGCCTGAAAATGTGTCGCAACTGAGGTCATTCCTCGGATTGGTGAATTACTACCATAAGTTTTTGCTGAATTTGTCCACAATTCTGCACCCACTGAACGCCCTGCTACAAACTGGAGTAGCATGGAAATGGAGTGATGAATGTAAGCGGGCCTTTCAGAAGTGTAAAGGCCTGATCACTTCAAGAGAAATATTGGCTCACTACAACCCATCACTACCGATAAGACTGGCGTGTGATGCGTCTCCCTACGGCGTTGGAGCGGTACTGTCACATAAATTCCTTGATGGTTCAGAGAGGCCGATAGCTTTTGCGTCACGCTCGTTAACTTCAGCCGAGCGTAACTACATCCAGATTGACAGAGAGGCCCTCAGCCTGGTGTGGGGGGTGAAGAAGTTCAATCACTACCTGCACGGACAGAAATTTACTCTACTAACTGATCATCAACCTCTTGTCTCCATTTTCAACCCTAAGAAGGGCGTCCCGATAATGACAGCACAACGGCTACAGAGGTGGTCCCTTTTCCTAGGGGCACACCAATATGACATTGAGTACAAAGGAACTAAACAGCATGGGAATGCTGATGGATTGTCGCGCCTACCGTTACCAACGGTGGAAGAAGCACCTGCAGTGGATCCTGTGGAGATATTCCACTCGACCATAGTCGAATGTCTACCTGTGACGAATGCAAACATAGAAAAGGAAACACGAAATGACCCGACACTCTCCAGGGTCTATGATTTAATGGTGAAGGGATGGCCAGCACCTGGCGAACCACTGTTGCCAGCATTCTCGCCAAGAAGAGAACAGCTGTCAGTGTGCCGAGGAACCTTGATGTGTGGATCCAGAGTAGCAATTCCACCCAAATTGAAGGATAGAGTGCTCAATGAGCTTCATGAGGGTCATCTGGGAGGGGTAAAAATGAAGAACTTAGCCAGAGCGTTTGTGTGGTGGCCGGGAATCAATAGAGAAATCGAAGAGATGACCAAGAGCTGTACAGGATGCCAGAAGGTCCAAAACGCCCCACCACAAGCCCCTCTACATCCATGGGAGTGGCTCTCATCTCCATGGCAAAGGGTACACATTGATTTTGCTGGTCCATTTATGGACTCGATGTTTTTAATTGCGGCGGATGCACGTCCAAAGTGGCCAGAGGTAATAAAAATGTCCTCAACCATCACAGAAAAAACTATCACAGTCTTACGAACCATATTCGCCAGAAATGGGCTGCCTGAACAGATTTGCTCCGACAATGGACCACAGTTTGTGTCTGAAGAGTTCCGGAGGTTCTTAAAGAACAATGGTGTTAAGCATTACACATCCGCTCCATATCATCCAGCCACCAATGGATTGGCTGAGAGGTTCGTTCAAACATTCAAGAAGGCTATCAAGGCAATGTGTAATGAAGACATACCCCTACAACACAAGGTGGATAACTTCTTGTTTGCCTACCGGAATGCGACACATGCGGTTACCAACCAAACTCCAGCCATGATGTTCTTCAATCGAAGACTAAGATGCCACTTGGATTTGGTTAAGCCAAACATCAGAAGAGATGTGGAGAACAGGCAGTTTCAGAATATGAATGAAAGGCCAACCAGGAGTTTCAAGATAGGTCAACCAGTTTTGGCCCGGGACTACCGCACAGAGAAATGGCAGCCAGGAACGATCTGCACACGGCAAGGACCTCTAATGTATACCGTGGACGTTGGAGAGAGCATTGTAAGACGCCATGCTGACCAGATTCTAGAGTCACTGGAAAATGTCAAATCTACACCACGATCCTATACACCTGGTGATGAAACCGAAGTACCAATTGCATCTACCTCAGAATCGGTGATATTGGAAGCAGACGAACCAAACAACGACGTTGATCCCGAATCAACTTTGCCAGAAGAACCTGATACCCCAAAGAGGCATTATCCGGACAGAATCAGGAAGCCTCCTCAAAGACTGAATTTATAATTGATTAACTTCAGCTAATGTATATAGCAACTGTAATTGTAAATATGTTATTCAATTATTAATCGAATGTTATGTACTGTTTAGCTAAAAGGGGAGGAATTGTAGTGTATGTACCTTGAAGAAGGAACTATATTCTGCAGCCCCTGTATACTGCAGTACCAGTAGCGACCACCCCTGTATATAAGCCTGTGTAGTAACTTTGTATAGTAGTTCCAGTTTTGTCTCCATTCAGTAAACACCTGTTATAACCAACTTCTGCAGTCCATGTCTCAATTACACACGGACATTACAGTTTCTGTTTCCCGAAGTGTTGGTTTATGACACCTTAACATTATACCATTGTGCTCTTTCATGTGCCTGTTTACAAAGTTTTGGTTTAAAACAATTTAACTGGGTATGATATTGTGTTCTTCCAAAAGCTCAAACTTTCTGGAAGCTCCAACCCTTTGCTTCAATGGGGCCATTGTTTCAGTGTCAACAACCGATTCCCATTTCAAAAGCCTGTATGGTGTTTACAGCTTTGTGTTAACAACTCATCTTATCTCAAAAGCCTGTATTCTGTTTACAGCTTTGTGTTGTTGAGGCTTTTAGATTTTTAAACCCAGTTTGTCATGTTTTAATAAAGTCAGAATTCTGTTCATAGGATGGTGTATTTTTCTGAATAGGTATGGCTCATTCTTTTACACAGTGACTTGCAAAATATGATTGAGCATATTGATTGGGAAATCTAAACTCAGCAGAAACTGTCCCCTTAGCACAACAGCTCACCCAATGATGATGAAGGGCAACAATACTAACGAATAGCAGGCACAGCCTCACCTCAAGCCAGACTCCACAGTTCTAACTAATCCCCAGAATCCAAAAGCAACCAAATTGTCTCAACGCCTTAACACGCATTGTCGCCAGCGTAAGCACAGTCATGTCAAGAAATCTGGGTTGAATCAATGAACTCCTCGCACAGCAAGTCAAAATGTACAATGGTGACATAATATATACGCAGCAACAACAACGTTCATTTATATAGTGCCCTCTAACATAGAAAAATGTTTCAAGGCGCTTCAAGGAAGTGTAATTAAAAAAAGGATGCTGAGCAAAAGGAGATATTTGGAGGGTTAGTCAAAGGGGTGGGTTTCAAGGAGTGTCTTAAAGGAGCAGAGGATGGTGGAGAGGCAGCGGCATTCAGGGAGGGAATTCAAGAACTTGATATTTAGACGGCTGAAGGCAGAGCCACCGATGGTGGGGCGAGGGATGCACAAGAGGGCAGAGTCAGAGTAATTGAGAGCTCGGAAGGGGTTTGTAGGGCTGAAGGAGGTTACAAAGAAAAGGAGGAGTGAAGCCATGAAGGGATTTTAACACAAGGATGAGAATTTTAAATTTGAGGCGTTGGGGAACTGGGAGCCAATGTAGGTCAGCGAGAAATAGGGATGATGGGTGAGCAGGAGATGGTGCAAGATAGGACGTGGACAACAGAGTTTTGGATGAGCTAGTTTATGGAGGGTGCAGGATGGGAGCCCAGCAAAGACAGCTTTGGAATAGTCCAGCCTGGAAGTGGCGAAGGGATGAATAAGGCTTTCAGCAACAGATGGGCCGAGGCAAGTGTGGGTATGGGCAATCTTATGGAGGTAGAAGTAGCTGGTCTTTGTGATGGAGGGGTCAGAAACTGAGCTCAAGATCGAATAAGAAACTCAGGTTGCAAATAGTCTGGTTCAGCCTGAGATGGGGAGGGGGATGGAATTTGTAGCATTGGTACGAAGTTTGTGCAGAGGCTTATGATGGCTTATCCAAGACTGGCATCGGACAAGCAGTCTGGCAACACACAGACAGTGAAAGGGCGGAGAGAGGTGGTGGAGAGGTAGAATTGAGCGCTGTCAGCAGGTGTGGAAGCTGACCCCATGTTTGCAGATGATGGTGCCAAGCGGAAACATGTAGATTAGGAAGATGAAGGGGCCAAGGATTGATACTCGGGAGGCCTTCAGAGGTAACTGTGACTGAGAGAAGAGAAGCCATTGCTGTAAATATTCTGGCTACAATCGGATCGGTAAGGGTGATACCATCTGAGGGTGTAAGAATATAGATATGTTGTTACATTATTTTAATACAGAACAGGACGGAACCAGCTAATGTAGGCAGAATTAGGTTCAACTGCATGTTCGCAATCCTCTCTTTTGATCTCAATGACACTGACGACTTTGGAGAAGGATGAATTTCAGGGACGAAGACATTGTACTCTGTAAGGAAAGACACATGTAGATTATTAAATAAATAATCTAGTTGGCAGATGGAGTTAATAATATTATGATGGGGCCATAATATGCAGTTAAAAGTGCTGCAGGTTAAAACATTTAGCGATAACCCCCCGAACACGGATGTGGGGATTGCGGTGTGTGATTAACCCGCGCCTGCTCATTGTGTTGCAGGCAGCATATTAAATTGGTGCTGCCTGCTGCTTTAAGGATGTTCTTGCCATGGAAGGAGTTCAGCGAAGATTCACCAGGCTGATACCTGGGATGGCAGGAATGACGTATGAGGAGAGATTGGGTCAATTGGGCTTGTACTCGCTGGAGTTTAGAAGAATGAGAGGGGATCTCATTGAAACTTATAAAATTCTGACAGGACTGGACAGACTAGATGCAGGAAGGATGTTCCCGATGGTCGGGGAGTCCAGAACCAGGGGTCACAGTCTAAGGATAAGGAATAGGCCATTTAGGAGGAATTTCTTCACCCAGAGAGTGGTGAGCCTGTGGAATTCTCCACCACAGAAGGCAGTAGAGGCCAATACATTAAATATATTCAAGAAGAAGTTGGATATATTTCTTAAGGCTAAAGGGATCAAGGGGTATGGGGAGAAAGCAGGGACCAGGTACTGAATTTGGATGATCAGCCATGATCGCATTGAATGGCGGAGCAGGCTCGAGGGGCCGAATGGCCTACTCCTGCTCCTATCTTCTATGTTTCTATGTTTCTATGTTTTATATGACTGCTGTGTGCAGCCAGTGCTACCCACACTGTTCTTTGACTGCACGCATCTGCAGGGGGGCCCGATATCATGAGTGACTAGCGCTACTCAAAGGCAGCCTGCTCCTCTTAAAGGGGAGGTGCATTGTGGCTGCATAAAATGGTGGGAGTCATTTGAAAACTGAATCTGCCATGTGATGCTTGGAGGAATGGCTGAACGTGAGAGCGAGCTGAATGGAGAGTGAGCACCAAGGTTTTCTGTTAATGCACTGGAGGCTGATGCAATAAGTGGAGAGAAGAAGTGACATCCTGTATCCAAAGGAAGGCAGGAGGCCCTCCAGACACATGTTCAGGAGGCAGTGGGAAGATGTAGCGGTGGAGGTTAATGCCAGGAGTGTTGCTTCAAGAACATGGATGCAGTGCAGAAAGAAGTTTAACGATCTGACACGAGATGTCAAGGTGAGTGAGTTCAATCTTCAAATGGCATATCCTACCAACTGCACCACTAGCCTCATTCAATGCTCAATTCTCTACACCCCCATCACCCACCTACCAACAATCTCTATCAATCAGTACGCAATCATTCAATTCATATGCTTTACCTCACCCTCACACACTTAGCACTGTTGCAAGCCTTGCACCCATAACTCACAGCTCACAATCACTGGCAGCTATTCAATCATGACAGCCACATCACCCAAACATATTGCAGGACACTCACTGACACACTTCCCTCTTTCTTACAGGAGAAGGTGGCGCATAACAGGAAGCAGTAGGAAAGAACTGGAGGAAGGCAAGTGCATGTTTTAACCCCCATGAAGGAGACAGTGTTGGCCATCACGAGAAGAGGCATCGCTGACACCATGGCCACTGGCGACGGTGGAAGGATCGATGATAAGGGTATCTGCATAACTAATCCTCCTTCACTCTTCCCAAATCTCCCTCATCCCACAATCTCTTCTGACTCACAAGCTGCAGATGGTATAAGCACACATTTCTTACTTTCTCCTCTTCCCTCATTACAACCCAACCCTAGTCCCTTTTCCATTTCAGATACCCAAGACTGCAACCTTCCCAGTCAAAGGAGGAAGAGGAAGAATGCAGTGAAGATGAAGAGACACCGTCACTCGCAAGCACCACTGTGCATATTTTAGAGGCTAGGATAGAGGAAGGATCTGCACATGGTGAGACACCGTGCATAAGTGTGCTGGGGCCAGGGCGGGGGGAAAGGATAGCGCGAGTGCCAGATCACCGAGGGTGAGGTCGCACACTAGTTCTGCTGCAGAGGAGTCAGATGAGGACTTTGATGGGTCAGGCTACAGAAGAAGGCTGATGGGTGTACAGAACCAAATGGTTGGTGCACTGGAAAGCCTGCTATCTAACAGAAGGCAGAGAGTTGGGATAAATGGTTCATTCTCGGACTGGCAATCAGTAACTAGTGGTGTTCCACAGGGGTCAGTGCTGGGTCCCCAACTCTTTACAATCTATATTAACGATTTGGAGGAGGGGACCGAGTGTAACATATCAAAATTTGCAGATGATACTAAGATGGGAGGGAAAGTAGTGAGTGAGGAGGACATAAAAAACCTGCAAGGGGACATAGACAGGCTAAGTAAGTGGGCAGAGATTTGGCAGATGGAATACAATACTGGAAAGTGTGAGGTTATGCACTTTGGCAGGAAAAATCGTAGAGCAAGTTATTATCTTAATGGCAAGAAACTGGAAAGTACTGAAGTACAAAGGGATCTGGGGGTCCTGGTGCACGAAACTCAAAAGGTTAGTATGCAGGTGCAGCAAGTGATTAAGAAGGCCAATGGAATGTTGGCTTTCATTGCTAGGGGGATAGAATATAAAAATAGGGAGGTATTGCTTCAGTTGTACAAGGTATTGGTGAGACCGCACCTGGAATACTGCATACAGTTTTGGTGTCCATACTTAAGAAAAGACATACTTGCTCTCGAGTCAGTACAAAGAAGGTTCACTCGGTTAATCCCGGGGATGAGGGGATGGACATATGAGGAGAGGTTGAGTAGATTGGGACTCTACTCATTGGAGTTCAGAAGAATGAGAGGCAATCTTATTGAAACATATAAGGTTGTGAAGGGGTTGGATCGGGTGGATGCGGGGAGGATGTTCCCAATGATGGGTGAAACTAGAACTAGGGGGCATAGTCTTAGAATAAGGGGCTGCTCTTTCAAAACTGAGATGAGGAGGAACTACTTCACTCAGAGGGTGGTAGGTCCATGGAATATGTTGCCCCAAAAAGCTGTAGAAGCTACATCATTACATAAATTTAAAACAGAAATAGACAGTTTCCTAGAAGTAAAGGGAATTAAGGGTTACGGGGAGCGGGCAGGAATTTGGACACGAGTCCAGGTTCGGACCGGTCATGGCCCTGTGGGTAGCGGAGCGGGCCCAGGGGCCGTGTCGCCTGATCCTGCTCCTATTTTGTGTGTCCATTTCTGTTAGATTCAGGAGATGGTTCTGTGATAGTAGATTGGCGGTTAGGATCAGATCAGCCATGATCTTATCGAATGGCGGAGCAGGCTCGAGGGGCCGATTGGCCTACTCCTGCTCCTATTTCTTATGTTCTTATGTAAAGCCTGCGCACAATGTCAAAGAGCATGGAGGAGTCCAGCTCCAACTTGGCACAGGGCATTGTGCAGAGCTTGGTGCCCAACCTTTCCAATATGGAACGGGTGATCACCTCCATCAGCACACCTGTGGAATCCACAATGATGCAGCAACTGATGGCCGATATCACAGTTTCCATTGCAGCACAAACAGCTTCCATCAAAGGTCTGAGTGCTGCCTTGCAAGCTCAGACTGCTGATATCGTGGCTCTGATGATAATAACTCGCTGCATAAGAAAATTTCTCCTCATCTCCACTTGGCTCTTTTGCCAATTATCTTAATATCTGTGTCCTCTGGTTACCGACCCTTCTGCTACTGGAAACAGTTTCTCCCTATCTACTCTATCAAAACCCTTCATAACTTTGAACACCTGTATTGAATCTCCCCTTAATTTTCTCTGCTCTAATGAGAACAATCTCAGCTCCTCCAGTATCTCCACATAACTGAGGTCCCTCACCCCTGGTACAATTCTAGTAAATCTCCTCTCACCCTCTCCAAGGCCTTGACATTCTTTCTAAAGTGTAGTGCCCAGAATTTAACACAATACTCCATCTAAGGCCTAACCAGTGATTTATAAAAGGTTTACATAGAAACATAGAAGATAGGAGCAGGAGTAGGCCATTCGGCTCCTCGAGCCTGCTCCGCCATTCAATGAGATCATGGCTGATCATCCAAACTCAGTACTCTGACCGTGCTTTCTCCCCATATCCCTTGATCCCTTTAGCCTTAAGAAATATATCTAACTCCTTCTTGAATATATTTAATGAATTGGCCTCAACTGCCTTCCGTGGTAGAGAATTCCACAGGTTCACCACTCGCTGGGTGAAGAAATTCCTCCTCATCTCTGTCCTAAATGGCTTACCCCTTATCCTTAGACTGTGACCCTTGGTTCTGGAATCCCCCGCCATCGGGAACATCCTTCCTGCATCTAGTCTGTCTAGTCCTGTTAGAATTTTATAAGTTTCAATGAGATCCCCTCTCATTCTTCTAAACTCCAGCGAGTATAAGTCCAATCGACCCAATCTCTCCTCATACGTCATTCCTGCCATCCCAGGTATCAGTCTGGTGAATCTTCTCTGCACTCCCTCCATGGCAAGAACATCCTTCCTCAGATAAGGCGACCAAAACTGCACACAATACTGAAGGTGTGGTCTCACCAAGGCCCTGTACAACTGCAGCAAGACATCCTTGTTCCTGTACTCGAATCCTCTCGCTACAAAGGCCAACATACCATTTGCCTTCTTAACCGCCTGCTGCACCTGCATGCTTACCTTCAGCGGCTGGGGCACAAGGACACCCAGGTCTCGTTGCACTTCCCCTTCTCCCAATCTATTGCCATTCAGATAATAATCTGCCTTCCTGTTTTTGCCACCAAAGTGGATAACCTCGCACTTATCCACATTATACTGCATCTGCCATACATCTGCCCAATCACCCAACCTGTCCAAATCATACTGAAGTTTCTCGGCATCCTCCTCACAGCACACACACCCACCCAGCTTTGTGTCGTCTGCAAACTTGGCATAACTTCTTTGTTTTTGTACTCTGTTCCTCTATTTATAAAGTCAAGGGTCCCGTATGTTTATTTTATCAGCTTGTCCTGCCACCTTCAAAGATGTGTGAACTGATGGGATTTTATTTTAAAGTAACACCTTACAATTCTTGCAAGGTGTGTATGACTGCACTGTAATTGATGAATAATTCAGATCAGAACTATGAAAACTCATCATTCCAGACTGACAGTAATGAAGATCTCACGCAGAATCCCCCTGCCCCGAGGCACATTCACGCTTTATACATGTACAAAATGATCTTTGCGTCATCTCTGTGCACATCCTGTGAATGCACATATTCCTGCCGCAAATACTATTTTCCAGGTCAATGTTCTCTCATGTAAAAGCAGTTGCACACACATGTGTTCAGGATTTCACTGAAAGAGAGTGAGTCTCGATGGAAAATTGCCCACAAGAACTTTTTGGGAAGCCGAATATGGAAAATTGGCAGTTGGGAGCAGGTCGGATCCAACCTCAATAGAGTCAAGAAAGGCTGAAGTGTTTATGGCTGAACTGGTGGAGGAAAAACACCAGGCTGTGAGGGGAAGGAGACTGAAAGAAAGACTTGCATTTATTTAGCACCTTATCACGTCTCACAGAAAGCTCTTCACATACAATGAAATTACACTGAGGCACAATGATTGTTGGTAATTATTAACTGTTGCTACATAGACAAAACAATCTCTAGAATCTAGAGCCCGTTTTAGGTTCTTGGTTCTCACAGAGCTGCAGTGTTTCATGTACTGCTGAATCAACAAGCTGATATTAATAGAACTTCTCCAGATAGCGTCAAGTGATTTAGAGGGAATTTTTGAGGAACAGCCTTTCCAATCGCAATTTTTCTTGTCTTCATTGATGAGAGTGCTCAATACTCCTCTGAATTTTCTCACGAGTTCCTCCTAAGCTTCATATATGCTATCATGCAACCTCTCCCTACCTGTGTCCTCGCTGTGCTGAGATCAAGTTTCGCTGCACCATTTCCTACTCCAACTCATTCTTTCCCAGGCAGGAGCTAAAAACTGTGGCGTTTCAGGCCCTCCTCACTCCACCCTTCCTCCTGCAATTTAAAGCCTCTTAAAACCCCAAACAAAAGCAAAATACTGCGGATGCTGGAAATCTGTAATAAAAACAGAAAATGCTGGAAATATTCAGCAGGTCAGGCAGCGTCTGTGGAGAGAGAAACAGAGTTAACGGGATTAATTTTAACACCCAAAAATGGGTAGGTTGGGAGCGGGTCAGATGTTAAAATATTTGAAATCTCAAACCCGGCCCCAAACTGCTTATTTCCAGGTTTAATGGAGGTGGGACAAGGAGCGGGCAGCCAACCCACTCCCAGCTGGCAGCCTCTGATTTTAGCTGCTATGCAGATTTTAACAGTGGCCGGCCAGGTATCCCAGAAACCCGGCAGGTGAAGGGAGGCGAGGACAGCTTTGGGGAAAAGGTAAGTGCCTTTACAGCACTGCTTGTGGGCCAGGAGGAGCAGGAGTGCTACCCCATGGCCCCCCAAGCTCCCCCCATCGAATCATCCCCCATACAAGGAGCCCCTGGGTCAGGGATTGGACCTTCCTCCAAGGATCGGACTCCTCTGGGTTAGGGATCAGACTTCCCCACCCCCTCACCCCCCCGTGTCAGGGATCAGACCCCTCCCCAGGATCAGAGCCCCCCCTCCCCGGGGTCGGGAATCGGACTGCCCCCCCACCACCCCCCCACGGCTCCCAGGGTTGTGGATCGGACCTAAATGCTCCTGAGGCCTGCTCTGGAGTCCTCCCCACCCGACTGAAAGCCAATTCTGTCAATAAGGTCAACTTCTGGACGGGGAACCTGTCAATCACAAAAAACGTACGCTGTGGAGCTACTCCACAGTATGTGGAGAAACCTGGACTTCCAGGTTTCCCATACGACAGTCCCCCCCACCCAGCCTACGCAGCCCGCACTGTTAATATCCAGGCCTTCGTTTCAGGTTGATGACCTTTTGTCAAAACTTGAGGAGCACCCCAAGGTTGGCAGCACGTGATTACTTCTTCTTGATTTACTGCATCTTCTTGCCTTCTCTCTTCAACCTGCATGGGGTCCTGCAAGATGGAGCTTGGCCCTTCACCCAGATTTCTCCATTGAGAAAACTAGGCCCTGGGTTTCCTTGGAAGTTGGGGTGCACTCAAAACGTAAAGCAACCAGGAGTGCAGCGGGGAGGGGGAGGAAAATTGGGTCGCATCTGGAAGCACTGGGCCTCTGTCCAAAAGAGCAGCCATTGCTAGTTTCCAGTGGGACCTCAGCGGATGGAAGTTTTCCAACTACACATGCCCCTGATGTCATAAGCAGGTGGAGCCGACAGGTGAAGTGTCCCTTGCCTCCTGCCTGTCCAGTGATCTGGGAGGAAATTGGCATCTGGATCATTGTGGGGATGTAATTGGTGCCCACCATTGTCTCCAGGCCAGGGTCATGGCATTGAAAGTGCCATTTTTTTGGATTGGCGCTCTTACAAGTGAGTCTGACCACAGTCAGAGCTGCACCTTTTTGGGGGAGGTTAAGCCACCTTCGACCTCATGCAACCATATGGAGCCACATCTTTGGCACCCCTGCTGAGCCACCTGTTAAGTTGCTAAATAGGCAGATTTGCATCAAAAATGCACTATGGGACAATCCAGCTGTGCACTGTGAATTAGTGGGTTAATCCAGATGTGCACTGTGAATTAGAGGGCCAATCCAGATGTGCACTGTGAATTAGAGGGCCAATCGCGACGTGCACTGTGAATTAGTGGGCCAATGCAGATGTGCACTGTGAATTAGAGGGCCAATCCAGATGTGCACTGTGAATTAGTGGGTCAATCCAGCTGTGCACTGTGAATTAGGGGGCCAATCCAGATGTGCACTGTGAATTAGAGGGCCAATCCAGATGTGCACTGTAAATTAGTGGGTCAATCCAGCTGTGCACTGTGAATTAGTGGGCCAATCCAGATGTGCACTGTGAACTGAAGGGTCAACCCAGATGTGCACTGTGGGAATGAGAGGGCCAATCCAGATGTGCACTGTGAATTAGTGGGTTAATCCAGCTGTGCACCGTGAATTAGTGGGCCAATCCAGATGTGCACTGTGAACTGAAGGGTCAATCCAGATGTGCACTGTGGGAATGAGAGGGTCAATCCAGATGTGCACTGTGAATTAGTGGGCCAATCCAGGTGTGCACTGTGGGAATGAGGGGGCCAATCCAGATGTGCACTGTGAATTAGTGGGTTAATCTAGCTGTGCATTGTGAATTAGAGGGCCAATCCAGATGTGCACTGTGGGAATGAGGGGGCCAATCCAGATGTGCACTGTGAATTCATGGGTTAATCCAGATGTGCACTGTGTGAATTATTGGTTTAATCCAGCTGTGCTCTGTGAATTAGTGGGTTAATCCAGATGTGCACTATGTGAATTAGTGGGTTAATCCAGCTGTGCACTGTGAATTAGTGGGTCAATCCAGATGTGCACTATGTGAGTTTCTGTAACCTCCTCCAGCCCTACAACTCTCTGAAATCTCTGTGTTCCTCCAATTCTGGCCTCTTGTGCATCCTCGATTTCCATTGCCCCACTATTTGCTGCCATGCCTTCAGATGCCTAGGCCCTAATCTCTGAATTCCCTCCCTAAACCTCTCTCTTCTCCTTTAAGACGCTCCTTAAAACTCACCTCTTTGACCAAGCTTTTGGTCACCTGTCCTAATATCTGTGGTTCATGTTAAATTTTGTCTGTTAACGCTCCTGGGATGTTTTACTAAATGCAAGTTGTTGTTGTTGCCAGTCTAGTTGTGTAGTGTGTGAATTAGTGCTCTGATATATTGAATAAAGCAATTAGAAAACTTGGCTTCACAAGCAAGGCCCTGCAGCCTATTGCGGACGGTATGAGGAAATGCTAAATGCCCTCTACGGATTTGAAAGACACTCTACAAATACACAGATGGTGCAGCAGGGGTAGGAGGCAATTGGCTTGTGAGGGTAATCACCACGACCTAGAAATTCCTGTTGGCAATATTAGCAGACCAACTCTTAATGCATTTGTATGATGTTCCTCTGCCTGCTCTATTGTGAGTAACAAATAGCACTTGGGCTTGTGGACACAACTCAAGAACACGGTGTGCTGCTGGCATAATCTGTTTGTAATGTCCTGCATTGAGTTCTTATTAGAGTAGGTGCTCAGTGCAGACCACAAGGAAATAAAGTCTAGATGAGTGCCCATCACACCTATACACTTTAGCGCATTGTCTATTGTGCTTCAAAGGATTCATCTTCCTCCTCAACTTCCTGCAGTGCTTTTGCTTTGTGCCACTTGTTCTCATCAAACATGTACATGCCTCTTTTTATGGTGATATCGTACCGTATGCAGCATGTCACAGTTATTCTCCTTGATTCATCTGTGTCTTACTGCAAGGCACTACCAGGGCGGTCAAAGCATCTGAGATATTGGCCGGAATTTTCATGCTGCTGTGCATGCGGGATTGGAGGCAGGTCGGGAATAAAAGTCGCAAAAAATGGGAGCACGTCGGGAACCTGCCGTCATCCCGCCTCCTCGCGCCTTTAACTCGGGCGCGTTTGCCAGTGCAGCACGGAACCGAACAGCAGAGGTGGGCGACTTAAATTAGCTCATTAATAACTTGTTGTCAGACCCTTAACAGTGCTTTTAACCAGACCGTTTGAATCTAACTGCATGATCACGGGAATCATGCAGCTCAGGAACCATGTCTGTCAAGCTGAGATGGAAGCTCAGTGGCCATAGATCGAAGTCATTACCACAGAGAATAGAAAACACAATAAATACTGCCGCATGTTGCTGGGTCAAAATCCTGGAATTCCCTCCCTAACAGCACTGTGGGAGTATCTTCACCATACAGACTGCAGCAGTTCAAGAAGGCAGCTCACCACCACCTTCTCAAGGACAATTAGGAATGGGCAATAAATGCTGGCCTTGCCAGCGACACCCACATCCCATGAACGAATTTTTAAAAAAATGACACCTGCTTACTTGGCTGAGGGAAAGGCTCTTGCTGAGTGTATTTTGAGCACAGATTTAGGTGTCTAGAGTTTGCAAGTCTTTTCTGCAACTTTGGAAGCCACTCTCACCTCATTGCTATTAACTATCACACCATTGACAGATTGCTTCTCTGATCTCTACTCAACCTGCCATCTATTACATCAGCATTGGTGCCGTTTATACTGTCTCACTTTGGTCCTCAGAATCGGACCAGGATGAGCCCCAACAGCAGCAGCAACAACACCAACAACCTTCTCCTCATCGACCTGATGTTCCACAGGACAGAGGGCATCAGCGCAGAACTGCACCGCGCCGGAGGCGATACCCCCAACACAGGGTATACAGCCAGAGGATGAGCTTCCTCAACATGACTGAGCAGCAGTGCCAAAGGAGGCTCAGGCTGTCACGCCAGTGGGATGGAAAGAACGCGGTTCCGACTTGCCATGCTGACCGCCCGTACCCCCATGGAGTGGTGGGGGGTGGGGGGAGAGGGACCTTGATGCAATTTATGTTAAAAATGCTACTAATGAGCTAAACATGGATCTCGAGGCATTAACTTCACAAGAGAGAAAGACTGGAGGTATAGATTAGAATTCGGATGGGATGTCTGAACCAACAATGGCCCAGAATTTGCAAGAGCGTGAGTTGGATTTCTTCCTCACCCTTCAGCTTCAATTATTTTCGCGCTGCAGATTGGTGGAAGTGTGAGCTGATAACAAGGCATCTGGGGGCTTGGTGAACGATGGGACTAATAGTCTATCTCCTTAACCAATGAAATTTAAGGGTAGAGAAAGGAACAGAGCGAACAATAGAGAAGGAAATAGGGTGAATTAAAGTCAAATTAGGTACAGAAAGAGAAATAAATGGAGGGAAAGAAAGATTGGATTAAGAGAGAGAGAGAAAAGTGACAGAAATAAAAGTAAGGAAAAAAATTTAAATGTAAAATTTTCTAGGAGCAATTTGCTACTCAGCTTGAGTGAGACGCCACAGTTTCAATTGTTCCCTTTCTGGGCTTCCACGGTTGAGTGGCTTGTCAGGACTATAAATCACCCAATAATAGCATCCTTATGCTGTGAGAAAGCAGCTCCAACTTTCTGCAGAGTGTTTTATTCGTCTTTATGGCTCTTCAGAGCAGGTAAGGTTAAGGGGAGATTTAGTGGATGGAGGTGCTCAAAATGATGAAGGGTTCTGATAGAGTAAATAAGGAGAAATAGTTTCCAGAGGCAGGAGGGTTGGTAACCAGAGGACACGATTTAAAATAATTGGCAAAAGAACCAGAGGTGAGATGAGGAGCAAGGTTTTTACGCAGCAAGTTGCTGTGATCGCGAATGCACTGCCTGAAAGGGCGGTGGAAGCAGATTCAATAATAACTTTCAAAAGAGAATTGGATAAACGCTTGAAGGGGAAAATGTTGTCGGGTTATGAGGTAAGTACAGGGGAGTGGGACCAATTGGAGAGCTCTTTCAAAGAGCCAGCAGCACAGGCACAATGGCCTCCTTCTGTGCTGTATCATTCTATGACTCTAATTCCAACAGTTTCTTGGTACTCATAGGAAGGTTGATGGCGAGCTCCTGTTTTTGTGAGGCTGATGGCCAAGTGGTGCAATTCATCCAGCAATTTGTGGCAATTCGCAGCTCATAGAAACATAGAAACATAGAAGATAGGAGCAGGAGTAGGCCATTCGGCCCCTCGAGCCTGCTCCGCCATTCAATGAGACCATGGCTGATCATCCAAGTTCAGTACCCGGTCCCTGCTTTCTCCCCATATCCCTTGATCCCTTTAGCTTTAAGAAATATATCCAACTCCTTCTTGAATATATTTAATGAATTGGCCTCTACTGCCTTCTGTGGTAGAGAATTCCACAGGGTCACCACTTTTTGGTGAAGAAATTCCTCCTCATTTCTGTCCTAAATGGCTTACCCCTTATCCTTAGACTGTGAGCCCTGGTTCTGGACTCCCCGACCATCAGGAACATCCTTCCTGCATCTAGTCTGTCCAGTCCTATCAGAATTTTATAAGTTTCAATGAGATCCCCTCTCATTCTTCTAAGCTCCAGCGAGTGTAAGCCCAATCGACACAATCTCTCCTCATATGTCATTCCTGCCATCCCAGGTATCAGCCTGGTGAATCTTCGCTGAACTCCTTCCATAGCAAGAACATCCTTCCTCAGATAAGGCGATCAAAACTGCACACAATACTCAAGATGTGGTCTCACCAAGGCCCTGTACAACTGCAGCAAGACATCCTTGTTCCTGTACTCAAACCCTCTCGCTACGAAGGCCAACATACCATTTGCCTTCTTAACCGTCTGCTGCACCTGCATGCTTACCTTCAGCGACTGGTGCACAAGGACACCCAGGTCTCGTTGCACTTCCCCTTCTCCCAATCTATTACCATTCAGATAATAATCTGCCTTCCTGTTTTTGCCACCAAAGTGGATAACCTCACATTTATCCACCTTATATTGCATCTGCCATGCTTCTGCCCAATCACCCAACCTGTCCAAATCATCCTGGAGTTTCTCGGCATCCTCCTCACAGCACACACACACACCCAGCTTTGTGTCATCTGCAAACTTGGAGATATTACATCTAGTTCCCTTGTCTAGATCATTAATATATATTGTAAATAGCTGGGGTCCAAGGACCGATCCCTGCGGTACCCCACTAGTCACTGCCTGCCACTCGGAAAAAGACCCGTTTATTCCAACTCTTTGCTTTCTGTCTGCCAACCAGTTCTCTATCCAAGTCAACACCTTGCCCCCAATCCCAGGTGCCTTAACTTTACACGCTAATCTCTTATGCAGGACCTTATCGAAAGCCTTCTGAAAGTCCAAATACACCACATCCACTGGCTCTCCCTTATCTATTTTACCAGTTACATCCTCAAAAAATTCCAGTAGATTAGCCAAGCACGATTTACCTTTTGTAAATCCATGTTGACTTTGTCCGATCCTGTCACTGTTTTCCAAGTGCTCTGCTATTACATCTTTTATAGCACGGCAGCACGGTGGCATAGTGGTTAGCACTGTTGCCTCACAGCGCCAGAGACCCGGGTTCAAATCCGGCCTCGCGTGACTGTCTGTGTGGAGTTTGCACATTCTCCCCGTGTTTGCGTGGGTTTTCTCCGGGTGCTCCGGTTTCCTCCCACAGTCCAAAGATGTGTGGGTTAGGTTGATTGGCCATGATAAAAAATTGGCCCTTAGTGTTAGGGGGGATTAAATACGTGGGGTTACGGGGTTCCGGGGATAGGGCTTGGGTGGGATGGCTGTTGGTGTAGGGACCGGGTGCTAGGGTTTGGATGATCAGCCATGATCTCGTTGAATGGTGGAGCAGGCTCGAATGGCCTACTCCTGCTCCTATCTTCTATGTTTCTATAATGGACTCTAGCATTTTCCCCACTACCGATGTCAGGCTTACCGGTCTGTAATTCCTCGTTTTCTCTCTACCACCTTTTTTGAATATTGGGGTAACATTAGTTACCCTCCAATCCATGGGTACAGTTCCAGATTCTATCGAATTTTGGAAGATGACCAGCAATGCATCTACTATTTCTAGGGCTACTTCCTTAAGTACCCTAGGATGTAGATTATCAGGCCCTGGGGATTTATTAGCCTTCAATCCCGTCAATTTCCCTAACACCATTTCCCTACAAATACTGATTTCTTTCAGTTCCTCCCTTTCATCAGACCCTATGTTCCCCGACATCTCTGGGAGGTTATTTGTGTCCTCCTTTGTGAAGACAGAACCAAAATATTTTGTATCTCTTCCTCGCTACAAATTGTCGGGTTCTTTATACACTAATAACAGCATAAGAACATAAGAACATAAGAAATAGGAGCAGGAGTAGGCCATTCGGCCCTTTGAGCCTGCTCCGCCATTCAATGAGATCATGGCTGATCTTCTGCCTCAACTCCATTCACCGACCCTATCGCCATATCCCTTGATGCCCTTACTAGTTAGAAATCTATCGACTTCTGTTTTGAATATACCCAATGACTGAGCCTCCACAGCCCTCCTAGAGCATGCACCATGAACTCGCCATTATTTTTCCAGCAAATTCTGGGCCAATGAATGATAGTTTAACATTCTAGTGATTGATCACACTCATTTCACAAGTCTTTTCTTTACTGCTGTGACAACTCTATTCATTAGAACTCAGCAGGGATTATTGGCAAGTTAGGTTGGTGGATTCTGTGCCAAAGAGACAGAATGTAGAGGAATTATTCTGTTTAAGTTAGGTAAGACAAGCCACTGATGTGGGTAAGCACAGTGTGTTCATTGTTATGCGAAGAAAAGTGGTATTGATTAAGAACTGTTGTTCTGAATGTTCACGTGCTGTGAAATAAAACTGTTTATTGATTTTTATCAAATGTTCAATCAGTCCACCTTCAGAGAGATTGAAAAAATACATGTACAACATCCCAGTGGGCTTCAGTTTTGATCTCCTTACCTAAGGAAGGGTATATTTGCCATAGAGGGAGTGCAACGAAGGTTCACCAGACTGGTTCCTGGGATGAGGGGATTGTCCTATGAGGAGAGATTGAGTAGACTAGGCCTATATTCTCTAGAGTTTAGAAGAATGAGAGGTGACCTCATTGAAACATACAAAATTCTTACAGGGCTTGACAGGGTAGATGCAGGGAGGATGTTTCCCCCTGGCTGGGGAGTCTAGAACCCTAGGGGTCACAGTCTCAGAATAAGGGGTCGGCCATTTAGGACTGAGATGAGGAGAAATTTCTTCACTCAGAGGGTGGGGAATCTTTGGAATTCTCCACCCCAGAGGGCTGTGGAGGCTCAGTCATTGAGTACATTCAAGACAGAGGTCGATAGATTTTTGAATATTAAGGGAATCAAGGGATATGGGGATAGTGCAGGAAAGTGGAGATGAGGTAGAAGATCAGCCATGATCTTATTGAATGGCGGAGCAGGCTCGAAGGGCCAAATGGCCGACTCCTGCTCCTATTTCTTATATTCTTATGTTCACAGCCAATGAAGTACTTTTTAAGTGCATCAATTCTTGTAATGATTGGAAAGTCAGCAGCCAATTTGCACACAGCAAAATCCCACAAACAACAATGAGATAAATGACCATATAATCAGTTTTTGTGGTGTTGATTGAGGGATAAATGTTGGACAGGACACTGGGACAATCCCCTACTCTTCTCCAAATAGTGCCATGGGATCTTTTACGTGCACCTGATAGAGCAGGCAGGGCCTTGGTTTAACATTGAAGGCGTTCACTGCTGGCCCCGAAGTACACTTCGCACAAGGATCTCACGACCCCCGTGTGTCGACAACTTTGGGTTTTCCAACCTTCAATTCAAATCAACGGAAGTTAGTGGGGATCCCCTTGTGCGAGCTGCTGTGACATCAGCAAGTTGTCTAAGCAGCCAATCAAAATGCAGAACAAGGAAGTGAGTAAGCTCTTAAAATTCTAACTTTTTAAAAATGTTAGAGAGAGCAAAACAAAGATTGGGGCTTTCAAATGGGGAAAACGCAAACCTGAAATAAGGATGGACAAACTTTTTTTTTTTAATTTAAAAAGTTTTTTGAAAAGTTTCTTAAAAATTTGACTTTTCCAGGCCCTTAACATTTGTTTAGCAGTAGTAACACTGTCAAAGCCCCAGTTACATCTAATCCCTTTGGGTTTAACTTTTAGTGGGGAATTTAACAGCGTACTTACCGCGGAAGAGCCAAAGCTTTTGTCAGTTTCCCTGATTTGGCTGATTACACAGATTGCCGGCTCTGTGGGGTGTGGGGTGGGGGACGGGGGCGGTTGTGTGCACAGCGCAGCCTGTTTCAGAGCTATCAATGACAAACCGCAATTTTGGGATCTCCGCATGCGCCTGTGCATGCTGCAAATCCCGACGTTGCAGTCAGTTTCAAAGGCAGAATGACAGCGAACCCTGCCAGTTCGCTGTCATTCCGACCGCAAGTTTCGGGCCAGAATATCCAGCACTCACTCAGTACTGTAGTAAGGTGTTAGCCTAGATTATGTGCTCAAGTCTCTGCAATGGGGCTTGAACCCACAACCTTCTGACTCAAAGCTGCAAGAAGGATGAGGAGAAGTGTACTACCCACACGCGCAGTACCATGCCGAACAGCTGCACGACACTGCAGTCCAACGTGGACTGTGCAGCAACTCTAGGAGATCTCCAGAGGCGTTCCCCCGTGCTCGAGGCCCACATGGCAGTCAAGGCTTCCCCATGAATGCTCAGTCTTCTACCATAGAAACCTAGGGAATCAGAACCGAACAGGCTATCCACAGGATTGGGTATCAGTTAGAAAGAACCTGGCAGCAGAACCTCAGCGATCCAATTGGTGCCATTAGAGCTGCTGTCATGCCAATCAGTGGCCATGATAGGGCAGTGCCTAGTAAGCGACAGAGTAAATAGGGAAAAAAATACTTCCTCTGCCGAGCAAGTCAACAACTTGAGGTCACAGAATCAAAATCATTGGGAAAAGATCTAGAGGGGAGTAGAGGAGAGTTTTTTTCACTCAGAGAGTTGTCGGGATCTGGAACGCTCTACCTGAAAAGGTGTTGGAAGCTGATTCCATAAATAATTTTGAAAGGGAGTTAGACAGGGAGTTGAGGATGAGGAACTTACAGGATCACAGAGAAAAAGCGGAGGAGTGGGACGAAGCGCGACTGCTCTTTCAAAGAGCCAGCACAGGCACGACGGACTGAATGGCCTCCTTCTGTGCTGTGAGTGTCTATGACTCTGTGAGTAGCTGGAGCATAGATGGAAAACACAGATGATGGTGAATCCTCCAGCAAGACCTGTCCCATGTGCACTCGGGTGCCAGAAATCAGGTGGCCTAGGAACTGCATGCAAGCGCAGCAGCGCAGCAGCAACCAATAGACCCTGCCCAGCACTCCGCTATCATGATTTTTTTTATTAATTCCTGGGATGCGGGCGTCGCTGGCAAGACCAGCATTTATTGCCCAGTCCCAGTTCCCTTGAGAAGGGGGCGGTGAGCAGTCTTCTTGAACCGCTGCAGTCTGTGTGGTGAAGGTATTCCCACAGTGCTGTTAGGCAGGGAGTTCCAGGATTTTGACCCAGCGACTATGCAGGAACGGCGATATACTTCCAAGTCAGGATGGTGTGTGATGTGGAGACGGACTTGGAGGTGGTGGTGTTCTGATGCGCCTGCTGCCCTTGGTGTTCTAGGTGGTAGAGGTGGCGGGTTTGGGAGGTGCTGCCGAAGAAGGAGGAGAGGTACACCTCATTCCAAGAGGTTCTTATACAGCACCCAGCCTGCTCACGCTCACGGTTCAGAAAATGGGCAGAGATCCAGAGTAACAGATCACAACCCAATTTTCTAATCGGAGATTTGACTTTACACTCGGAAAGGCATATTCCCGATCAGAATATCCATCCCATACTGTGGTGGCAGAGCTTCCTTTCAGTAATATCTTGATAATAACATTTCCTTTGTCTGCCGTGTCCATCACGTCTGTCCGTTCTCTTCTCTCCTCAAATTCCCCATGGGCAACACTACCGGCCATCCACAAGATATGAAAAAATGTAGAAAAGGGGAGAGTTCCTGAATTTGTAAATTCAAATTCTGAAGCTTACGTAAAGTGCAAAATACAATAGAAATAATAAAACTGGAGCCAAACTGGAGTTAATCGAGAAAACTGGTGCAAATCCCACCCTGGCAGTTTGAGGATATCAATTCAGTTTTAAAAATCTGGTAATAAAAATCTGGTTAAAATGTAAAAATGACCATGAAGCTGTCGGATTGTCATTAAAAACCCAAATGGATCACTTGTGTCCTTTCAGGAAAGGAACATGGGAAAAGGAGAAGGTCATTCAGCCCCTCGAGCCCGTTCCGCAGGAAGGAAACCTGCCGTCCTTACCCGGTCTGGTATATGACTCCACCGCTACACCAGTGTGGCTGTCTTTTAACAGCCCTCTGAAGTGGCCTAGCAAGCTCATTAGTTGTATCAAATCAGGGCATCTAGGGATGGGCAATTAATGCCACCAGCCTTGCCAGCGATGCCTGTAGTGTATGTACCCGTCTACCTTTAAGGGAACTATTGAATGTAACCGTTCACCTTTAAGGGAACTACTTTAGGTGTGGCGCTATTTGTTTGGCTTCTGTATACTGTAATACCGATAGTGACCACACCAGTATATAAGTGTTGCAGCAGGATTGCTGGGGCAGATTCGCCCGGACCTTCGAATAGTAAAGACCTGTTTGTTTGTTACTTCTGAAGTCTGTGTATTTATTAACTGCACAGCCCACAGACTTTACAGTGGCGACGAGTCCGATCGTACCCTGCGGCAAGATTACCATAAGCAACGAAGAGCGTCGAAGAGAGACAACCGCCCTCGTCGTGCTACCAACAGAAAACACGAGGCTGCAACAACAGAAAGCTGGAAGACTAACAACAAAAGCTGTATCAGCAACAGGCACTGACTACCCTTCTGCCACGGTGCGGAGTGAGCCGACCAGCAAGAAACAAGGCGGCCGAAGAGACTGTGAGTAGGGGAAGGTGTAGAAGCATCCGGAGGATAAGGGCAGAGCACTCGACCTCGGTCGAGGGGGAGCTGTGCCGGCCAAAAGTCGGGTCCAACGGCGTCGGGTGACAGCCGGACCGCGATCGGCGGGACAATCGGGGCAGCTACGCAGCCACGAAGCGCTGAGCCTGCGAGTAGGCGCGGGAAGAGAAACCCAGCCGCAGCCGGGGAGGGAAACACCGGTCTGTGAGAGGGCTGGGGAGGCGAACGGTAACCATGCGGGTGAGAGCCGGGTGCGGAGAGAGAGACTGCGAGGAGCCGGTCCAGCGGCTGAGCTGTTCTCCACCAATGGGGTACTCAGAGCCGGCAAAACCGAACGTGCGGGAGTGGGTGAGAGACACAGCCGAAAACGGGGTGAGAGACTGCGCGAGAGCCAGTCCAGCGGTGAGCTGTTCTCCACCAACGGGGTACTCAGAGCCGGCAAAACCGAACGTGCGGGAGTGGGTGAGAGACACAGCCGAAAACGGGGTGAGAGACTGCGCGAGAGCTGGTCCAGCGGTGAGCTGTTCTCCACCAACGGGGTACCGAGGGCCGGTAGCATCGAACGTGCGGGTGAGAGAGACAGAGCCGGGTACGGAGAGAGGGACTGCGCGGGAGCCAGTCCAGCGGCTGAACTGTCCTCCGCTAACGGGGTGTACCCAGCGCCGGTAGAGCCGTGCGGGCGGGAGGAAAAGACATAGCCGAGTAAGGGGAGCTGTGCGGTAGCCAGCCAGCGGCTGAACCTGTCCGCTGAGGGGGAAGCGTACCCCTTCCACCGGGAAGAAACGCGGGAAGCCGCCATTAGGCGGAGAAGACGCCAGAGGCGGGAAACCGCCATTGAAGTGGGCGGGGCGAGAAAGGAAGAGCGGGAAACCGCCATTTTCGCGGGAAAACCGCCATCTTGATTGACATACCGCCATTGAAGTGGGCGGGGAGAGAAGGAAAGAGCGGGAAACCGCCGATTTCACGGGAAAACCGCCATCTTGGAAACAAATAAATAAATAAGAAATACTGGTGCTGCTCCCAAGGGAAGAAAGATGCCTAAGCGAGGGAATATTAACGACTTTAATTCTGAAATAGAGGACTGGGCCACGTACGTGGAACGCATAGAGATCTATTGCGAAGCCAACAAAATAGAGGAAGACGACAAAGCGATAACATTGCTAAACTCGATGGGGGCAAAAACATATGGGCTCTTGAAGCATCTAATAGCACCAGCTAAACCAGCGGATCAGACCTTCGAAGAAATTGTGGCTGTGCTGAAGGACCACTTAAACCCCACACCGTTGATGCTGGCTGAACGATTCAAATTCTACGCAAGAACGCAGAGGAAAGACGAAAGAAATGCGGAATACTTGGTCGAGCTGCGTAGGCTGGCGAAATACTGCCAGTTCAGAGGGAATCTGACAGAGGCACTGCGGGACAAGTTCGTATGCGGATAGTCCAAAGAAGGAACGCAGAAGCGACTACTGGAAGAGAACGACCTCACACTGGACAGGGCTGTCCTCATAGCTGCATCACACGAAGCCGCAGTGAAAGGGACGGCGGAAATGCAGCTAAAGGCGGCGGCACTCGGGGTGGACCAAATTACTGCGAGCACAACAAAATGCTACCGTTGTGGGAAGACAACGCATGATCAGAATCAATGCTGGTTTAAGAACCAAGAGTGTAGGAAATGTGGCAAACTGGGTCACATCGCGAAGGTATGCCGGTCTGGGAAAAAGATCAATAATCAAAGGAAGCCACCACCAGAAAAGTACAACAAGGTACACAAGGTGGCTGAGAAGAGTTCAGACGAACAGAATTCAGACTCAGACCCAAACAACCAGGAGCTGGGTAGTCTGAGAATCCACAATGTGGGTAAAGAAACGGATCTACAGGCCATCTGGGTCATACTAAAAATAGCTGGAGTCCAAATAAGAATGGAGCTGGACACTGGATCAGCTCTATCAGTCATTAACCGAAGGGACTACCACCGGCTATTCTCTCACATACCTTTAAGAAATACCAAGTTCGTATTACAGACATACACGGGGCATAACGTATACCCCGTGGGGAAAATAAGAGTCAAGGTGAGAGATAGGGGTAAAGAACACCCAAGAATGAGCTTGTACGTATTACCTGAGGGAGGACCACCACTTCTAGGACGGGAGTGGATTAAGAAAATAGACATGGAATGGCATTACCTAAAAGCCATAATGAGGGAGGACTCGGTGCAAGCTATTAGCTCAGATTCTGAAATGGATGATGATAAGACCAAGTCGAAAACGAAGACAGGCAGAAGGACTTATGGTACCAAGAAGAATAAAGCTGCAGAGCAGAACTCCAGGTTGACAGAGAATTCTGAGCCTGTTCAAGCAAAGGGTTCATCCATGACGGAAGAACACCGAGCTCGGACGCAAACTTATGTCAAAGTACGACAACAATTAGAACAGTTGAGTGATCGTCTCGTACAGGAGATGAAAAATATGGAAAAGTTCTGGGACACCGAATGGGGGAACCTGGAAAGACTACAGAGACAGCTAGCTCTAGCAGAGAGCGACCATAGAGCCATCATGGTCAAATACCAATCACATTCCCCTGATGCTGTTCAGGAACTGGAATATTTACAGAATGAACCAAAGGAAGAGGAATCTTCAGGGAGCCAGGATTTTATTCCAGTTCTTCTTTACGACTCCTTACAAGCAGAGTGTGAGAAGTTGAAAGAACAGTATGAACAGGCCCAGGCTACAATTCAGAAGGGGGTTACCTCGGCAGCCTCCGAAAAGCTAGTTTCAGTAGAAGCCTATGAACAACTAAAGGTTGAACATGAGCAAGAAGTCCAAAGGCTGCAGGAAATTCTTGATGAGCTCAAGGCCAAGACAGACTCCTCGATAGAAGCTCCATCCATAGATGAGCAATTAGAGGTGAAAATCATGGCAGAGCATGAAAGACAGGATGTCCAAGAACTTATAAAAACATTGAAGGACACCCAAGACAAATATGAGGCGGCAATGTCGGAGGTTCAACAACTTAAAGAACAGGTTCAACTGGGAATCCTTGCAGTGGAAGAACAGGACAATGTAAGAATGGTCCCTGAACATGAACTAGAGAGCATCAGGGCGCAACTTGTCCGAGCGCTGAAAGCCAAAGTTCAAGAGGAACGTAAGGTGGAAGTATTGGAGGAAGAGGTGGAGGAAATGGAGAAGACTCTGATCCACCGTGTTCCCAGGGAAGAGTTAACGGTCGGCCAGCTCCTTCATATGCTGAAGGACAAGACTCTACAAGGGGAACAATCTGAACACGAGCTTCAATCTTCAGGGGGAGCGAGTTCAGAGCTCTCAAAAGTCACGGAGATAGCTGAGGTGGCAACACAAATTTTACAAGGGTGCCAAAAGTACGTTGAATCACGTCAAGGTGAACAGAAGAAGGTGGAAACCGTTACTTTAGTAGAAGGGTTAAATAGCCTGATAACGCAATTACCAGTGGAAAGGAAGGTATTGAACTCACAAATGAGGTCCGTCGTGAAGGAATGGCAGATAACCCAGGAAGAGCGGGATGAATATGAATGCATGAAGAAGGCTTTCCAAGGAAGATGTTTAGGGAAGGAACCACCGTCAGCTAACGTCCAGACGGGTGAGGAGGAAGAAGAAGTCTCTCTCGCTGGCCTAACTCAGGACGAACCTGAATATTACCATGACCTGTTGAGTGACACTGAATATTATGAGGATGTGGTCTGCCCAGCTTGTGATGAAAACTCTCAAAGTGCTGAAATCCGGAGGAAGCACTTAAGGTCTAAGGAACATAGAGAGTTGGTGGCGCTACAGCTGGCAGCCGAGAAAGGAGCTCCGAGAGTTTCAAAAAGGCAGAAAAGAAAAAGAAGAAGCAGAAGATCATAGCTGTCTAAAATATTAGCACTTCTACCATTCCAGGCGGGACATTACGAAAGGAGCTAAATTAGTTGAAAAACTGGAAAATGTCAAGACAGCCAGTTGGTTGTAAAAGTCCGCACTGCTGGTTCAACAGGACGAAAGTTCAAGCTGTTACGTCAAGAAAAAGGCTATGGAAGAGTCACGCTAGCCAGGTGAACCGGCTACACCAAAGAAATGTTGTTCGGAACGAGTCAAGATCAGAGACTGAATCTATGAACTGTTTCCGCAGAGACGGAACCTGTGAACTGTTTCCACCAAGATTATATTTGTAAATTGTTTTATATGACATTGACTCCACCGAGATTATAGCTGTAATTCGTTTTATAGGAAGTTGAAGATATGTATGTTTAACGGGGACTCTGTAAGTAATAAGCTAAAAAGGGAGGATTGTAGTGTATGTACCTGTCTACCTTTAAGGGAACTATTGAATGTAACCGTTCACCTTTAAGGGAACTACTTTAGGTGTGGCACTATTTGTTTGGCTTCTGTATACTGTAATACCGATAGTGACCACACCAGTATATAAGTGTTGTAGCAGGATTGCTGGGGCAGATTCGCCCGGACCTTCGAATAGTAAAGACCTGTTTGTTTGTTACTTCTGAAGTCTGTGTATTTATTAACTGCACAACCCACAGACTTTACAATGCCCACATCCCAATAATTAATAAACAGACCTAAAGGTGTAACCATGAATAATGGGACTGCTTATGATATGTGCCACCGTGGCTGCTTACCTTTGATGGGGCAGTACCTCCCGCCTGTCCCGTGCCTGTGCCCCTCAGCGTGGCTGATTTCCCAGGGCCAGGGTAACTATCAGAACTTGACTGGCTGCTGGGACATTTACGCTGCTAGTAGGTTGCCTGCCTTAGGTAAGGGGAGAGGGAAATTGCAGCGCTTCCTGATGCCTAATAGGTCAGTGAATGGTGCCATGAAGAATAAAAAAATCTATGGTGGGATAGGGGGTGGGTTGGGTTGGGAGGGGGGGGGTCCAAATTCGAGCTTTGCCTGGTGCAGCCAATCACTCAATGATTCATTGCACCTATCAAAGTCACCTTTCTTAAAAAAAACCTGCAATCCATTGACATGAATCAGTCATTCATGAAAGAAAGAATTATGAAATAATACTGAGTGGCCTACGGGTGGCGCTGTCCAGGGAGAGTATAAATACTCGGGCACGGGCCCAGCTTGCGCAGGACATTCTTAACAGGAACTAGTGAAGGACACAACTAGACCTCCATGTTGTAAAACAGTTGATTAAAGCTTTGTTTAACGCTTAGACCAAGTGCCTAGTAGTTTTCTTACGTCATCCATAGCAACGGCGAATGCAGAAACACACCAGCATTCCTTAAACCCAGCCTGGCTAAGATACATAAGATGTCATGTGATGCATTCCCCTTCATTTCCGACTAATTATAATAACACCCATCCATACTTGCTGAATGACACTTCCAGCAGAAAATTCTGGAAGCAGTGCAGAACTGCTCCTCGCCCTTCCCAGGATACACCAGCATAATCTCAGGGGAAATTCGGCTTTGATTTTATTTTATAACAATACAAAGATTACAAAGATCACTTTTCCTTCACCCTCCCATATACAAAATAAAAGTGCACTACTCTTGAAAATAGTGAGTAAATGCAAATTTCATTTGTCTTATTAACAGTGCACAAAGTTAAAATAATATGAACAGGAGTACAATAGAATCTAAAATACATACATGTCTTGTCAAATCTGGGCATGTGACTGCAGGGGTGGAACTCTGTCCCAGGAGTTAACTGATTAATACAATGTTGTATGAGTAGGATATGAGTAATCAGAAAGGGCGAGGGCATTTTATCATGTTGTGCTGCATAAATAGTTGGCAGTGAGCAACAGGCCCTGAATGTATCGCTGAATGTATGCACTGAGATTGTGGGATCTGCATGGCGATGATATAGTATGGTTTATAAGCAGATGAAGTATTCTGCTGAGTTTTCTGAGCTGAGTCAAAAAATGATATCATAGATAAGGAGACATGAAATTCGATGGAGTTTAAAGAAAGATGTCCCTTCATGGCTCAACTCCTGCTGGAGGGTGTGTGTGTGTCTGGGCATCGGGTAAGTAGAGGATCGAGTTCAGCTATGGTGCTCCCCCATCAGTGAACAGGAATGGAGGAATGGCAGGTTGGGCAAGGTACCCAGAGGGTGGGCAGTACCTGTGAAACCATATCCCTGTAGAGTCGGTACCTTCGGGAAAGAGGGGGGAAGACAGAGAAATTGGAGGGGGGAAAATTAATCACACTTTGTGTGTAATATTATACCTAGCTGCTACATAATAAGCTTTTGATAAGGTTCCACATGGCAGACTGGTCACGAAGTTAAAAGCCCATGGGATCCAGGGCAAAGTGTCAAGTTGGATTCAAAACTGGCTCTGGGGCAGGAAGCAGAGGGTAATGGTTGATGGGTGTTTTTGTGACTGGAAGGCTGTTTCCAGTAGGGTTCCGCAGGGCTCAGTTATAGGTCCCTTGCTTTTTGTGGTATATATCAATGATCTAGACTTGAATATAGAGGGTATGATTAAGAAGTTTGCAGATGATACTAAAATCGGCTGTGTGGTTGATACTGAAGAAGGAAGCTGTAGACTGCAGGAAGATATCAATAAATTGGTCAGGTGGGCAGAACAGTGGCAAATGGAATTCAATCTGGAGAAGTGTGAGGTAATGCATTTGGGGAGGGGTAACAAGGAAAGGGAATACACATTAAATGGTAGGACACTGAGTAGTGTAGAGGAACAAAGGGACCTTGGAGTGCATGTCCACAGATCCCTGAAGGTAGCAGGCCAGGTAGATAAGATAGTTAAGGCATACGGAATGCTTGCCTTTATTAGCCATGGCATAGAATACAAGAGCAGGGGGTTATGCTTCAACTGTATAAAACACTAGTTAGGCCTCAGCTAGAGTACTGCGTGCAGTTCTGGTCACCACATTACAGGAAAGATGTGATTGCACTAGAGAGGGTACAGAGGAGATTTACAAGGATGTTGCCGGGAGTAGAGTGTTGTATCCGTGTGTTAATGGAGACACGGAATGCAGGAGTTGGTTTAACAGGTGTTTACTGAACAAAGTCTGGAGGTGAACTAAAAGATACAAGACACTATACAGGCTTATATACCCGAGTGGTCACTACCGGTATTACAGTACACAGGGGCTCTTAAAGGTACATACACTACAATTCCTCCCCTTTTAGATAATTAGTACATAACATTTTAAGTAATCATTAATTAACATGTTTACAAGAACAATAATCTACACATTTGCTGCAGTTAATCAATTATAAGTCAGTCTCTCTGGAGGCTTCCTGACTCGGTCCGGATAACGCCTCGGTGATGTAGTAGTTTTCGGTGGTGTAGTAGGTTCTTTTGGCAAGGTCGATTCGGCTTGAATGCCAGTGTCGGGTTCATCTGGTTCCAGTATCACCGGATCGGAGGTAGATACTATGGGTATCTCTGCTTCATCATTAGGCGTATAGAGTTGTGGTGTAGGTTGTCCCTTTTAGGATGACTCTATGATCTGGTCAGCATGGCGCCTTATTATGCTTTCTCCAATGTCCACGGTATACATCAGCGGTCCTAGTCGTGTGCAAATAGTTCCAGGCTGCCATTTCTCGGTACAGTAGTCCCGGGCCAAAACTTGTTGACCTATCTGGAAGGTTCTAGTTGGCCTTTCATTCATGCCTTGAAATTGCCGGTTCTCTACGTCCCTTCTGATGTTTGGCTTGATCAAATCCAGCCGGCACCTTAGTCTTCTGTTGAAAACATCATGGCGGGAGTTTGGTTTGTAACCACGCGTGTTGCATTCCTGTACGCAAACAAGAAGTTATCTACCTTATGTTGTAGATTTATGTCTTCATTACCCATGGCCTTTATGGCCTTCTTGAAGGTCTGGACAAACCTTTCAGCTAATCCATTGGTGGCGGGATGGTATGGGGCGGACGTGTAGTGCTTAACCCCATTGTTTTTTAAGAACTTCCTGAATTCTTCGGACACAAATTGCGGTCCATTATCAGAACAGATCTGTTCAGGCAGCCCATTCCTGGCAAATATGGTCCATAATACTGTGATGGTTTTTTCTGTGGTGGTGGAGGACATCTTTATTACCTCCGGCCACTTGGAGTGTGCATCAACCGCGATTAAGAACATTGAGTCCATAAATGGACCAGCAAAGTCGATATGTACCCTTTGCTATGGAGATGAGGGCCACTCCCATGGATGTAGAGGGGCTTGTGGTGGGGCGTTTTGGACCTTCTGGCATCCTAGACAGCTCTTGGTCATTTCTTCGATGTCTCCATCAATACCTGGCCACCACACAAACGCTCTGGCTAGGTTCTTCATTTTCACTCCACCCAGATGCCCCTCGTGAAGCTCCTTTAGCACTTTATCCTTGAGTTTGGGTGGAATCACCACTCTGGATCCACACATCAAGGTTCCTCGGCACACTGACAGCTGTTCTCTTCTTTGCGAGAATGCTGGCAACAGTGATTCGCCATGTGCTGGCCATCCCTTCACCGTTAAATCGTAGACTCGTGAGAGAGTCGGGTCATTTCTCGTTTCCTTTTCAATGGTAGAATTTGTTACTGGTAGACATTCCACTATGGTTGAGTGGAACATCTCCACTGGGTCCACTGTAGGTGCCTCTTCTACCGTTGGCAACGGTAGGCGCGATAAACCGTCAGCATTCCCATGCTGTTTTGATCCTTTGTATTCTATGTCATATTGGTGTGCCCCTAGGAAAAGGGACCACCTCTGTAGCCTTTGCGCTGTCATAATGGGAACGCCCTTTTTAGGGTTGAATATGGAGACGAGGGGTTGATGGTCAGTCAACAAGGTAAATTTTTGTCCGTGTAGGTAATGGTTGAATTTCTTCACTCCCCATACCAGGCTGAGTGCTTCCCTGTCGATCTGGGCATAGTTACGCTCAGCTGAGTTCAATGAGCGTGACGCAAAAGCTATCGGCCGCTCCGAGCCATCAGGGAATCTATGCAACAATACCGCTCCTACGCCGTAAGGGGATGCATCGCATGCCAGTCTGATTGGCAGTGATGGGTTGTAATGAGCCAACACTTCCTTGGACGTGATCAAGCCTTTGCATTTATGGAAGGCATGTTTACAGTCTTCGCTCCATTTCCAAACTACTCCCGTTTGTAGCAGTGCGTTAAAAGGGTGCAGAACAGTTGACAAGTTCGGTAAAAATTTATGATAGTAATTTATCAATCCCAGGAACGACCTTAATTGTGAGACTTTTCAGGTGCTGGGGCTTTTATGACCGCTTCAATTTTTTCAGGTGACTTATGCAACCCTTCTTCGTTAATTATATGGCCACAATATGATATTTGTTTCTGGAAAAATTCGCACTTGGGGCGATTTGCTCGTAGGCCCCGTTCTCTCAGCCTAGTGAGCACCTGCTCCAAATTGGCAAGGTGCTCGTTGTCGTTTTCTCCTGTTACAAGGATGTCGTCTCGGTAGCATTGAGTCCCCGGAATCCCTTGCAGGACTTGCTCCATAGCTCTTTGCCAGATAGCTGGAGCTGATGCTACTCCGAAAACCAGTCGATTGTACTGGTACAGGCCTTTGTGTGTGTTTATCGTGAGATACTTTTTAGAGGCCTCCTCAACCTCCATCTGTAGATATGCCTGTGCCAAGTCAATTTTGGTGAAACGTTTCCCTCCGGATAGTGAGGCGAAAATATCTTCTATCCTCGGAAGAGGATACTATACCGTGTGAAGGACCGGGTTTACAGTCACCTTGAAGTCCCCACAGATGCAAATTTTTCTCTGTTCTTCAGATTTATCATTATTCAACGTTTTCTTCATGACCGGGACGATGGGTGTTGCCCACTCGCTCCAATCTACCTTGGATAACACGCCTGCCTTTTCCAAATTCTCCAGCTCTGCCTCGACTGCTGGACGAATTGCGTATGGCACCGGCCTTGCCTTAAAAACTTGGGAATTGCCGCATCTTCCACTTTTATTGAGGTGGTGACGCCTTTCCAGGTTCCTAGTTCCTGTTGAAACACTTCTTTGGCGTTGGCCAAGATGTCTTTTAATCGTTCAGGTATGACATCATCATCATTCTTTTTCTTACTGGTCACCGTCAGTGCCTGAATGGAGTGCCAGTCTAAACGTATCTTCCTGATCCATTCACGTCCCAACAGCGGTGGACCACCATCTTGCAGAACGTATAAATACAACTTCTGTATTTCCTTGCCGTTGTATACAACAGGCACCTTTATTTTCCCTTTGGGGTATACTTTCTGCCCCGTATATGTCTTCAAGATAATGGATGTGTCTTTCAAAGGTATATGTGGAAATAGCCACTCGTAATCCCGTCGACTTATGACGGTCAGAGCTGATCCTGTATCTAGCTCCATTTTAACTGGGGACCCCGCTATTGTGAGGGTAACCCAAATGGTCTGGTAATCTTCTTTGGCAATTACATTATGTAATTTGAGAGAGCTTAGTCTCTTGTTTCCGGAGTCGCTATCGCTCTTCTGGTCTTCAGAGCTACTGTCCGTCATCATTTGTACCTTTCTGTACTTTTCCTTATTGATTTTTTTTCTGTCAGTGGATTTTTTGTTTCCAGATCGGCATACACGTGCAATGTGTCCCATCTTTCTGCATTGCCTGCATGCTTTGTCCTTGAACCAGCAGTCCCTCTGGTCATGGGTGGATCTGCCGCAGCGATAACATCTCTCGAAACCCCGTGTCATTTCATTGGTGCCGAAGTCCTGTGGCTTTTGCTGTATCTCTGCAGCTCCTCTTGCTGCTGCTTCATATGATACAGCCACACTGAAAGCCTTGTCCAGTGTCAAATCTTTCTCAGAAATTAGCCTTTTCTGTGTTCCTTCACTTAGGAGGCCGCAGACGAATTTGTCTCGTAGAGAATCTGCCAGTCCTGCCCCGAATTGGCAGTGCTTTGACAGCTTTCTTAATTCGGTGAGGTAATCAGCGTTACTTTCATTCTTGTGCTGATTCCTCCTGAAGAATTTGAATCGTTCCGCTAACAGCAGCGGTGTTGGGTTTAAGTGCTCCTGTAGGGTATCAACAATCTCCTTAAAATTCTTGTCCATCGGTTTGGCTGGAGTGATTAAGTTTCGTAACAGCCCATATGTCCTTGCGCCCATCAGATTTAGAAGTACCGATGCTTTTTTATCATCCTCTACTTCATTCGCTGTGCAATATACCTCCACTCTTTCCACATATGTGGTCCAATCCTCTATATCACTATCGAAAGCAGTAATATTGCCAGTCTTAGGCATCCTGAAAATCAAAAATGGCGCCTCCCGCGCTTTCCTTTCTTCCCTGCTGAGAAAAAATGGTGCCTCCCGCGCTTTCCCGCCGCTGCCGCTGCTGACAATGCTGTTCTCCACGGTTTTTATTTACACAGATATTTTTAATAGTTGGAGACTCGTTCCCGCCGGACTCTCTGGGACTTTTCCCTCCCTCTGTTTGGTCCGAACGCCGACCTGCTTTGCAGCGCCGGCCGTCTTCCGAGTGCTCCACCCTCCGTCTCTGTTTGTCTCCGCCTTCCGACTCGCTGCTCGGCCCCGCTGCAGAGCCACCCGATCGAGCCCCAGCCCGCCGCCCAGGAAGGATTAGTGCAGTACCTGCCACCAGCCCGGCTAGCTGGTGAAACCACAGTTTTTTTTTTGTTTTTTTTTTCTTCGACTTTCGTCTGAGGAATCGATCTCCTTGAGGTGCTGCCGAATTGCAGGTAAGTCCGTTTCCAATTCGTCGCCACTGTTGTATCCGTGTGTTAATGGAGACACGGAATGCAGGAGTTGGTTTAACAGGTGTTTACTGAACAAAGTCTGGAGGTGAACTAAAAGATACGAGACACTATACAGGCTTATATACCCGAGTGGTCACTACCGGTATTACAGTACACAGGGGCTCTTAAAGGTACATACACTACATAGAGAATCTTAGCTATGAGGAAAGACTGGATAGGCTGGGTCTGTTTCCCTTGGAACAGAGGAGGCTGAGGGGAGACCATATTGAGGTGTATAAAATTATGAGGGGCATAGATAAAGTGGATAAAAAGGACCTATTTCCCTTACCAGAGGGGTCAAAAACCAGGGGGCACAGATATAAAGTAATTGGTGGAAGGTTTAGAGGGGATTTGAGGGGAACTTTCTTCACCCAGGGAGTTGTGGGGGTCTGGAACTCACTGCCTGAAAGGATGGTAGAGGCAGGAACCCTAACCACATTTAAAAAGTACTTGCATGTACACTTGGGATGCTGTAACCTGCAGGGGTACGGACCAAGAGCTGGGAAGTGGGATTAGGCTGGATAGCTCTTTGTTGGCCGGCGCGGACACGATGGGCCGAAATGGCCTCCTTCCGTGCTGTAACTTTCTATGATTCTATAATAACGCATTAAGATAATGTTATGTTACAAGGATATTTAATTAAAAAGTATGCTTGCTATGTGCATAGCAACGGATCTTAAAACTAAACAGTGCAATATGTTTTTCATAACACAAATAGTCAAATGCCATTTGGTTAACCAGCATGAAAAATATCTACATCCAATTCAAAATTAGTTTCACAGTGGAGGCTTGAAGGGGTTACATGATCTAGAGGCTATCGTCATGGTTCTTTGCCCAGCCGTCACTCATTGCCATCCAATATACAGTGATCATAGTTCTGGGTAATAGTTTATCTTAGAGCCCCCAAAACACAGTTAATATTCATTTCATTTGGAGTTTGATGAGCTGTCTCTTCCTCAACATTACAAAATTCCTGCTCGGGACTGGATGAATGACTATTTTTTTTCAATCTGTTCAGTAATATCTATGAGATATAACTGAATGATTCAACCCCATTATATTTTTCACACAGTGCTTCGCTTGAAGATGCAATTAGTTATGGCCATGTGGGTGAATCCTATAATGCCTCTGTGTGTGCCTCCTTTATGGAGACATGTTAACAAACAAACAGAGACCAAAAGTGCTGTTAGTTAGATGTCTTCTTCTCTGCATTCACTGTGCATGATTTGTTGATACTGTTCCCTTTGGTTATGTATTTAAGCAAAGCCTGTGGATTACCATGGTAACGGGTAGGCAGGATGACATGAGACCAGAATATTCTCAAAGCTGCATTACCGATATATTGGGCAGTACCAGTGGGAGTTAGTTCTGTTCTTATGCTGGCATGGGGGCTGGCACATTGGGATGGCTTCTGGTAGTTGACACCTTTCCCCGTATTAAATTGGCCAAGGTCCCCTTGGGTGAGGGAATGGGTGCTGTTCTGGAATGTGCTCAAGAATCCTATGGGGCTGGGTGGTGGATTGACAGGAGAAGACCCAGGTAGCCTACTGTTTCTCATCTCTAGGTATAGCCTGGGCATTATCTGTTCACATTGGAAATTATCTCATAGGCATTTTATCAAAATATGAGAGTATGACACTGTACTGCAAATTATTGAATATTTTTGTAGTCACAGCAGCAAACATTGTAGCCATGCATTGCATCTTTGATGAAATAAATTCACTTAAAAGTGCTGATCGTGGTTAGCTAAATAGTAAATCCTACAAGTCCAAAAGTTCTTCTAATGATAGTGTACTGCTGTAGTTACTAAAGCCTTTACACTTGCATCATGGAGTATGTGATATCCCAATCTTCACCGGCTAGGTGAAAAAGCTTTGTTAACTACAATGGTACCCTGTTGACAATACAGTTTCTCACTTAGGCTATTGACGTTAGGAAGGTAATTCCACCTCCACATTTTGTTCCATTTCCTTCTTTCACTGAACAGTTAGATGGAAAGGAAAAAATATTGAATTTCATGACTGGGTAATGGCATTGACAGATTTACAGACTGAGAAACAGAATAGAAAGCTTAAAGTTACCAAGGCAACAACCGTGGTTCTCTCAGTGCTAACTACCACCTTGATTCTAGGTTTCCATGAACTATAAAGGTTGAGAAAGCTACATCTGTTCTCACTGAAGAAATAGATCAATAGTGTATACTGTTGACTAGCCCCATTTTCCTAGCACATATTCAAGTCTTCCGACTCTGCTTTATTGTAAGTCCTCCTCCCTATGCGTCACTGTTGCTGACAGAGGTATCATGCTCCTGCATTATGGAATTCCCTTCCTAAAAACCTTTACCATGGTTACTTGCCCTCCATATTCAAAAGACTCCTCAAGCCCTACCTCTTTGACCATTCTTATGCTCACTGTCAATAACTTCTCTCTCACTTCCTGCTTGGTGTCCTCTAGTCCCCTGTTTAATGCCTTAAGGTATTTGTGGAAAATGCTGTATCAGTGTATGTTTTTGTAAACACTGCTGAGCTGCTTTGAGTTGCTACAACTTTTAACAACTAGGAATTAGAAAGACAGACATGTATTTATACAGTGCCATATCTCAGATCTCACAAATGTCTCAAAGTATTTCACATACAATGAATCACTTTGAAGTGGCAACTCTTGTCATGAAGACAAATGCAGCAGCCACTTCGTACAAGGCAGGATCTCACCAAAAGCAATGAGATGAAAGACCATTAATTTGTTTTGGAGGTTTGAGGAAAGAACTTTGACCAAGGCCCTGAGAGAACTCCCTACTCGTCTTTGAATGGTGACAGGAGATCTTTAACATTCAGCCAAACCACTAGAGCAAACAAATGGGGCCTTTCTTTAACGTTTCATCTAAATGGCAGCACCTGACAATGCAACGGCCCCTCAGGACTGAACTGGAGAGTTTATGTGCTCAAGTCTGGGAGTGGGCTTCAGCCACAATCTTTTCACTCAGAGATGAGAGTGCTACCAACTGAGTCAAGCTGCCCATTGTTATTTTTACTTTTAAATTGTTTTTAAAAAGCTATTTAAGTTATGTTTATGCAAACTTTACCACAACTGATTTATTTTGTTTATAATCATTTTCATCAACCACCTTCTTGTTGTCCTGAAAGTTCTAAATCCTGCTGGGACACAGTTCAGCAACGCCTCAATTTTAAAATCATCATCTTTGTTTTCAAATCCCTCCATGGCCTCACCCCGCCCCCCTCCTTATTTCTGTAACCTTGTCAAGCCCTACAACCCTCTGAGATATCTGCGCTCCTCCAATTCTGGCCTCTTGAGCATCCCCGATTTTAATTGCTCCACCACTGGAGGAGCTGCCTTCACCTGCCAAGGCCCTGAGCTCTGGCATTCCCTCCCTAAACCTCTCCGCCTCTCTTCTTCTCTTTCCTCCTTTAAGACGCTCCTTAAAACCTACCCCTTTGACCAAGCTTTTGGTCACCTGCCCTAATATCTCCTTATGTGGTTCGGTGTCAAATTTTGTTTGATAATCGCTCCTGTGAAGCGCCTTAGGATGTTTTACTATGTTAACGGGGCTGTTGTTGTTGCACTGGCGATAGTCAACCGCCAATGCTTCAGCTCAGAGAAACTTCCCACCATGCCTCACAGATGAATAAATCAGACAAAAAAGGACACAGAAACCAAAAAAAAAGCTATTAGGAAAGGCAGCCAAAATCTTGGTCAAAGAGGTGGGTGTTAAGGAGTCCCTTAAAAGAGGAGAGGGAGGTGGAAAGGTGGAGAGGTTTAGGGAGGGAATTCCAGGTGCACAGTTAGCTGTAACCCTGAGACCATACGCTGACATTTCAGTACAAATTCGAATTTTGTAGTCTGTTCGTATTTCTCAAGTCACTTCATACATTTCTTAAAATCAAATTCAACTTCTCCCTGGCTGCTCTTTTCATGTGTTCAGACAGTTTGGTGTTTGCAACTCGTTAGCTTTGGGAGTGTTTTCTGATGTGGTTTGGGGGATTTTGTGCTGGAATTTGGCATGCCAAGTTTGGACACTGGTGACAGCAAGCTGAAAAAATGTTTCCAGGCTTGGCGCTGATCCACCACAAGGGCGTATCCTTGTGCTCAACACGCTGCCCCCGCGCTCCCCCCTCCCCACCCCAATCTCAAACAGCAAGCAGATTCTGTGAAACGATACAGAGAACGGGACCATATCCACAGGAATATTACCTATTGGTGTAAAAACACTGTGAGTAAAGTAGTTTAATGATTATCCAGGTTATCCGATGATACATATATTTCCAGTTTAAGAGCCTCTTTTGATGAGGGCTGTCTAATTTTTTCCAGGTTATACAGAATGTCGAGATCAATTGAAGAAATAATGGAAACTGTTGACTCTTCCAGATGTGTGGGGATTGAAATCTCCAACAAAAGCAATAACTACATTTTAACTGAACCTGTGTAAGTAGACCAACGTCTGTGTGCAATTCTTTCTTTGAAGAGGTGTAAAAAAACTTCGAAGTACTTTGCAGTGTTTAATGTAAATACATTGTTGAGATTAGCTCCAGTGCTGATTTTCTTTTTCCTAGCAATATCAAGGAGGGGCATTTTTGTCTTTATGGAAAAGCAAAAAAATGTGCTTGGCTAAATCTTGACTTAATCCAAGCCAATTTGATTCTAGTTACGGTACAATGAAAGAATGTGCAGTTAAAACATCGCAGGTTAAATATTTCAGTCAGGTTACGACCAGAAAATGTTGGAAATGTACATCTTAAAGGGAAAGATAGGATGACATTTTGAGGTACAGACCCAGAGCCCAGCTCTGACAAAGCTCTGGCTCGGTTCTGGCCGGCTTCCCATCTTCCACCCTCCATAAACTTGAGCTCATCCAAAACCCGTATCCTAACTCGCACCAAGCGATGTTCACCCATCGCCCCTGTGCCCGCTGACCTATGTTGGCTCCCGGTCCAGCTTTTTAAATTGGTTTTAAAAAGCTGTTTAAGTTATGTTTGTCCAAACTTTACCACAACAGACTTCTTTTGGTTTTTAATCATCTTTATCAACCAGCTTCCTCTTCTCCTGAATGTTCTAAATCCTGTTGGGACACGGTCCAGCAAAGCCTCGATTTTAAAAGCATCATCCTTGTTTTCTAATCCCTCCATGGCTTTGCTCCTCCCCATCTCTGTAATCTCCTCCAGCCCCACAACCCTCCGAGACCTCTGCGCTCCTCTAATTCTGGCCTCTTGTTCATCCCCGATTTTAATCTCTGCGCCATTGGCAGCAAATCCCACCGCCACCCACCATCGACCGCGAGCAGAAAGGAGTGTGTGTTCAAGGCCCCGTCAGCTGCCGAGGCCCCAAGCTCTGGAATTCCCTCCCTAAACCTCTCCGCCTCTCTCTCCTCCTTTAAGACGCTCCTTAAAACCTGCCTCTTTGACCAAGCTTTTGCCCATGTGCCCTAATATCTCCTTATGTGGCTCAATGTCAATTTTTGTTTGAGAGCGCTCCTCCGAAGCGCCTTGGGATGGCTTTACTATGTTAAAGGCGCTATATAAATATATAAGTTGTTGTAACAGCGGAATATCTAGCGAATGCGCGGCAGTATTGGTCCTTTTAAGACTATAATACACCCACAATGTGTATTTTACAGGACCTACAGTTACAGTGGCCGCGTACAAAGCCCACCGCCACCCACCATCGACCACGGACAGAAAGGAGTGTGTGTGTTCATCAAGACCCCGTACACGGCCTGCGGCACCGTCGGGCTGCTGAGCTACAAATTCGGCAACGTCCAGTTCTCGCTGCTGGTCTCCAACCCTTACGACTACAGCAAGTACAGCATCGAGTACGCCCTGCACGCCCCCGACATCCCCGTTCCGACCGACGGCAGCTTGTACAGTAAGATGTATAACGAGCTACAGGAATCGCCTTCCTTCACTAAGACAGCGCTGGGCAAAGGGAACCCGTCCCTCAACATCACAAAAGGACGCATGTTCATTTCAGCTACTATGTCCAACGAGAAGAAAGCTATACTCAAGATAGATATTAGAGATGTTTAATGCTCTGGTAAAGCTCTTACATTTATAGAATCGTATATAAATCTGAGCACAGAGTGAGGCCGTTTTACCTGTGCTAGCCAGAACTATCTAGTCCCATTTCCCTGCACCTTCCTATAACCATTAACCTTTTCTTCGAGTGTTTATCAAATTCCTTCTTAAATGTTGTGGATTGACTCCCGTTCTCTCACCACTGGTGGTATTCATTCCATTCTCTAACCCTGTGCTTGAAAAATACATTTTCTAACCTCCTCCGCTCTGGGGGAGGGCTGAATGATCTCCAGTGAATAATTTGGCAGAATTGTTTTTCTATTTATAGTTAAGTTTCCATCAATAATAAAACTATAATCTACCATCAGTACTACTAAGTTTTATAGTTGTAAAGACCTTTATGAAGCAGTATTACAAATAATTCATTGCTGGAACTTGTTGCTGTTAACAGCACTCTAATATACAGTTCATCAAATGGGAATGTGCTGAGCTATGCTACAGTAATAAACGACTGATTAATTCATATATATTTTCCTTTTTGTACCATACATTCAAGTAACAGTCTGAGACTGCTGAGAGTGATGAGTGGGTCAGCAGTTGTACTACGCATGCTTTGGATGCGGTGTTTTGTAAAGGTTGGGGACGGTGTCCCCGATAGTAAGTGGAGGTGGTGAGTGTGGTGAGTGGAGATGGTTTGTGTTGTGGTGAGTGGAGATGGTGAGTGTGGTGAGTGGAGATGGTGAGTGTTATGGTGAGTGGAGATGGTGAGTGTGGTGAGTGGAGATGGTTTGTGTTATGGTGAGTGGAGATGGTGAGTGTGGTGAGTGGAGATGGTGAGTGTTGTGAGTGGAGATGGTGAGTGTGGTGAGTGGAGATGGTGAGTGTCATGGTGAGTGGAGATGGTGAGTGTTGTGGTGAGTGGAGATGGTGTTATGGTGAGTGGAGATGGTGAGTGGAGATGGTTTGTGTTATGGTGAGTGGAGATGGTGGGTGTGGTGAGTGGAGATGGTGAATGTTGTGAGTGGAGATGGTGAGTGTCATGGTGAGTGGAGATGGTGAGTGTTGTGGTGAGTGGAGATGGTGTTATGGTGAGTGGAGATGGTGAGTGGAGATGGTGAGTGGAGATGGTTTGTTATGGTGAGTGGAGATGGTGAGTGTTGTGAGTGGAGATGGTGAGTGTCATGGTGAGTGGAGATGGTGAGTGTTGTGAGTGGAGATGGTGTTATGGTGAGTGGAGATGGTGAGTGTGGTGGTGAGTGGAGATGGTGTTATGGTGAGTGGAGATGGTGAGTGTGGTGAGTGGAGATGGTGAGTGTTATGGTGAGTGGAGATGGTGTTATGGTGAGTGGAGATGGTGAGTGTGGTGGTGAGTGGAGATGGTGTTATGGTGAGTGGAGATGGTGAGTGTGGTGAGTGGAGATGGTGAGTGTTGTGGTGAGTGGAGATGGTGAGTGTTGTGAGTGGAGATGGTGAGTGGAGATGGTTTGTGTTATGGTGAGTGGAGATGGGGAGTGTGGTGAGTGGAGATGGTGAGTGTTGTGAGTGGAGATGGTGAGTGTGGTGAGTGGAGATGGTGAGTGTTGTGGTGAGTGGAGATGGTGAGTGTCATGGTGAGTGGAGATGGTGAGTGTTGTGGTGAGTGGAGATGGTGTTATGGTGAGTGGAGATGGTGAGTGTGGTGGTGAGTGGAGATGGTGAGTGTCATGGTGAGTGGAGATGGTGAGTGTTATGGTGAGTGGAGATGGTGAGTGTGGTGGTGAGTGGAGATGGTGAGTGTCATGGTGAGTGGAGATGGTGAGTGTTGTGGTGAGTGGAGATGGTGTTATGGTGAGTGGAGATGGTGAGTGTGGTGGTGAGTGGAGATGGTGTTATGGTGAGTGGAGATGGTGAGTGTGGTGAGTGGAGATGGTGAGTGTTATGGTGAGTGGAGTTGGTGTTATGGTAAGTGGAGATGGTGAGTGTTATGGTGAGTGGAGATGGTGAGTGTTATGGTGAGTGGAGATGGTGAGTGTTATGGTGAGTGGAGATGGTGTATGTTATGGTAATTGGGAATGGTATGCCCTATAGCGGTTTGGGAAGGAATGTGTTGGCAATGGCATATATTATGGTGACTTAGGGTGGCATATCCTATAGCAGCTAGGGACACTGTGTGTTAAAGCATCTCAGGATGAGATGTTATAAAGGTTGGAGTAGATATTCCTTTGGCTGGGGATGGTGTGTGTGATAATAGTTAGGGATGAGGTGTGTTATAGTGGGTGGGGATCCAGTGTGTTGCTAGGGATGATGTGTTATAGCGTCTGGGGATTATGTGTTATTGGGGATGACATAGTGGGTGGGGTTGATGTGTTATTGGAGGTGACGTGTGTTGTGGTAGCTTATTATGTATTATTAGGGTGATATATGTTATAATGGCTGGGACTGATGTGTATTAATGGAGATGATGTATTATAGTGACTGAGGCTTATACCAAGTTGTTGCTTGCCACCTCAAAAGGGAGTGAGCCCCACGGAGGGCACTTATCTTTTCACAAAGCCTCTTACATGAGGATCTGGATTGAGCAATTGCCCATAAGTAAGTCTGGTATGTGGCATTGGACTTGGACGTATAGAACATCACGGTGATAGGATCATTACAACAAATCCTGCATTAGTCCTTCCAGCACACTGATGTACCACTGATGAGGAAACCCCGAGGCTTGAGGTGAAAGTTACTGGAAGGCTTCGCCTGGAGGCTGGGTATAAGACTACGCCTGTTCAGTGGGCATGGTGAGCGTTTATGCTGTGATCAGGAGGCTGGTGCCAATGTACTCACACACTTTAAGATGAGTTGTGCTAACTATGTCATTCATGAGGAGTCCCTGGTTGCCTAGCGAGAACTCAAAACCATTTGGACTTAGGGAACTGGGGGTAGTGTTTCGGCTTGTTTCTGTTAGTTATATCAGTGCAATCTGAACGGAATTGGCTGAACCAGCGTAAAAAATTTGGGAAATTTTAAATATAAGTGTGTTATGCCTAAAACCACTTTCCATGGTTTCCCTGACCTTTTACTCTGGTTCAAGATTCAATTTGTCCGGATCAGGCCCCGCCCACAAAACTGGTCACTCCCCTAGATCGAAATTGCGAGATTCATAGAGTCATAGGGGGCGATTTTGTGAATGGGGGTGCGTTGGAGGCGGGACGGCTGCTTGTCGAGTTTCAGTCCCGCCTCCATCGAGTTGTGGCCAACCCACGCTATTTTTCCTGCATACAAGACCTCATCAACCTTCTTTCTTTTACAGAATTGAGATGTTTGTTGCATCTGAGAATGTAACGGCCATCTCTCATCTGCAACACGGAGGTGTGAGACTCTCCACATACAAACCGACTGAAGCCTGCAGAAAGAAACAATTTAAAAAACACTTTGCACTTACCTCAGATACTCATCTCTCCACTCTTGCACTTATCATTTACCTTCACACCACACTTTTGCACCCTCCGACCTCCGCAGACCCAGTACTCGCCTCGCTGACTTGGCGGGTTTCGGAGCCTTCGGGAAGCCCGCACTTGTGAGGGCAAAAAAGGGATAATCCTATTTTCTGCCTGTTAACAGGCAGTTAATAGGCTTTAATCCCTTCCCGCCCCCAAGGAGACAGGACCCGGCGCGGGATAGCTACCCGCCTCCTGGCAAGATGGTATGGAGGCGGGTTGGGGGTGGGTTTACCACCCGCCCCAAATTCTGCCATTTTCCCGGCAGTCCCACCTCCATACCCGCCTCCCCAGGGCTGGCAAAATCGCCCCCTATATAGAGTCTTAGGGGGAAAAATTTGGTTGCTTTGCGCCTCCCGTTCGCGCCCTAAACTAACGGGGCGCAAAGCAACTAGCGCCCAGGCGCGGCGCCACCAACGACTCCTGTGAAATTCAGCAGGAGGTTAGCGGCGGCAGTAACCGTTAGCGCCCCGCGACGCTGCGCCGCCAGCAATGACGTTATCGCCATGCACAATGCCTCGTTCGCGCCCCGGCCGCGTTCTTCGGTAGCGCACACTGACATACTGCCGGACACTATGTCCGATGGGGTCAGGGAGGCCTATCTGCGGCCAGGGTGGCATTAATTAAAGGCGAGGTGCCGGGCGGCCATTTTAGTTGCTGGCCGCCTGCCAGCACCTGCCCCCGTTGCTGTCCCCGGCCCTCGTGAAGCCCCCCCGCGGGGTGTCGGCTGCTCTCCGTGAGCCCGGCACTTCCCAGCTGGGCACCAGGACGCACTGCGCCAGGCCCCTCCCCTTTAATAAGGGGAGGAAGGCCTGCAGTACCGCGGTGTGACGTGCCGCAGCACCACGATATTGGCTCGCAGCGCTCCAAGAGGGACGCAAGGCGCTTCCAGTAGCGCCTCATCCCCCCCCTTGGGGCGCTACCTGGGAAAATCGGCCACAGGGGCGCTAACTAAAATTAGTGCCCCGGCAAAGGTAGCACCCCAATTTTTACCCCTGAGTGTCTCCGCCTCCACCACTTCTGTCGCCAGCGAGTTCCAGGTCCTCACCACTCGCTATGTAAAAAAGTTTTCCCTCACATCCCCCCTGTATCTTTTGCCCAAAATCTTAAATCTGTGTCCCCTAGTTCTTGTACCATCAACTAGTGGGAACAGCCTTTCCCCGTCTAGCCTATCCAAACCCGTCATAATCTTGCACACCTCTATCAAATCACCCCTCAACCTCTTTGATCTAATGAAAACAAATCCAGCTTCTCCAACCTGTCCTTGTAGCTAAGATCCCCCATCCCCGGAACCATTCTGGTAAATCTCCTCTCAAGAGCCTTCACATCCTTCCTAAAGTGTGGTGACCAGAACTGGATGCAATACTCCAGTTGTGGCCTAACCAACACTTTATAAAGGTTCAACATAACTTCTCTACTTTTGTACTCAATACCTCTAGTTATGAAGCCCAAGATCCCATATGCTTTGTAAACCACTCTCTCAATATGTCCTGCCACCTTCAGGGACCTATGCACATTAACTCCCAGGTGCCTCTGTCCCTGCACACTCTTTAAAACTGTGCCATTAAGTGATCCAGCAATGCCTCCTTCCTAGTTGGGCCAAGAACATATTGGTCAAGGAAATTCTCCTGAACACATTTCAGAAATTTCTCCCCCTCCTTTCCCTTTACCCTAGCATTATCCCAATCGATATTTGGGTAATTAAAGTCCCCCAATATCCCCACTCTATAGCTCTTGCATAGCTCTGCAATTTCCCTGCAGATTTGCTCCTCTACCTCCCTCTCACTATTTGGAGGCCTGTAGAATACCCCCAATAGCATGATCATACCCTTTTTTCTCCTCAACTCTAACCAAATGGATTCTGTCCTTGTCCCCTCAAGAACATCCTCCCTTTCCAACACTACAATGTCTTCCTTAATCAGCGGTGCCACCCCACCTCCATTTTTTCCTTCCCTATCTTTTCTGAACACCTTGTACCCTTGATTATTAAGTGTCCGGTCCTCACTGTTTTTAAGCCATGTTTCCATTATTGCCACAACATCATATTGCCACACGGCTAATTGTGCTTGTAGCTCACCCACCTTATTCACCACACTTTGTGCGTTTACGTACATACATTCTAAACTCATTTTTGAATTTTTTGTAGTATTTCTTAGTCTGCTCCTATCTAATATGGTACTACTACCGCCTCTAGTACTATCTTCTCTAGTACTATCCAACACACTCACTCTTTTATGCACCTTATTCCTCTTTTCTACTCTATATGCTGGTGCCCATCCCCCTGCCAAGCTAGTTTAAACCCTTCCCAACAGCACTAACAAACCTCCCCGCGAGAATATTGGTCCCGGCTCTGTTGAGGTGTAACCCGTCCAGCTTGTACAGATCCCACCTTCCCCAGAAATGGTCCCAATGCCTCAGGAATCTAAAGCCCTCCCTCCTGCACTATCTCTCCAGCCACGCATTCATCTGTTCTATCCTCCTATTCCTGTACTCACCAGCACGTGGCACCAGGAGTAATCTGGAGATTACTACCTTTGAGGTCCTGCTTTTTAATCTCTTTCCTAGCTCCCTATAGTCTGCCTGCACGACCTCATCCCTCTTTCTGCCTATGTCGTTGGTACCGATATGGACAATGACCTCTGGCTGTTCACCCTCCCCCCTCAGGGTGTCCTGCAGCCGCTCAGTGACATCCTTGACCCTCGCACCAGGGAGGCAACATACCATCCCGGAGTCACGTCTGCGTCCACAGAAACACCTATCTGTTCCCCTAACCAATGAATCCCCTATTACGATTGCTCTTCCACTCTTCTTCCTCCCCCTCTGTGCAGCTGAGCCACCCGTGGTGCTGTAGCCTTGGCTCTGGCTGCTCTTCCCAGAGGAGCCATCACCCCCACCAGTTTCCAGAACTGTGTACCGGTTAGCGAGTGAGATGCACTCTGGGGATTCCTGCCCAACCTGCCTGGTCCTCCTCTGTCTGGTGGTCACCCATTCCCTCTCTACCTGCACATTCTGAGGCTGCGGGGTGACCACTTCTAGAAACATGTTTTCCAAGTATTTCTCAGCCTCGCGGATGCACTATAGTGGCTCCAGCTGCTGCTCAAGCTCCGAAACCCGGAGTTCGAGTTGCTGCAGTTGGCGACACTTCCTGCACACGTGGTCGTCCAGGCCGCAAGAAAGCGTCCAGGATTTCCCACGTGGCCCAGGATGTCCAAATCACGGGACTGAGCTGCCCTGCCATGCCTCTATTTACCAGACTATGGAGGTCATTTAGCAGGAATAAACTTAAACCTTTACAAGAAACGCTCAACAGCTACCCACCAATCAGCACTTCCCTCTATTAGATAGTCTATGAACTACTTAGCAGAAATATACTCAAAACAGAACAGAACTCGGCCGATAGTGCTGGTTCGGGAAGCTCTTCAAATGACGCTCATTTTCTTCGGAGCACAGGCACTAGTAGTCACGTTTTAAAAGTGTTTTCATATAAAAAATTTACTAATGTTATATCCGTGTATCTTAATGTTGTGTCCTTCAATAATCAGACAACAGACTGCAGGGAACGATCAACAGGTGTTTACTGAATGAGGGTTCAAACTGCAACTGACTGTACAGATCATTACTCAGGGTTTATATACAGGTGTGGTCACTGTCGGTACTACAGGATACAGGAGTTGTAAAAAGTAGTTCTCCCCCTTAAAGGTACATACATTACAATTCCTCCCCTTTTAGATTAACAGTACCATAACACTCATTTAACAATTAAATATCAAACTAATTACAATTAACACTTTTAACATGCAACATTAACTGAAAATAGTCTATTTATAAATTCAGTCTTTGGGGAGGCTTCCTGATTCTTTCTGGATAACGCCTTTCCCGAGTGTCTCGCTCTTGGTGCGGAGGTGATTCTAACACCCTGTCGTCAGTTGATTCATCAGCTTCCAATGCTATTGTTTCTGAGGTGGATGCGACCTGTACGTCGGGTTCCTCACCAGGTACGTATGGCCGAGACATGGGGTTGACTCGTTCCTGTGACTCTAGGATCTGGTCAGCATGGCATCTCACAATGTTCTCCCCAACATCCACTGTGTACATTAGTGGCCCCTGCCATGTGCATATCGTTCCTGGTTGCCATTTCTCTGTTCGGTAGTCGCGGGCCAAGACTGGTTGCCCTACATTGAAGCTCCTTGTCGGCTTCTCATTGATGTGCTGGAATTGCTTACTCTCTACATCTCTTCGTACATTTGGTCTGAGCAAATCCAGAGGAGATCTCAACTTTCAGTTAAAGAACATCATGGCCGGGGCCTGGTTGGTGACTGCATGTGTCGCATTTCTGTAGGCTAACAGGAAATTGTCCACCTTATGCTGCAGTGGAATGTCGTCATCGCACATGGCCTTTACTGCTTTTTTAAAGGTTTGTACGAACCTCTCAGCCAATCCATTTGTGGCTGGATGATACGGGGCGGATGTGTAATGCCTTACCCCATTCCTTTTCATAAATCTTCGAAACTCTTCGGACACAAACTGTGGTCCGTTATCAGAGCAAATCTGCTCTGGCAAGCCGTTCCTGGCAAAAATGGTCCGTAGGACTGCAATAGTTTTCTCCGTGGTGGCGGAGGACATTTTGATCACCTCAGGCCATTTCGAGTGCGCATCCACGGCTATTAAAAACATTGAGTCCATGAATGGACCAGCAAAATCAATATGCACCCGTTGCCATGGAGATGAGGGCCACTCCCATGGGTGTAGAGGGGTATGTGGTGGTGCATTTTGGACCTTCTGGCATCCTGAGCAGCTCTTTGTCAGGTCCTCGATTTGCTGATCGATCCCCGGCCGCCACACATAAGCCCTAGCTAGGCTTTTCATTTTCACCCTTCCCAGATGACCTTCGTGAAGCTCATTGAGCACTCTCTCCCTTAACTTGGGTGGAATTACCACTCGGGATCCACACATCAAGGTCCCCTGGCATACTGACAGCTGTTCTCTTCTGGATGAGAATGCTGGCAACAGTGAGTCGCCATGTGCTGGCCATCACTTCACCGTCAAATCATATACCCGAGACAGTGTCGGGTCATTTCGGGTCTCCTTCTCTATACCAGCGTTAGTTACTGGCAAGCATTCAATTATAGTCGAATGAAATATTTTGACAGGATCCACTGCTGGTGCTTCCTTCGCAGTAGGCAGTGGCAGGCGTGATAGCCCATCAGCATTTCCATGCTGTTTAGTGCCCTTATACTCGATTTCATATTGGTGTGCTCCTAGAAAAAGGGACCATCTTTGTAGCCGTTGCGCAGTCATCACCAGAAGGCCCTTCTTTGGATTAAAGATGGAGACAAGTGGTTGGTGGTCAGTCAGCAAGGTGAACTTCTGCCCGTGCAGATAGTGATTGAACTTTTTCACTCCCCACACTAGGCTGAGGGCCTCCCTGTCAATCTGGGCGTAGTTACGCTCGGCTGAGGTTAGTGACCGAGACGCAAAGGCTACTGGCGTCTCCGAGCCGTCCGGGAATTTGTGCGACAGCACCGCTCCAATACCATAGGGTGTTGCATCACACGCCAACCGAATTGGTAGTGCTGGGTTGAAATGAGCCAACACCTCTTTTGATTTGATCAATGCTTTGCTCTTCTGGAAAGCTCGTTTACATTCGTCACTCCACTTCCATGGTACCCCCGTTTGCAGTAGGGTGTTCAGTGGGTGTAGTACGGTAGACAAATTCGGCAAGAACTTATGGTAGTAGTTCACCAGCCCGAAGAACGACCTCAGTTTTGAGACATTTTCCGGTGCTGGAGCCTTGACTATTGCCTCAATCTTTTCAGGGGACTTATGTAACCCCTCTTTATCAATGACGTGGCCACAATACGAGATCCGCTTCTGGAAAAACTCGCATTTGTGGCGATTAGCTCGGAGCCCATATTCCTTCAATCTGGTGAGCACCTGCTCCAGGTTGGCGAGGTGATCACTGTCATTTTCGCCTGTGACCAGGATGTCGTCCAAATAACACTGGGTCCCTGGAATCCCTTGCAGGACTTGTTCCATTGCCCTTTGCCAAATAGCCGGAGCTGATGCTACCCCGAACACCAGCCGGTTGTATTGGTAGAGACCTTTATGAGTGTTGATCGTGAAGTACTGTTTCGAGGCTTCTTCTACCTCCATTTGCAGGTACGCCTGGGCCAGTTCAATCTTAGTGAAGCATTTCCCTCCAGATAGCGAGGCGAAAATATCTTCAATCCGCGGAAGCGGATATTGTACAGTGTGAAGGACTGGGTTCACTGTCACCTTAAAGTCCCCAGTGATGCGAACCTTCTTTGGTTCCCCAGGCGTATTACCCAACGACCTCTTCATTACAGGAACGATGGGTGTGGCCCACTCGCTCCAGTCCACTTTGGATAGCACTCCTGAACGTTCCAAACCTTCCAGCTCTGCTTCGACGGCTGGGCGGATCGCATAAGGTACCGGTCTGGCCTTAAAAAACTTTGGGCTTGCATTTTCCTCTATTTTGATCGTTGCTGTTATGCCTTTTCGTGTTCCGAGTCCCTCCTGGAACACTTCTTGTGTGTCAGTTAGCATTTTTGACAGTCGTCCCGGTGTGACATCGTCATCCTTTTTGGCATCTACAGTCAGTGCTTGTATGGAATGCCAATCTAGCTGTATCTTCCGGATCCATTCACGCCCTAGTAGTGGCGGTCCTCCATCTGGCAATGCATATATGTCCATTTTTGGTGTTTCCTTGCCGTTGTATATCACGTTCACCCTTATTTTTCCTTTGGGGTAGACTTTTTGCCTCGTGTACGTCTTCAAGGCAATCTCTGTATCTCTCAAGGGTATATGTGAGAATAGCCGCTTGTAGTCCCTTTGGTTTATGACTGTTATGGCTGATCCTGTGTCCAATTCCATTTTCACTTGGACTCCGTCTATCTTGAGCATGACCCAGATAGTTTGGTGATCCTCCATTTTGATTACATGATGTAGTTTCAGACAACCCAGCTCCTTGCTTCCGGAGTCTGTATCACTTTTCTGTTCGTCTGAACTACTCTCCATCACCTTATGTACCTTTTTGTACTTCTCCTGTGGAGATTTCTTGCTGCTGGTTTTCCTTCCCGGCCTGCAGACACTTGCTCTGTGTCCTACTTTTCCACACTGTCTGCACACTTGGTCCTTGAACCAACAGTCCTTGTGGTTGTGTGTTGTTTTGCCGCAGCGATAACACTTCACTGTTCCATATGACATTTCATTTGTGCCATATTCTTGCGATCTCCGTTGTATCTCTGCAGCACCCCGTGTGGCTGCTTCGTGTGATACTGCCATGCTGAAAGCATTGTCCAGCATAAGATCCTTTTCTGATAGAAGCCGTTTCTGGGTTCCTTCACTTTGAAGCCCACACACAAACTTGTCCCTTAAAGTATCTGCTAGTCCCATTCCAAACTGGCAGTGTTTCGATAGTTTGCGCAGTTCCGTTAAATACTCAGCATTACTTTCGTCTTTATGCTGGTTCCTTTTGTGAAACTTAAATCTTTCTGCTATCAGCAGTGGTGTGGGATTTAAGTGGTCCTGTAGGATTGCCACTATGCTTTCAAAATCCTTTTCCACTGGCTTCTCTGGGGTTATTAGGTTTCGCAGTAAGCCGTACGTTTTTGCACCCATGGAATTAACAATACCAGTGCTTTCCTGGCATCTGGCACTTCATTCACCTTGCAGTACACTTCTACACGTTCTATATATGTTGCCCAATCTTCGACTTCATTGTCGAACGCTGTGACACTGCCATTCTTCTGCATCCTTGGGTGTGGTTAGACTGGCTAAAAATGGCGTCTCCCACGCTCTCCCTTCTTCTCCGCCGGCTCAAAATGGCGTCTCCCACGCTTCTTTCCTCCCCCGCGGACGCTGCTCGGCCCTTGAAACCCCGGCCGCGCTCTGCGCGTTTTCCCTTCTCTCGTTGACACCGCTCGGTCTTCAACCCCAGCTGCGCCCTGTGCGCTTCACCCTCTCTCTTACCCCGTCGATGCTGCTCGGCCTTTTTGTGTGCCGTCGATCGGCTCCAGCCGCTGCCGTCCGGGAAGGGTCTGCGCCGTGCCTGCTGCCAGCCCGCTGTACTGGATCGTCTCGACTGGGGAACCAAGCCCAGCTCTCCACAACCTCCTCTGCGATGTTCAAGTCCTCTCCGGATGGTCGACGCCTGCACTGGTGGAATCGGCCTTCTTTTACAGAATTGCAGGTAGGTTCGAATCAACTCGTCGCCACTGTTGAATCCGTGAATGGTAATGTATGGTATTCTTCAATAAATCGACAGAGACTGCAGAGGAACAATTAACAGGTGTTTACTGGATGCAGGTTACTCAAAAACTAAAGTACAGATCCCTACTCAGGGTTTATATACCGGTGTGGTCACTACCGGTACTACAGTATACAGGAGCTGTAAAAAGTAGTTCTCCCCTTAAAGGTACATACACTACAAGACCCAATTCATGTGTGGACTGGGGTCAAGCAAGGCTGTGTCATCGCACCAACGCTCTTCTCGATCTTCCTGGCTGCAATGCTCCATCTCACACTCAGCAAGCTCCCCGCTGGAGTGGAGCTAATCTACAGAACAAACGGGAAACTGTTCAACCTCCGTCACCTCCAGTCCAGATCCAAGGTCGTCCCAACCTCTGTCATCGAATTACAGTATGCAGACAACGCTTGCATCTGCGCACACTCTGAGGTCGAACTCCAAACCATCATCAACATCTTCACCGAAGCGTACGAGAGCATGGGCCTTACACTAAACATCCGTAAGACAAAGGTCCTCTACCAACCTGTATAGAGCTATATCTGGTAGTGAAAACTCTATAGGAAAGACTAATCTGGAATATTGATAGTAAGACAAGAGTGTTATAAATCTCGTCATTTATCAAGAAACTACTCGTGAAATAACGCTGGACGGCCAGCTGGTGGCGCCGTCCAAGGAGTATAAATACTCGGGCGTCGGCCCCAGCTTTCCAGGGACATTTTGTAAGACAAGGTACTAGTGAAGTACAACTAGACTTCCATGTTCTGAAACAAGTTGATTAAAGCCTTGCTTTATGCTCAAACCAAGTGCGTCGTGAGTTTTATTACGTCAATGAGGACACAGATTCAAACTAGTAAAAGGTAAGCTTAAGATTGGTATCAGGAAGATCTTCACGCAAAGAGTGATCAATACATGAAATGGACTCCCAGATAGAGTAGCAGAGGCAAAAACCTTAGCATAAGTTAAGAAACAATTATGTGTTGTAATGGGAGAATGTCGTGTCTTTTTGGATAGATGAGCTATGATGTACAAAATGGCCTTCCTTATCTGTAATTATCTTGTGACACCCCAGTGTACTTTGGGAAATGCAGCAGTCCAGTGACGTCGGGCAGCTGTGTTGTGCTTCTGTTGCTCGTCAGCAGGAAGTGAGATGAAAAGATCAGTTGTGTGGGCTGAGGCATCAGTTGCTTGTTTCATTCATCTGTGGGTAGCACATTGACTGATACTGCAGATACTGGAAGGAGGCGGAGCAGCAAGAAGCTGGGCACTTTCCTGCCATTGACAGCCCTGTCCCTATGGTGCAGATTAGCAGCAGATTAAACAGATCTTCAAGCAGCTCCGTGCTGACCTGGAGCCTATGAAGCCAATACCCCATGGTCATTGCTAGTTGGTGTAACAGGGCCTTCAGGTATGGTTGGTGACATCATGGTGGGTGTGAGCAAGCTGGCTGTGGCACCGCTTGATCTCTTGGCATGCCTTCTTTCATCTAATTAAAGCCAGCTAAAGCATGAAATACTATTGGGGCACTTTTGAAGCAACCCCCAGCATCAAGGTGACAGTCATTTACCAAAAGGCTCTGCAAATGGTAGCATTCAGTTAGATGCACATGTGCACCATGAGGTGAAATGAACATCGATATGGCTGAACAACACAGGAAATTTCCATTCCAAATCATTAATTTAAAAAAAGCCTATATCTGGTTTAAACTAGTACTTTAATTTAATAACAGAAAATGCTGGAAATACTCAGCAGGCCAGGCAGCATCTGTGGAGACAGAAACAAAATTGACATTTCAGGTCAATGACCTTTCATCAGAACTGGAAAAAGTTAAGAGATGTAACAGGTTTTAAGCAAGTACAGAGGCAGGGAAAGAGGGAAGGGGAGGAGAGATGTTCATACCACCTCAGGGTCCACTGGTGCATCTAACTGGATGCTACCAATTGCAGGGGAGAGAAAAACAAAATGGAATGTCTATGATAGGGTGGAAGGCAGGTGAGATTAACTGACAAAAGCGATGATGGTGCAAGGCAAAAGGAGATGGTAATGGGACAAGTAAAGAAACAAAAGATGGGTCTAGAGGAGGTGTAAATGGGAATAGCAGAATCATTACCAACAGCTGCTGTCTGAAAAAATGGGGGCAATGGTTATGGTCTGAAATTGTTGAACTCAATGTTGAGTCCAGAAGGCTGTAAAGTGCCTAATCAATAGATGAGGTGCTGTTCCTCGAACTTCTGTTGAGCTTCATTAGAACAGTGTAGGAGGCCAAGGGCAGAGAGGGGGGAGTGGGGCGGAGAATTAAAATGACAGGCGACCGAAAGTTCAGGGTCATGCTTGTGGACTGAATGGAGGTGCTCTACAAAGCAATCGGCCAATCCCCCCAATGTAGAGGAGACCGCATCGCGGGCAGTGAGTACAGTTTATTAAATTATGAAAGAAGTAGGAGTAAATCGCTGTTTCACCTGGAAGGAGTGTTTGGGGTGGGACAGTGGGAAGGGAGGAGGTAGAAGTGTAGGTGTTGCATCTCCTGCGCTTGCACGGAAAGGTGCTGTGGGAAAGGGAGAGAAGACTGTTGGGGGTGGCTGAATAGTGGATCAGGCTGTCATGGAGGGAATGGTCCCTTCGGAATGCTGAAAGGGGAGGGGAAGATGTGTTTGGTGGTGGCATCGCGCTGGAGGTGGTGGAAATGGCGGAGGATGATCTGTTGAATGTGAAGGCTGGTGGGGTAGAAGGTGAGGACAAGGGGAACCCTATTGTGGTTCTGGGAGGGAGGGGAAGGGGTGAGAGAAGTGCGGGAAATGGGATGCACACGGTCAAGGGCCCTGTCAACCACGGTGAAGGGGAATCCTCAGTTAAGGAAAAAGGAAGACATATCGGAAGCACTAGTATGGAAGCTGGCATTGACAGAGCAGATGAGATGGAGAAACTGGAAGAACAGGAAGCGGGGTGGGAGGAAGTGTAATCAGGGTAGCTGTGGGAGTTGGTGGGCTTTTGGTAGATATTAGTCGACAGCCTATCCCCAGAAATGGAGATAGAGGAAGGGAAGGGAAGGGAAGAGTTGGAGATGGACCATGTGAAAGCGAGAGAAGACTGGAAATTAGAAGCAAAGTTGATGAAATTTTCCAGTTTGGGGCGAGAGCAGGAAACGGCACTGATACAGTCATCAGTGTACTGGAAAAAGAGGTGAGGGAGGGGACCTGAGTAGAACGGGATCAAAGAATGTTCTACTTTAGTATTTTAATATCTTATTCAGAATGGGCAAAAGTAAATCTGAGTGGAACTCTCGCCCAAACTACGAGTGTCTGGTAAAGGTGCTCATTAGCTTGCAAGGCGCATGTGGAATTAGGCAGCCGCTCAGAGTGAATGGCTGTGAGTAATGCGGTCCTTTAGACTCATCTGATAATTGGGCGGGTTGAGTTTGTGGGCGGAATGGGTGGCAGTGCTCAGCCCCCATTTTCTCAGACCCTACAACAGCCAAATCTTGCCAGCAGTACCAATACTGCTGCCTGGAATAATGTGTTCATTACTAATATCACATCGTGAGATTTCAACCACAGAATGTGTAACTTGTTCACTTCTCATTACAGGCCCTCTACTGGCATGTAAAACAAGCACAGTCTAAAAACAGAATAGGCTGAATTTTCATCTGCGATTCCGCCCTAAATTGGGGAGGAACAGTGGAAAAATAAGACACTGGGGCCTACCACTGCTTCCCCACCCCAAACTGGACTTCCCTCCTCTTGTCCCTGCCAGATCCACGACTGGATTCCCTACCCTGCCCGCTGTATGTAAATGCTCAGGATCCAGCCTCCCTGGGACAGCTTGATGGAAGGTGGCTGTACATCCGGGGTAGTAGCAGTAAAGGGCTCAAAGGCAGGAGGAGGGCCAAGTAGAGGATTCATCTCCATCCCCCTCCCCCACCCCCACCCATTTCTAACTGAACACCTACCTTTAAAGAACGAAAGAATTTGCATTTATGTAGCGCCTTTCACGATCTCGGGACGTCCCAAGGCGTTTTACAGCCAATGAAGTGCCTTTCCAGTGGTCATTGTTGTAATGTAGAAAAAGCGGCAGCCAACTTGTGCACAGCAAGCTCCCACAAACAGCACTGTGACAATGACCAGGTAATTTGTTTTTTAGTGAGGTTGTTTGAGTGATATCTATCGGCCAGGACACCATGGAAAACGTCCCTGCTCTTCATCAAAATAGTGCCATGGAATCTTTTATGTTCACCTGAGAGGGCAGGCGGGGCCTCGGTTTAGCAACTCATCTGAAAGCCAACACCTCTGCTAGTGCATCACTCCCTCAGTACTGCACCAAAGTGTCAGTCTAGATTATGTGGAGTGGAACTTGAACCCACAACCTTTGTGGCTGAGAGGCAAGAGTGCTACTAACTGAGCCACAGCTGACACCTTTGTAGGCCTCAGTCTCAGTTGAGGCCTACATAAACTGCAGCCAAGGCGCTTCTCCTTTAACTGCTGTTCTACCTTTTCTATTGCGGCAGTGGTGGAAACTGGGCAGAACAGAAGTTAAAATCCAAGCCGTGCACATACTGCGCTTTTTCCGCCCCACAGCCATTTTAACGCCGCTGTTTCCTTGGACGGTTGAGGCGCCCACCCGACTGAAGTGGAAACCACATGAATAAATGTAAATTAGGGCCCAATGATGTCGTTCGACCCCCTGATGCAATTTTAACAGCCTACTGATTGGAGCAGCCACTGCAGACGCCGTGTTCAGTAGAGCCTGGTGCGCACCCAGCGGAGACCCTGTAAGGTAAGTGGAAAACTTATTGTGGGGCCCAAAGGAGCAGGAGTTCTTCTCACAAAGAAAGTTTGGGCCTCTGCCGCCTCAGGCTACCCACCGCCTCCCCCTCTGCCCCTTCTGAATCCCCACCTCCACATCTGTGACTAACTGGTGGCCTCTGGACTGCCCAATCTTTGCAGGCCTCAAGCCAGCGGGCTGCCCTCGGATGCCTGTTTTGGGCGAGCGAGCGGCTGGCCGGCGAGATTCAACTGAGGCCCAGCCAATAAAATGGACGGGGCCTCCCACTGCAACTCCAAAGGGCAGGTCCACATGTCCCGCTAGCTCTCCACCCAAGAGTTAAAATTGCCCCTGTAATTTCTATAGGTGGGAATTTCCTTGTGGCTTCTCCTGCTCTTCCACCGTCACTTAGGAGAAAAACCCCATCTACACGCTGACGTAAGAAAACTACTAGGCACTTGGTCTAAGCGTTAAACAAAGATTTAATCAACTGTTTTACAACATGGAGGTCTACTTGTGTCCTTCACTAGTTCCTGTTAATAATGTCCTGCGCAAGCTGGGCCCGTGCCCGAATATTTATACTCTCCCTGGACCGCGCCACCCGCAGGCCGCTCAGTATTATTTCATAAGTCTTTCATGAATGACTGATTCATGTCACACGCTGTAAGATTAGGATTACAGGTTCACACAGATTACCCAATAGGGCTTTAGAAGTTGTAAGGCTTTTATTAAAGAGCTACAGTTTTAAAGCATAATCAGATATTACATATGGTTTAAGCTGAGTATAATAGACATACAACCCGTGACAGTAGAAAGCGATCTATGACTCCCGAAGCGGAACGCCACGACCGGACGGACGGTTGGTTGGATGTCTGATGAGGCAGCGTGGAGGTCTTGGGTCAGCGGGTCTCTGCAGTCAGCGCATCAGTCACTTCTGTTGATTCGTCCCCCGAGCTGTTGGAGGTGTTAGGCATAAGCCAGCATTGATCCACCTCAGAGGCTAAACTTAGTCAAGGTGTTAGGCCTGAGCCAGCATTGATTCCCACCTCGAAGAAGCCTTTGCCCCTCACTGTCTGATTCCCTCTCTCAGCCCTCTATATTTATAGTTATTTCGGTGGGCTGTGATCTATCTAGTGTCAATCATCTATAATCCAAGTGTGGTGCAGGAAGACATTTCTCACTGCCCCTTTCTGCCTGGCTGACAAGGCCTTTCTCTTATCTTTCTGAGGAATGTTTTGTTATGTTTCTTTAAGGACATTTTATGACTTTTCGGCTCCATTTTGTCTAGCTATGGTATCACCACCCTGTGTTGTCTTGCATTTTACGATCCCCTTATCACTTTCAGGCCTTTCAGTGTTTGTTATTTGACCTTGCTGATACTTCCCCCATTCCCCCATTTATTCCTGACTGCAGTTTTAATTTCTGTTCTAAGAGTCAAACTTCATCCATGAATCTAATAACTGTTTCTTACAACGCGCAACTTCCAGTAACACGCAAGCCATTTAGAATGTTGATTGGAATGTTTGGGGAAAATATCAGTCAGGACAGCAATCAAATTACAGTCCTCACTGCAAATTCGTGCTAACGTGATTTGCCCGCTATACGCGGTGGACAACCATAATAGGTTGTAGCGATACAATAACTTCTGTGATTTCTAACAGTGCGAACAGTATGCTGGCCTTCATTAGAAGAGGATATGAATACAGGAGTAAAGAAGTCCTACTCCAATTATATAGGGCCTTGGTGAGGCCACACCTGGAGTACTGTGTACAATTTTGGTCTCCTTACCTAAGGAAGGATATACTTGCCATAGAGGGAGTGCAACAAAGAGGTCGATTTTCAGTGAGCCGTGAGGCGGGCTTTTAGGCGTGCGGGGGGCTAAAATCCTGAATTCAGGAGTCCCGACACCATCCCGCCCAAAACCTGCCTCGATGTAAGTTTCAAAGGAGGCGGGTACCCACCCCGCACTGGGACCCGCCGACCCGAGGCAGGAAGGGATTAGTGCCAATTAACTGCCTGTTAACAGGTAGTTAATGTTGTGTATGTACCTTTAAGAGAGAACTGATTTTATACTGTAGTACCGGCAGTGACCACACCTGTATATAAAGCCGTAGCAGGCTTCTGTACTTTCAGTTCCAGCATACCCTCTGTTCAGTAAACACCTGTTATTACCGTTCTCCTGCAGTCCATGTGTTATTGATACGCGGACACTACAGTGGCAACGAGCAGGTTCAAACTCACCTGCAGTACTGCATCACCTCACGGGGATCCATCCCTGAAAAGAAGCATCTTGGAGGTCGAAGCCAGAGCAACGGGCGTCGACCGTGGGCAACCGTCCAGTGATCCATCGGAGTTCAGAGACTCGCAGGGGAAGCTGTGGAGAGCTGGGCTTGGTTCTCCAGTCAAGGTGTCCCAGCAAATCGGGCTGGTAGCAGGTAGTGCTACGGCGGCGGGCTAGAGCTCGATCGAGCGGCTCTGCAAGGGGGCCAAGCAGCGTCGTCGGGAAGAAAAAGAGAGAGAGAGGGTGGAGCGCACAGGGCACGGCCGGTGCTCAAGAGTCGGGCAGCGTTAAAGAAAAAAAAAAGGGGATGGAAAAGAGACGCGCAGTGGACAGCGTCGAAGAAGAATAAAACTAAGAAAATTAATTAACAAAAGAGAGACGCGCAGAAAGCCGCAGGGCGCCGCCATTATGAGTTAGAACGCTAGGAGCAGCATTGGCAGCAGGGGGGAGAAGGAAAAGCGCGGGAGGCGCCATTTTAATCCATTGGGAAAGAAGGAAAAGCGCGGGAGGCGCCATTTTAAACCACCCAAGTTGAGAGAAAGTGTGCTCAATGAGCTTCATGAGGGTCATCTGGGAGGGGTAAAAATGAAGAGCCTAGCCAGGGCGTTTGTGTGGTGGCTGGGAATCGATAAAGAAATCGAGGAAATGACCAAGAGATGCGCAGGATGCCAGAAAGTCCAAAACGCTCCACCACAGGCCCCGCTACACCCATGGGAGTGGCCCTCATCTCCATGGCAACGGGTACACATTGATTTTGCTGGTCCATTTATGGACTCAATGTTTTTAATCGCCGTGGATGCACATTCGAAATGGCCAGAGGTCATCAAAATTGTTGTGTATGTAACCGTTTACCTTTAAGGGAACTATAGAATGTGACCGTTCGCCTTTAAGAGCACTACTTCAGGGTGGCACTATTTATTGGCTCATGTATACTGTAATACCGATAGTGACCACACCAGTATATAAGGGTTGTGATACGTTAACTAGGGCAGAAATCGCCCAGACCTCTGAATAGTAAAGACCTGTTTTGTTTGTACTTCTAAAGTCTCTGAAGTTATTTACTGCACAACTTACAGACTTTACAATGGCGACGAGGCCGATCGTACCCTGCGGCAACAGTAGTTCCTAAGCAACTAAGGAGCGTCGAAGTGAGGCACCCGCCCTCGTCGTTCTGCTGGGTGAAAACTCGAGGCTGCAGCGATAGCAAAGAGGAAGATTTTGGCATTGAAAACTTCCATCTGCAACAGGCACTGACGGTCCCTTCTGCCACAGTGAGGAGCGAGCCGATCGACAAGAGAGGCAAGGCTGCCACGGACTGTGAGTAAGGGAACAGTAAAAGAAAATAAGGAAGGAGTAAAACCAGAGGATAAGGGCGGTACACTCGACCACGGTCGAGGGGGAAAGGAGCCAGACAAAGTCGGGTCCAGAGGCGCTGAGACCGGGAGCAGGCCGGGTGAGACAGAGCCGAGAAATCGGGAATTGGCCGAGAGCCAGTTCAGAGGCTGTAACTGTCCGCCGTCATCGGGGGTACCCGGAGCCGGTTGCCTGCCGCGGGAAGGAGAGCGCTGAAGCCGACGCGCGGGCTGGGGATCTGAAAGCCAGCGGAGAGCGCTGAAGCCGACGCGCGGGCTGGGGGTCTGAAAGCCAGCGGAGAGCGCTGAAGCCGACGCACAGGCTGGGGACCGGTAGCCAGCGGCCGTCGCCCGCGGGGGAAAGTGTACCCCTCCCGCCAGGGGAAGAAGCGGGAAACCGCCATTGCCGTGGGCGGGGAGAGCCGAGAAGCGCGGGAAAGCCGCCATTTTTCGCGGGAAAACCGCCGAAGAAGAAGGAAGAAGCGGGAAACCGCCATCTTGGAAATTATTAAGAATTTCAGAAAAGTAATAAGATTTTTCAGAAAGGCTGGTGTGTTCTCAAGAAGAGAGAAGAAAATTAATAATAAGTAAAGTAATACTTGTACTGTTCTCAAAAAGAGAAGAAGATGCCTAAGCGAGGAAATATTAATGACTTTAATGCAGAAATAGAAGACTGGGCCACGTATGTGGAACGCATAGAAATATATTGCGTAGCCAACGAAATTGAGGATGACAACAAGGCAATAACTTTGTTAAATTCGATGGGAGCAAAAACATACGGGCTTTTGAAACATCTAATAGCACCAGTTAAACCAGTGGACCAGACCTTCGAAGAGATCGTAACAGTGTTGAAGGATCACTTGAACCCCACACCGTTGATGCTGGCTGAACGATTTAAATTTTACGCCAGAACCCAGAGGCAAGATGAAAGCAATGCGGAATACTTAGTCGAACTGCGTAAGCTAGCGAAATACTGCCAGTTTGGAGGGAATTTGACAGAGGCGCTGCGGGACAAGTTCGTATGCGGCTTGGCCAAAGAAGGAACGCAGAAGAGACTTCTGGAAGAAAACGACCTCACACTGGACAGGGCTGTCCTCATAGCTTCATCGCACGAAGCCGCAGCGAAAGGGACGGCGGAAATGCAGCTAAAGGCGGCGGCACTCGGGGTGGACCAAATTACAACAAGCACTCCCAAATGCTACCGTTGTGGAAAGACAACGCACGACCAGAATCAGTGCTGGTTTAAGAACCAAGAGTGCAGGAAATGTGGCAAACTGGGTCACATCGCGAAGGTATGCAGGTCCGGAAAGAAGACCAACAAGCAAAGGAAGCCACCACCACAAGGAAAGTACAACAAGGTGCATCAGGTGGCTGAAAAGAGTTCAGACGAACAAAATTCAGACTCAGACCCAAACAGCCAGGAGCTGGATAGTCTGAGAATCCACCATGTGGGTAAAGTAACTGATCTACAGTTGATCTGGGTCACACTAAAAATAGCGGGAGTCCAAGTACGAATGGAGCTGGACACGGGATCAGCTGTATCCGTCATCAACCAAAAGGACTATCACCGGCTATTCTCTCACATACCCTTAAGAAATACCAAATTCGTATTACAGACATACACGGGGCATCATGTATACCCCCTGGGAAAAATACGAGTCAAGGTGAGAGATAGGGGTAAAGAACACCCACGAATGTATCTGTACGTACTACCTGAGGGAGGACCACCACTTCTGGGACGGGAGTGGATCAAGAAAATAGACATGCAATGGCACTACCGACAAGCAATGATGAGTGAGGACTCGGTGCAGACAAGCAGCTCAGACTCCGAGCCGGAAGACGATAAGTCCAGCTTATGTATGAAAAACAAGATTAACATGAACTCACGGACTAAGGTTGGGAAATCGATGGCGTGCATAAAGACAGAGAATTCTGAGTCTGTTCAAGCTACAGACAGATGCATTACGGAGGAACACCGGGCTAGAACTCAACGTTATGTCAAAGTACAACGACAATTAGAACAGTTGAGTGCCCGTCTCCTACAAGAGATGAGAAAGGTGAAAAAGTTCTGGGACACCGAATGGGAGTCCCTGGAAAGACAACAGAGACAGCTCGCTCAAGCAGAGAGCGACCATAGAGCCATCGTGGCCAAGTACCAATCACATCTCCCTGAGGCTGTTCAGGAACTAGAATATACACAGAACGATCCAAAGGAAGAGGAATCTTCAGGAAGTAAGGATGGTATTCCAGTTCACCTCTACGACTTGTTGCAAGCAGAGTGTAACGAGTTGAAAGAACAGTATGAACAGGCTCGGACTACAATCCTGGAAGGGGTTAACTTGGCAACTTCCGAAAAGCTCGTGTTAGTGAAAGAACATGAACGACTAAAGGTTGACCATAAGCAAGAATTACAAAGTCTGCAGGAAATGTTTGATGAGCTTCAGGCCAAGGCTGACTCATCGTTAGGGATTCAATCCATGGAAAAAAAATTAGTGGTGGAAGACATACCAGAACAGGGAATACAGGATGTCCAAGAACTCGTTAAATTATTAAAGGAAACACAAAATAAATATGAAGCGGCAATGGCCGAGGTCCAACGACTTGAAGAACAGATGCAACTGGAAATCTTTTCAGTGGAAGAAAAGGGAACTGTAAGAAACACAGAGACCGTAAGAATGGGCCATGAACATGAGCTTAAATCGTCAGAGGAGAAGGGTTTGGAGCTCTCAAAAGTTATTGAAATAGCCGAGGTTGCAACACAGACTGAGAAGATGGCAGCAGAGCAACCCTTAGATACCAAAAGTACGCTGACTCATGTCAAGGTTGAACAACAGAACGCTGAAACAACTGCTCCGGTAGAGGGATTGAATAGTCCGATCAATCAATTTCCAAAGGAAGTTGAAGTATTAAAATCACAAATGAGGTCATTAGTAAACAACTTGCTGAAAGCCCAGAAAGAGTTAGAGGAAGCGGAACACGTGAAGAAGTCTCTTCAGGAAAGATGTCTGGATTTGGAACAAAAGCTGGCTGACGTCCAGCTGGGTAGGGAGGACATAGAAGACCCTCTCGCTGGCCTAGCTCAGGACGACTCCGAATATTACTATGTCCTGTCCTGCCCAACTTGTAACTTCGACTCCCACCATACAGAAATCATGGAGGAGCACCGAAAGTCTACGGAACATCGGGAGAAGGTGGCTCTACTACGGGAAAAGGAGGAAGAGAAGGAGGAACTGCGCATGCAGCTGGCAGCTGACAGTGGAGCCCAGAGAGTCTCCAAGAAGCAGAAAAGGAAAAGTCGAAACAGAAGATGACCCATCTGAACCATGATTACCTCTACCAGATCACACACGTGGTCCCTCCGAACGGAGCCAATTCAGTTCGGAAGTTCAAACTGTTAAACCCATGGAAGGACTATTGAATGAGTCACTCCAGCAATGTGAACCGACTACACCACAGACTGAATCTATGAACTGTTTTCCACAGAGACTGAATCTGTGATCTGTTTTGACATGAAGATATATATGTTATTATGTTATGTTAAACATGAAGTTATATGACGTTGACTCCATCGAGAGTATATCTGTAAATTGTTATATGACGTTGACTCCATCGAGAGTATATCTGCAACCTGTTTATATAAAATTGAAGATTGTATGTTTAACGGGATTCTGTAAGTAATAAGCTAGGAAGGGAGGAGTGTTGTGTATGTAACCGTTTACCTTTAAGGGAACTATAGAATGTGACCGTTCGCCTTTAAGAGCACTACTTCAGGGTGGCACTATTTATTGGCTCATGTATACTGTAATACCGATAGTGACCACACCAGTATATAAGGGTTGTGATACGTTAACTAGGGCAGAAATCGCCCAGACCTCTGAATAGTAAAGACCTGTTTTGTTTGTACTTCTAAAGTCTCTGAAGTTATTTACTGCACAACTTACAGACTTTACAAAAATGTCCTCCACCACCACGGAGAAAACTATTGCAGTCCTACGGACCATCTTCGCCAGGAATGGCTTGCCAGAATAGATTTGCTCCGGCAATGGACCACAGTTTGTGTCCGAGGATTTCCGGAGGTTCTTGAGGAATAATGGGGTAAAGCATTACACATCCGCCCCATATCATCCAGCCACAAATGGATTGGCTGGGAGGTTTGTTCAAACCTTTAAAAAAGCAATAAAGGCGATGTATAACGACAACATACCACTGCAACACAAGGTGGATAATTTCTTGTTTGCTTACCGGAATGCGACACATGCAGTCACCAACCAAGGTCCAGCCATGATGTTCTTTAACCGAAGGTTAAGATGTCGCCTGGATTTGCTCAAACCAAACATAAGACGAGATGTTGAGCATAAGCAATTCCAGCACATCAATGAAAAGCCAACCAGGAGCTTCAAGATAGGGCAACCAGTCTTGGCCCGCGACTACCGAACAGAAAAATGGCAGCCAGGAACGATATGCACACGGCAGGGACCACTAATGTACACAGTGGACGCTGGAGAGAGCATCGTGAGACGCCATGCTGACCAGATTCTAGAGTCACAGGAACAAGTCAAACCCATACCACGAGCATGCGCACCTGGTGATGAACCCGAAGTACAGATTGCGTCTACCTCAGAATCAGTGGTATTGGAAGCTGACGAACCAACCAATGACAATGAGCCAGAATCGACTCCGCCGCAAGAACAGGATACTCGAGAAAGGCGCTATCCAGACAGGATCAGGAAGCCTCCTCAAAGACTGAATTTATAAATGATTACTTTCAGCTGATGTATATAGTACCAAGAAAATTGTAATTGTAATTAGTTATTACTTAATTGTTAAATGAATGTTATGTACTGTTTATCTAAAAGGGGAGGAATTGTTGTGTATGTACCTTTAAGAGAGAACTGCTTTTATACTGTAGTACCGGCAGTGACCACACCTGTATATAAAGCCGTAGCAGGCTTCTGTACTTTCAGTTCCAGCATACCCTCTGTTCAGTAAACATCTGTTATTACCGTTCTCCTGCAGTCCGTGTGTTATTGATACGCGGACAATACAGTTAACAGGCAGTTTTTAGCCTAATCCCTATTTTGAAGGGTGTCGTGTGGGATTCCCGACGGCTCCAAACCATGCCAGGTTAGAGGAGTCGGGCCGTCGGGTTGAAGGACTTGGAGGGGTCGAGATGTCGGTGTTCAGGTGAGTGATGGGTGCATGAGTGCAAAGGTAAGTGTGTTTGGTGTGTCTAAAGTGTGTAAAGAAGTTTAAATTACCTGTACTTATCTTTACAGCCTTCCTTCCTCTAGGCTTCGGGAGTCCATCATTCAGCCGGCACAGAAAGCAGAATGGCCGCAATCTGTCAAAAGTGACAGCCTGCAGATTTCAGTGCCGGCGAGATTTCTAACTGAGTCTGCGTAGAAGGACTCGGGTTAGAAGTAAGACTGTCAGTGCTTGACAGCTTCAAGCAACTGTGAAACACTGATATTTCATCTGTCAACACGTCTTGACAGATGAAATTTCAGTCTGTGATGTCACCTGTTGCCGGGTGGCCCTTAATTGGCCTGCTGAGCCCGCTGGGCGGGCTCAACAAGGTCAATCAAGTGAAAATCGCGTGGATTGGCCGCATCTTGATGGAGGCAGGATTAAAACCCGAAAGTTGTAGTCCCGCCTCCTTCCCGACTTCTGAAGGGAAATCCAGCCCAATGGTTCGCAAGATTGATTCCTGGGATGGTGGGACTGTCGTATGAGAAGAGATTGAGTAAACTAAGCCTGTATTCTCTTGAATTCAGAAGAATGAGAGGTGATCTCATTGAAGCATACAAAATTATTGCAGGGCTTGATGGGGTAGATGCTGAGAGGATGTTTCCCTTGGCTGGGGAGTCTAGAACCAGGGGCCACAGGATAAAGGGTAGGCCATTCAGGACTGAGATGAGAAAAAATTTCTTCACTCAGAGGGTGGTGAATCTTTGGAATTCTCTGCCCCAGAGGGCTGTGGAGGCTCAGTCATTGGGTATATTCAAAACAGAAGTCGATAGATTTCTGACTAGTAAGGGCATCAAGGGATATGGCGATAGGGCCGATGAATGGAGTTGAGGCAGAAGATCAGCCATGAACTCATTGAATGGCGGAGCAGGCTCGAAGGGCCGAATGGCCTACTCCTGCTCCTATTTCTTATGCTCTTATGAACAGCTGATGGAGACTTCAGGCAGCTTCAATCGGCTGTTCACACTGTCAATTTGGAAATTGTAACGCAAGATTTGGAACTTGCAGTTGAAGTGCGCGTGGACAGAACAGCACAGTTCTGCAACAAGCCCTTGAGCTGCATTATTTCCAATTGACTCTCACGCTCAACACATAAAACCACGGCAGATGTGAAAGTGAACCAAGAAGCTGCAGATTCTATGGGGTCGATTTTCCTTAAGCTGTCGGCAAGGAGGCGGGACTACAACTTTCAGGGTTGTAGTCCCGCCTATATCGACGTCCGGCCAATCCGCGCGATTTTCCCTTGATTGACCTTGTTGAGCCCGCCCAGCTGGCTCAGCAGGCTAATTAAGGGCCACCCGGCAACAGGCGACGTCTCAGACTGAAATTTCATCTGTCAAGAGGCCTTGACAGATGAAATATCAGTGTTTCACAGCTGTTTGAAGCTCTCAAACACTGACAGTCTGACTTCTAACCTGAGTCCTTCTACACAGACTCAGTTAGAACTCTCACCAGCAATGAAAGCTGAAGGCTGTCACTTTTGACAGATCGCAGCCATTTTGCTTTCAGTGCCGGCTGAGTGATGGACTCCCGACACCGAGAGGAAGAAAGGCTGTTAAGGTAAGTACAGGTAATTTAAACTTCTTTACACACTTTAGACACACCAAGCACACTTACCTTTGCACTCATGCACCTATCACTCACCTGAACACCGACATCTCGACCCCTCCAAGTCCTTCAACCCGACGGCCCGCCTGCTCTAACCTGGCGTGGTTTGGAGCTGTCGGGAATCCCACACGACACCCCTCAAAATAGGGATTAGGCTAAAAACTGCCTGTTAACTACCTGTTAACAGGCAGTTAATTGGCACTAATCCCTTCCCGCCTCGGGTCGGCGAGTCCCAGTGCGGGGCGGGTACCCACCTCCTCTGAAACTTACGTGGAGGCGGGTTTTGGGCGGGATGGTGTCGGGACCCCCGAATTTGGGATTTCCCCCCCCACACGCCTGAAACCCCGCCTGACGGCTCCAGGAAAATCAACCCCAATGGGTTTGGAAAACTGACCCCTACTCAGTTGACGGCTTCAATCAGCCATTCGTACTGTTAACAACTACGGGAGACAGTCAGAAAGTGAAGACTTCCGGCAGCTTCAAACATTCCGGCACTGCCTGAAATCAGCAGAGCTTTTAAATTGCTAAGAACGGAAAGGCCCGAAATAGCCGGCGTGCTTAATACGTTAAAAGCGGCACATTTGCAATTGACGCCTATGATAATGACAAAAGGTCAGTGCTATTTGCCCGATGTAGTCGGCTTGCTGTGATAAGCAGGAATGGTGTCAATGGTGGGAACTGTATATACTTTTGTAGATTACATTAACTTTTGAGATAATGGGGAGTCAGTTTACACCCTGATGGTAGAACGGGTTTTCATTCAATATACCTGACAGGGGAGCTTAGCTAAATAGATAACATGCTCCTGTGGCGGTACCACCGGTTGTCCCTTACATTGAGATACATAATTCCCTTTAACTTACCTTTAAATGTATCTGTTACTGCACTCAGGCTTCATTACTGTACTCTGCGTGATGACGTCATGACATCAGAGCTTGGAACCTGCTGGCAGTAGAGCTCGGAACCTGCTAGCAGTTGAGCTCGGAAACTTCTAGTCAGTCCTCGTGGTGTCCCCGCTGGGGAAAGACCTACACCACGGTGCTCCTACAGTCAGCCATCTTACCTGCTACCTTACCTGTTGTATTTAACCTGTTCCTGTAAATAAACAACTTATTTATAGTTCGTCAAAGTCGAACTCGATTATTTAGTGGCGATGCTCGGTAAAATAATGGGACTCAAGGCGGATAAATAACCTGGACCTGATGGCTTACATCCTAGGGTCTTGAGGGAAGTGGCAGTAGGGATTGTGGATGCATTGGTAATAATTTTCCAAAGCTCCCTGGGCTCGGCAATGGTCCCGGCAGACTGGAAAACTGCTAATGTAACACCCTTATTTAAAAAGGGCAGTAGACAGAAGGCTGGAAACTATAGACCGGTTAGCCTAACATCTGTGGTAGGTAAAATTTTGGAGTCCATTATTAAGGAGACAGTAACAGGACATTTGGATAATCATAATTTAATAGGACAAAGTCAGCATGGTTTTATGAAGGGGAAGTCATGTTTGACAAATTTGCTGGAGTTCTTTGAGGAAGTAACATATAGGGTGGATAAAGGGGAACCAGTGGACGTAGTGTATTTAGACTTCCAAAAGGCATTTGACAAGGTGCCACACAAAAGATTATTGCTTAAGATAAAAGATCACGGGATTGGGGGTAATATTCTGGCATGGATAGAGGATTGGCTATCTAACAGAAGGCAGAGAGTTGGGATAAATGGTTCATTCTCAGACTGGCAATCAGTAACTAGTGGTGTTCCGCAGGGGTCAGTGCTGGGTCCCCAACTCTTTACAATCTATATTAACGATTTGGAGGAGGGGACCGAGTGTAACATATCAAAGTTTGCAGATGATACTAAGATGGGGGGGAAAGTAGTGAGTGAGGAGGACATAAAAAACCTTCAAGGGGACATAGACAGGCTAAGTAAGTGGGCAGAGATTTGGCAGATGGAATACAATACTGGAAAGTGTGAGGTTATGCACTTTGGCAGGAAAAATCGTAGAGCAAGTTATTATCTTAATGGCAAGAAACTGGAAAGTACTGAAGTACAAAGGGATCTGGGGGTCCTGGTGCACGAAACTCAAAAGGTTAGTATGCAGGTGCAGCAAGTGATTAAGAAGGCCAATGGAATGTTGGCTTTCATTGCTAGGGGGGTAGAATATAAAAATAGGGAGGTATTGCTTCAGTTGTACAAGGTATTGGTGAGACCGCACCTGGAATACTGCGTACAGTTTTGGTGTCCATACTTAAGAAAGGACATACTTGCTCTCGAGTCAGTACAAAGAAGGTTCACTCGGTTAATCCCGGGGATGAGGGGATGGACATATGAGGAGAGGTTGAGTAGATTGGGACTCTACTCATTGGAGTTCAGAAGAATGAGAGGCGATCTTATTGAAACATATAAGATTGTGAAGGGGTTGGATCGGGTGGATGCGGGGAGCATGTTCCCGATGATGGGTGAAACTAGAACTAGGGGGCATAGTCTTAGAATAAGGGGCTGCTCTTTCAAAACTGAGATGAGGAGGAACTACTTCACTCAGAAGGTGGTAGGTCCATGGAATATGCTGCCCCAAAAAGCTGTAGAAGCTACATCATTACATAAATTTAAAACAGAAATAGACAGTTTCCTAGAAGTAAAGGGAATTAAGGGTTAAGGGGAGCGGGCAGGAATTTGGACATGATTCTAGGTTCGGATCGGTCATGGCCCTGTGGGTAGCGGAGCGGGCCCAGGGGCCGTGTAGCCTGATCCTGCTCCTATTTTGTGTGTCTAATTCTGTTAGATTCAGGAGATGGCTCTGTGATAGTGGATTGGCGGTTAGGATCAGATCAGCCATGATCTTATTGAATGGCGGAGCAGGCTCGAGGGCCCGATTGGCCTACTCCTGCTCCTATTTCTTATGTTCTTATGTTCTTATGAATCGCTACATTGGTGACCCAACGACGTGAGTACGGGAGCTCATCAATTCCAACACTACAATTGATGACCCCGTATCCGTGAACGATTTTCATGGTAGCAACGCGTAGCCTGAACCTCGTCTTCCCACAAGACGACCGACGCACAACCGACGAACAACCACGGAACAGCAACCGCCTAACACCGATTCCTCCAAAGGCGACCCCGTCTTTGCAAACGTATTCGCAAGGTAAGCGCAGCCTGGAGCAGATCCCGTTTGACACGGACAAAACTCAACCGGACCCCGTTTATTTGTGAGCAATTTTTACAAAAGAAGCACGCCATGGAAGCACCAGCCATTTTGCTGTCGCTACCGCAATCCAGGGAGCCACAGTCTCCCTCATGCTTTATAAAGGTAGAAGCCCCGTTCGACGAGAACATCGATGTGGCGCCGACCACGCACTTGCTTACGGTCCCCGTACTCGTCTTTCCTACCGCCACACAGATCGTCCGCCTCTACGTCCAAAGCAACAGCAAGTATACATCTCTCCAAGCGTGGGGTACAGCATGTTCGGGCCCACAAAATCGGAGCGTGCCCTGCAGGGATACCACGAGGACTCACCCCCATGAAGCACGAGGACGCACTCCTCGCGCCCGAGGACCCATCCCTTGCGAACCACGAGGACCTATCCCTCGTGAAAAATGAATACTCCTTCCCCGCCGACGCCGCACCAGCCCGTCATCCTGCTGGTTGTGTTACCTACTACACGTTTCGGCGCGAACGAAAAGCGTTGCCGCCCTCACGGCTGTTTTCTCCTAAATCTACAACAGTTACAAGTGTTGCCGCCCTCCAGGCAGAGTTGACCCCTCCTGAAAGCAACAACAACCCAGACCGTTGCCGCCCTTTCTCCAGTTTTCCCTTTGACAAACGCAAACCTCTACTGACGCTGCACTCATCGAGGACGGGTCCAACGGGCATCCTGCGGCCGCGATCAGCCACGTGAAAGTTGCTGGCCTCACCGATCACTGATCAACGCAGCAACTCTTCACCCTCTGTTGTGTTCACATCGTAGCACTATGGCATGCACCGTTCCGTGCGTTCCAGCCTCCCGAAGAGTTTGCTCACCTGTCAGCGAGTTCATCGACCTCGCCTGTCAAGTCCTTCTGGATCGCTCGTTTGGCTTTCCAGCAGGGTTCATCAGAACAAGGACTTGTTCCAACATCAACAGAGCAATCGTCCGCGTCCACCCAACCTGAGCGTCACTCTGACAAGGCCTGCTGTTTCGCACGTCTCCACGGTCCTTCGCCTGATGGATACACTTTATTCGCCACAATGCGCGTAAGGATCTGCTCACGAGCAGCATCTTCAGACCTCGCCTACCAAGTCGAGACAGCACGACCGCCGTGACCACTAGCTCGTCAGACCATCTCATCCTTGGACTTTCGTTAAAGCGAATTCTGGGGGGGCCTATGTGGCGGTACCACCGGTTGTCCCTTACATTGAGATATACATAATTCCCTTTAACTTACCTTTAAATGTATCTGTTCCTGCACTCAGGCTTCATTCCTGTACTCTGCGTGATGACGTCATGACATCAGAGCTTGGAAATTGCTGGCAGTTAAGCTCGGAACCTGCTAGCAGTTGAGCTCGGAAACTTCTAGTCAGTCCTCGTGGCGTCCCCGCTGGGGAAAGACCTACACCACGGTGCTCCTACAGTCAGCCATTTTACCTGCTACCTTACCTGTTGTATTTAACCTGTTCCTGTAAATAAACAACTTATTTATAGTTCGTCAAAGTTGAACTCGATTATTTAGTGGCGATGCACACGAATCGCTACACTCCCATATTAAGGAAGCAGCATTTCATACAAAGTGGGAACTTTGCTTGGCGAGTTAATCTTTGACACACAGAGCTGAGGAAGGGACCAGGGGACTGTCTTTGTTCTCTCTATATCTCTGGTGAAGGCTGTCCAGAACACAGAGAGAGTGCTTACTCTCTGGTTGGTCGAGGGGGGATGGGAGACGCTAGACTAAGTTCTGAACACGTATGGCTTGTAGGCGAAAAGGTTAGTGTCAGTTAACTCATGGACTGCTAACTTGTGAGTTCAGCCTATAACAGGGGCAGAGTTGCATGTTTTGATGTTTTCTGGCACAGGGAATAGTAGGAAATAGATGTCTCTCATTAGAAAACTGTATTCATTGAATCACAGAATCACACAGCACAGGAGGCCATTCAGCCCATCATGCCTATGTCGGCTCTTTGAAAAAACTATCCAATTAAGAGTCAGCTGTGGCTCAGTGGGTAGCACACTCACCTCTGAAGCAGAAGGTTGTGGGTTCAAGTCCCACCCCAGAGACTTGCGCACATAAATCTAGGCTGACACTCCAATACCGTGCTGAGGGAGTGTTACACTGTCGGAGGTGCCATCTTTTGGATGAAACGTTAAAACGAGGCCCTGTCTGCTCTCTCAGGTAGACGTAAAAGATCCCATGGCATTATTTTGAAGAAGAGCAGGGGAGTTATCCCCGGTGTCCTGGCCAATATTTATCCCTCAATCAACATAACAAAAACATTATCACATTGCTGTTTGTGGGAGCTTGCTGTGTGCAAATTGGCTGCTGCGTTTCCCACATTACAATAGTTGTTGTGTATGTACCTTTAAGAGAGAACTGTTTTTATACTGTAGTACTGGCAGTGACCACACCTGTATATAAAGCCGTAGCAGGCTTCTGTACTTTCAGTTCCAGCATACCCTCTGTTCAGTAAACACCTCTTATTACCGTTCTCCTGCAGTCCGTGTGTTATTGATACGCGGACACTACAGTGGCGACGAGCAGGTTCGAACTCACCTGCAGTACTGCATCACCTCACGGGGATCCATCCCTGAAAAGAAGCTTCTTGGCGGTCGAAGCCAGAGCAACGGGCGTCGACCGTGGGCAACCGCCCAGTGATCCATTGGAGTTCAGAGAATCGCAGGGGAAGCTGTGGAGAGCTGGGCTTGGTTCTCCAGTCAAGGTGTCCCAGCAAATCGGGCTGGTAGCAGGTAGTGCGCTGACCCTTCCCGGACTGCGGCGGGCTAGAGCTCGATCGAGCGGCTCTGTAAGGGGGCCGAGCAGCGTCGTCAGGAAGAAAAAGAGAGAGAGAGGGTGGAGCGCACAGGGCGCGGCCAGTGCTCAAGAGTCGGGCAGCGTTGGAAAAAAGAAAAGGGAAGGAAAAGAGACACGCAGAAAGCCGCGGGGCACCGCCATTACCTGTTAGAACGCTAGGAGCAGCATTGGCAGCAGGGGGAAGAAGGAAAAGCGCGGGAGGCGCCATTTTAATCCATTGGGGAAGAAGGAAAAGCGCGGGAGACGCCATTTTAAACCACCCAAGATGCCGAAGAGTGGCAGCATCACTGCTTTCGATAACAAAATAGAAGACTGGACCACGTATGTGGAAAGAATTGAAGTGTACTGCAAGGCAAATGAGGTGGCCGCTGAAAAGAAGGCGTCAGTATTATTAAATTTGATGGGTGTGAGAACGTACGGCCTATTGCGAAATTTAATTCCCCAGCTAAACCAATGGAGAAAAGTTTTGAAGAGATTGTCAATATCTTACAGGATCATCTAAACCCTACACCGCTGCTGATAGCAGAAAGATTCAAGTTCCATAAACGAAACCAGCACAAAGACGAGAGTAATGCTGACTATCTTACGGAACTACGCAAGTTATTGAAACACTGCCAGTTCGGAGCAGGACTGGCAGATACCTTAAGGGATAAATTTGTCTGCGGGCTCCAGAGTGAAGGAACCCAGAAACTACTACTTTCGGAAAAGGACCTTACGCTAGAAAAGGCTTTCAGCGTTGCAGTATCCTACGAAGCAGCAGCACAGGGAGCTGCGGAAATACAACAGAAACCGCAAGAATATAGCACCAATGAAATGGCATATGGAGCAGAAAAGTGCTATCGCTGCGGCAGAACAACCCATGACCAGAAGGATTGCTGGGCTAAGGACAAAGTATGCAGGCAATGTGGAAAAGTGGGACACATAGCACGAGTCTGCAGGTTGGGAAAGAAAACCAACACTGAAAGAACTACTAAGGAAAAGTACAAGAAAGTACAAAAGATGACGGACAGTAGTTCAGAAGACCAGAAGAGTGATAATGACTCCGGGAGCAGGAGACTAAGTTGTCTAAAGTTACACAACGTGATCACAAAGGAGGATCACCGAACCATTTGGGTCACCCTCATGATAGCAGGGTCCCAAGTAAAGATGGAATTGGACACAGGATCTGCCCTAACAGTCATGAATCGACGAGACTACGAGCGGCTATTCTCACACATTCCCTTGAAGGATACGTCCATTGTCTTGAAGACATATAGGGGCAAAAAGTCTACCCCAGAGGAAAAATAAGGGTGCCCGTTAAATACAACGGCAAGGAAACACAGGAACTGTATCTATATATACTACAAGATGGAGGACCACCATTATTGGGACCTGAATGGATCCGAAAAATACAATTGGATTGGCATTCCATTCAGGCGCTAACTGTGGCTGACAAAAAAGATGACGACGCCACACCTGGACAACTGTCAAAACTTCTAACTGACGCGAAAGAGGTGTTCCAGCAAGGACTTGGAACTCTAAAAGGCGTAACGGCAACGATAAAAATTGAAGATAACGCAAACTCAAAAATTTTTAAGGCCAGACCGGTACCATATGCGATCCGCCCAGCCGTCGAAGCAGAGCTGGAGAGTCTGGAACGTTCGGGTGTGCTGGCCAAGGTGGACTGGAGCGAGTGGGCCACACCCATCGTTCCTGTAATGAAGAAACCATTGAGCAGCACACCTGGGGAACTGAAGAAGGTTCGCATCTGTGGGGACTTTAAGGTAACTGTGAACCCAGTCCTTCACACAGTACAATATCCACTTCCGCGGATAGAAGATATTTTCGCCTCACTATCTGGAGGGGAACGCTTTACGAAGATTGATCTGGCCCAAGCGTATCTACAAATGGAGGTAGATGAATCATCTAGAAAATACCTCACGATAAACACTCACAAAGGTCTTTACCAGTACAACCGACTGGTATTCGGGGTAGCATCAGCTCCGGCTATTTGTCAGAGGGCGATGGAACAAGTCCTGCAAGGGATCTCGGGGACCCAGTGTTATTTGGACGACATCCTGGTTACGGGCGGAAATGACAGTGAACACCTTGCCAACCTGGAGCAGGTGCTCACTAGATTACAAGAATATGGGCTACGAGCCAACCGCCCCAAATGCGAGTTTTTCAGGAAACAAATCTCGTATTGTGGCCACGTGATTGATGAAGAGGGGTTACATAAGTCCCCAGACAAGATTGAGGCAGTAGTCAAGGCTCCAGCACCGGAAAATGTGTCACAACTGAGGTCGTTCCTCGGGTTGGTGAACTACTACCATAAGTTCTTGCCAAATTTGTCTACAATTCTGCACCCGCTGAACGCCCTGCTGCAAACTGGAGTAGCATGGAAATGGAGTGATGAGTGTAAGCGTGCCTTTCAGAAATGTAAATGCCTAATCACTTCAAAAGAAGTATTGGCCCACTACAATCCATCACTACCGATTCGGTTGGCATGTGATGCGTCTCCCTACGGCATTGGAGCGGTGCTGTCGCACAAATTCCTTGATGGTTCAGAGAGGCCAATAGCCTTTGCGTCACGCTCGTTAACCTCAGCCGAGCGTAACTACGCCCAGATTGACAGGGAGGCCCTCAGCCTGGTGTGGGGGGTGAAGAAGTTCAATCACTATCTGCACGGGCAGAAATTCACCTTACTGACTGATCACCAGCCTCTTGTCTCCATTTTTAACCCAAAGAAGGGCATTCCGGTGATGATGGCGCAACGGCTGCAAAGATGGTCCCTTTTTCTAGGGGCACATCAATACGACATAGAGTATAAGGGCATGAAACAGCATGGAAATGCTGATGGGCTGTCGCGCCTGCCACTGCCTACGGTGGGGGAAGCACCTGCAGTGGACCCTGTTGAGATATTCCATTCAACCATAGTCGAATGTCTACCTGTTACAAACTCAAGTATAGAGAAGGAAACCCGAAATGACCCGACACTCGCTCGGGTCTATAATTTGACGGTGAAGGGATGGCCAGCACATGGCGACTCACTGTTGCCAGCATTCTCGCCAAGGAGAGAACAGCTGTCAGTGTGCCGGGGGACCTTGATGTGTGGATCCCGAGTGGTAATTCCACCAAGTTGAGAGAAAGCGTGCTCAATGAGCTTCATGAGGGTCATCTGGGAGGGGAAAAAATGAAGAGCCTAGCCAGGGCGTTTGTGTGGTGGCCGGGAATCGATAAAGAAATCGAGGAAATGACCAAGAGATGCACAGGATGCCAGAAAGTCCAAAACGCTCCACCACAGGCCCCGCTACACCCATGGGAGTGGCCCTCATCTCCATGGCAACGGGTACACATTGATTTTGCTGGTCCATTTATGGACTCAATGTTTTTAATCGCCGTGGATGCACATTCGAAATGGCCAGAGGTCATCAAAATGTCCTCCACCACCACGGAGAAAACTATTGCAGTCCTACGGACCATCTTTGCCAGGAATGGCTTGCCAGAATAGATTTGCTCCGACAATGGACCACAGTTTGTGTCCGAGGATTTCCGGAGGTTCTTGAGGAATAATGGGGTAAAGCATTACACATCCGCCCCATATCATCCAGCCACAAATGGATTGGCTGGGAGGTTTGTTCAAACCTTTAAAAAAGCAATAAAGGCGATGTATAACGACAACATACCACTGCAACACAAGGTGGATAATTTCTTGTTTGCTTACCGGAATGCGACACATGCAGTCACCAACCAAGGTCCAGCCATGATGTTCTTTAACCGAAGGTTAAGATGTCGCCTGGATTTGCTCAAACCAAACATAAGACGAGATGTTGAGAATAAGCAATTCCAGCACATCAATGAAAAGCCAACCAGGAGCTTCAAGTTAGGGCAACCAGTCTTGGCCCGCGACTACCGAACAGAAAAATGGCAGCCAGGAACGATATGCACACGGCAGGGACCACTAATGTACACAGTGGACGTTGGAGAGAGCATCGTGAGACGCCATGCTGACCAGATTCTAGAGTCACAGGAACAAGTCAAACCCATACCACGAGCATGCGCACCTGGTGATGAACCCGAAGTACAGATTGCGTCTACCTCAGAATCAGTGGTATTGGAAGCTGACGAACCAACCAATGACAATGAGCCAGAATCGACTCCGCCGCAAGAACAGGATACTCGAGAAAGGCGCTATCCAGACAGGATCAGGAAGCCTCCTCAAAGACTGAATTTATAAATGATTACTTTCAGCTGATGTATATAGTACCAAGAAAATTGTAATTGTAATTAGTTATTACTTAATTGTTAAATGAATGTTATGTACTGTTTATCTAAAAGGGGAGGAATTGTTGTGTATGTACCTTTAAGAGAGAACTGCTTTTATACTGTAGTACCGGCAGTGACCACACCTGTATATAAAGCCGTAGCAGGCTTCTGTACTTTCAGTTCCAGCATACCCTCTGTTCAGTAAACACCTGTTATTACCGTTCTCCTGCAGTCCGTGTGTTAGTGATACGCGGACACTACAATAGTGACTACACTTCAAAAGTACTTAATTGGCTGTAAAGCGCTTTGAGACGTCCGGTGATATTTTATAAAATGCAAGTCTTTCTTTTCTATTAGTCCCACTTCCCTGCTCTTTTCCCATAGCACTACAAATATTTCTTTTCAAGTATATATTCATTTCCTTTTTAAAAGTTACTATTGAAATGCTTCCACCACCCTTTCAGGCAGCGCATTCCAGATCAATAACGTGCTGCGTAAAAAAAAATCTCATCTCCCCTCTGGTTCTTTTGCCAATTAACTTAAATCTGTGTCCTCTGGTTACCAACTCACCCACCAGTGGAAACAGTTATTCCTTATTTATTCTATCAATACCCCTCATAATTTTGAAAACCTCTATTAAATCTTCCCTTAACCCTCTCTGCTCTAATGAGAACAATCCCAATTTCTCTAATCTCACCACATAACAGAAGTCCCTCATATTCTTCTCATTCATGCAGTCAATATAAAATAAGCCAGAATTTTGGTTTACAGTCGACCTTTTCTTGCTAGCTTGCTTTTCAGAGCATCATCTGGAATGACAGGAGCATGCATGTGGTGATGTGTGTGAGAAAACAGTGATCCCCAGGTCGTGGTGATGTGTGTGAGAAAACAGTGATCCCCAGGTCACACTACCATTCAACTAGATATTGGGCAGGAAAAATGTGCTCCAGATTGTAGGGACGCAAAGTGACGTAAGAAAACTACTAGCCACTAGGCCTGAGAATTAAACAAGGCTTTAATCAACTGTTTTTCAACATGGAGATCTAGTTGTGTCCTTCACTAGTTCCTGTAAAAGAATGTCCTGAGCAAGCTGGGCCCATGCCCGAGTGTTTATACTCTCCCTGGACAGCGCCACCAGCAGGCCGCCCAGTATTATTTCGTAAGTCATTTCCACATGAATGACAAGGTTCATGTCACAAAGTCCACTTACAGGAGTGACCAGTGATACTGTGCACCTGATTCACAGACCCATAATTTCCTTTCCTTTAGGATGGAAAATGATGAGCCGCAAATCAGGCACGTACATGAATTCCTAACGTGCACCTCCATCATGCAATATGCTGGGAGTGCTAAAGGTGAAAGTTTACCCCATTGTTGTTTAAACAGGAACTGAGCAGAGTAGGACTTGAACCTGCGTCTAATACTTGACGTCACAGAATCACCCAAAACACCTGGATTTTCAAGTCCGGTTTGGTCGTGTTTTATACTCATGAAGAGACATGACTTCTGTTTTTCTTGTTCCAAAAGTAAACAAAAACGACTTGCATTTATATAGCACCTTTAATGTAGTAAAACCTCCCAAGGTGCTTCCCAGGAGCGTTATCAAACAAAATTTAACACCAAGCCACATAAGGAGATATTAGGGCAGATGACCAAAAGCTTACTCAAAGAGGTAGGGTTTAAGGAGCGTTATAAAGGAGGAAAGAGAGGTAGCGAGGCGGAGAGGTTTAGGGAGGGAATCCCAGAGCTTGGAGCCTTGGCAGTTGAAGGCACGGCCACCAATGGTGGAGCGATTAAAATCAGGGATGCTCAAGAGGCCAGAATTGGAGGAGTACAGATATCTCGGAGGAATGTAGGGCTGGAGGAAATTACAGAGATAAGGAGGGGGCGAGGTCGTGGAGGGATTTGAAAACAAAGATGATCATTTTAAAAATTGCGGTGTTGTCGGACCGGGAGCCAATGTAGGTCAGTGAATGGGACTCGGTGCGAGTTAGGACACGGGCAGCAGAGTTTTGGATGACCTCAAGTTTACGGAGGGTGCAAAATGGGAGGCCGGCCAGTCATGCGTTGGAATAGTCAAGTCTAGAGGTAACAAAGGCATGGATGAGGGTTACATCAGCAAATGAGCTGATAGGATAAGGTCATTGTTGACTGATGTCATCATTTGTCTATTCTGAGCCCACAGTTACCTCAGAGATCCTTTAAAAAGTTGTTCTGCAACTTGAGATAGCCGACCCGGAACTGTTCTGGTGGTGACACAAAGGCTACCAAACATAGTGCAGGATGGCAGATGTTATTTAGTCATTGGACCACAGTGCAGGTCCTTTGCTATAATGTAGCAGCAGCCATCTTTTAGGAAGTAGAGTAAATATAAAAGCAAAGCCTGCATATTTTATTAACAATGGATTATTGAGATGAATAGAACTTTTGTGGTTTCAATTTCTTGTGTTCTTGTGACCATTTTTTCTGCACGCATCAAGCAAGGGAAACTATCTAGATTAGACAGCTAACAGAGGTGATCTCACTGAAACATACAAGATTCTGAGGGGGATTGATAGGGTAGATGTGAGAGGTTGTTTCCCCTGGTTGGAGTGTCTAGAACTAGGGGGCATAGTCTCAGGATAAGGGCTAGGCCATTTAAGACCGATATGAGGAGGAATTTCTTCACTCAGAGGGTTGTGAATCTTTGGAATTCTCTGCCCCAGAGGGCTGTGGATGCTGAATCTTTGAGTATATTCAAGGCTGAGATAGATAGATTTTTGGACTCTAGGGGAATCAAGGGATATGGAGATCAGGCGGGAAAATGGAGTTGAGATCGATGATCAGCCATGATCTTTTTGAATGGCGGAGCAGGCTCGAGGGGCCGTATGGGCGACTCCTGCTCCTAATTCTTATGTTCTTGTAGAAATGCCAACACCAGAATTCATTTGTAAAGTAGGATTCATCTACACTGTGTTAGTTGTAACAAAAACATTGACAGACTCCCTGGAATGTTTACTGATGTTCCATCTTTTTATTTGTCCTCTATACCCTGTCTGCTGTATAATCATGTACTGCCACAGCACCAGGCAAAGAGAGTCAGTAACAACCCGCAATTACACACTGAAACATGGAGTGATTTCAAACACATGAACCAGCAGAGTCAGATCTACATTCCAGTAAAATGATTACAGGGTTTTCACTGGGTTCATTCACCAAAGTGATTATCTGCAGGACCATTTTTGTGTCCTTCTGCGCATGCGCACTGTCTCGGAGGTCCGGCCGCCCACGCGCCGTACCGCACAGTTGCGGCTGCAGTGTACTCTTTTGGTACGATCAATAAACAAATAAACAGTAACTTAACAAAAATACATGATGTGAAACTTAACAATTAAATTAAAATTCCATTACCGGTGGTGATGATGCACTCCAGTCCCTCCGGTCACCCACCGGTGGCGGAAGGCCTCGAGTGCGCCGGCGGACACCACATGCTCCATCTCCAGGGCCACCCGGGCGCAAACGTGGCCGTAAAAGTGAGGCAGGGAGTCGGGTCGAACAACCCCCTCGACCGCCCGCTGCCTGGACCTGTTAATGACCACTTTGGCCAGGCCCAGGAGCAGTCCCACGAAGAGGTCCACCGACCTGCCCGCTCCCCTCCGCAGCGGGTGACCAAAGATCAGGACCGTGGGACTGAAGTGCAGCCAAAAATCGAGGAGCAGCCCCTTCAAATAATGGAAGAGAGGCTGCAACCTCTCACATTCGGTATAAACGTGGAACACAAACTCCTCCAGGCCGCAGAAAAGGCAGGTGGCCTGGGAGTCCGTGAACCTACTTACAACTTTATTGCACGGTACAGCCCCGTGCAACACCCTCCAGGACAAGACTGACTGACTGGGGGAGGGAGAGAGACTGACTGGGGGAGAGAGAGAGACTGACTGGGGGAGAGAGAGAGAGACTGACTGGGGGAGAGAGAGAGAGACTGACTGGGGGAGAGAGAGAGAGACTGACTGGGGGAGAGAGAGGGAGGCTGACTGGGGGAGAGAGAGGGAGGCTGACTGGGGGAGAGAGAGGCTGACTGGGAGAGAGAGAGGCTGACTGGGGGAGAGAGAGGCTGACTGGGGGAGAGAGAGGCTGACTGGGGGAAAGAGAGGCTGACTGGGGGAGAGAGAGGCTGACTGGGGGAGAGAGAGGCTGACTGGGGGAGAGAGAGGCTGACTGGGGGAGAGAGAGGCTGACTGGGGGAGAGAGAGAGACTGACTGGGGGAGAGAGAGAGACTGACTGGGGGAGAGAGAGACTGACTGGGGGAGAGAGAGACTGACTGGGGGAGAGAGAGGCTGACTGGGGGAGAGACTGACTGGGGGAGAGAGAGACTGACTGGGGGAGAGAGAGACTGACTAGGGGAGAGAGAGACTGACTGGGGGAGAGAGAGACTGACTGGGGGAGAGAGAGACTGACTGGGGGAGAGAGAGACTGACTGGGGGAGAGAGAGACTGACTGGGGGAGAGAGAGACTGACTGGGGGAGAGGGAGACTGACTGGGGGAGAGAGAGACTGACTGGGGGAGAGAGAGACTGACTGGGGGAGAGAGAGACTGACTGGGGGAGAGGATCGGAGAGAAGGGGGGAGAGAGAGGGGATCGGGGAGAGGGGGGGAATTGGATAGTGGCGAGAGGTGGTCAGGATCTCGTGGGGGGGATTGTGATGAAATATATGTCTTCATCAGCCCCTGTGTTTTACCTGCATTGTATTGTGTGTACCGCCCCCTTTTCCCCTATTGTGTGTACTGGCTCCGCCCCTGTCTTTTGTCATATAAAGGTCTCAAGAGCTGTATGAGTCATTCTGCCAGACGAATCTGATGTGGAATGACGTGCAATGTTCTTAGCGATTAAAAGCCTTCAGTTGAATCCTTTAACTTCTTGTCCTTGAGTTATTGATAGCGCATCAATTTTAATCGTTAAAACACCAAGATGGATCGACTCCTGAAACCAGAGCGCTTGGATCTGGACCCCAATGCCACAAACGCAGCCACACAGTTCGGACACTGGTTCCAATGCTTCGAATTTTTCATCGAAACCTCAGTCACCGCCATAGCAGCCGCGACCACCACCGGAGACGCGAAACTGGGAATCCTGCGAAACCGGGTGAGTCATCGGGTCTCCCCTCTCATCCGAGATGCCACCAGCTACGAGGATGCCTGCACCATTCTGAAGGCCCACTACGTGCGGCCAATAAATGAGGTGTACGCCAGGCATCTTCTGACTACTTGCACGCAGCGGCATGGTGAGTCACTAGAGGACTTCATGCTAAGCCTAAAAGTACTGGGCAGAGACTGTAACTGTAAGGCCGTGTCTGCCATCGTGTACACGGAGGAGCTGATCCGAGACTCCTTTATTGCGGGCCTCAGTTCAAATTACATTCGGCAGAAACTGTTTGAAAAGGAGGGACTGGACTTAAAACAGGCTATGGGCATAGCGCGATCGCTGGATATGGCCCAGGGGAACTCTGAATCCTGTTCTTCAGGCCACGCGGCCCACTCCGCCTCGTGCACGCCGTGGGGGCCGCCATCTTGGAAGCCATCTTCACCTCCCAGGTCTCAGGCCAGCCCAGCACCATCGGAGCCCCAGCCTCCACCCAGGAGCCCCACTACTGCCGCGATGCATCGGGGCCCAAAATACTACTTCTGCGGCCAGGACAAACACTCCAGGTATTTGTGCCCAGCGAAGGGCACCACCTGTTTTAAATGCGGGAAGAAAGGACATTTCAGTGAAGTCTGCAGAGGGAACCCCGCCTCCAACTCCGCCACCGCCGCGTGAGCGCCGTGGGGGCAGCCATCTTGGACGCCATCTTGTCCACCCTCATGGAGTCCACCATCTTGTCCTGACTACACGGACCCCCAGGACCCACTGGTGGCCTCAATCACAGTGGATCAATCCAGGCTGCATCCGTTGTCTAGATCGATGATGGACATAGAGGTAAACAGGAACAAGGTTAAATGCTTGATTGACTGCGGGAGCACCGAAAGCTTTATTCATCCTAGCCTGGTAAAACGACTTTCACTAACGATAGTCCCTACACAGGGCAAAATCGCCATGGCTGATAAGACTCATACCTCAAAAATTACAGGTTTCTGCGCGGTTATGTTGTCAGTAAAAGGCACTGATTACAGAGATTTTAAACTGTTGATAATGCCAGATCTCTGTGTGAGCGTGATCTTGGGTCTGGACTTCCAGTGCCACCACCAAAGTATCACGCTTACCTACGGTGGGTCCCAGCCGCCCCTCACAGTGTGCGGTCTGGCTACCCTGAAGGTCAAGCCGCCCTCTCTGTTCGCCAACCTCGCACCCAACTGTCGACCCATAGCGACCAAGAGTAGGCGGTACAGCTGGGAGGACAGACGGTTCATTGCGTCTGAAGTAGAAAGACTCAAGCGGGAGGGTATCATCGAATGCAGTACCAGCCCGTGGCGCGCCCAGGTAGTAGTAGTTAAGGGTAGCGAAAAGAAGCGGATGGTGATAGATTATAGCCAGACGGTTAATCTATACACCCAGCTAGACGCCTACCCTCTGCCCCGCATAGCGGATATGGTTAACCAAATTGCGCAATACCGGGTGTTTTCCACCATCGACCTAAAATCGGCATACCACCAGCTCCCCATTAGGCCGGAGGACCGTCCATACACCGCCTTTGAGGCGAACGGACGCCTCTATCACTTCCTCAGAGTCCCCTTTGGGGTAACGAATGGGGTCTCGGTCTTCCAGCGGGAGATGGACCGCATGGTCGATGAGAACCAGTTAACAGCCACCTATCCATACCTAGACAACGTCACCATCTGCGGCCACGACCAGCAAGACCACGACTCGAACCTCGCGAGATTTCTGAAAACCGCTCTCAGACTCAATCTCACCTACAACAAGGATAAGTGTGTCTTTAGCACCACGCGCCTCTGTATCCTGGGCTGTGTGGTGGAAAACGGGGAAATCAGTCCGGACCCCGACCGATTGCGCCCCCTACGGGAGCTACCCCTACCAAACACTCCCAAGGCCCTGAAAAGGTGCCTGGGGTTTTTCTCCTATTACGCCCAATGGGTCCCCAATTATTCCGACAAGGCCCGTCCCCTCCTGAAATCAACGTCCTTCCCGCTCACGGCCGAGGCCCACGCCGCCTTCAACAGCATTAAACACGACATTGAGTAGGCCGCACTGCGGGCAGTGGATGAAAACATCCCTTTCCAGGTCGAAAACGATGCGTCCGACTTCGCTTTAGCAGCCACCCTCAACCAGGATGGGCGGCCCGTAGCCTTTTTCTCAAGAACCCTCCAAGGGCCCGAGATCAGGCACTCCTCGGTAGAGAAGGAGGCCCAGGCCATAGTGGAGGCAGTGCGGCACTGGAGGCACTACCTAGCCGGCAAACGCTTCACCCTGCTTACCGACCAGCGGTCGGTAGCCTTCATGTTTAACAACAAACAGAGGGGGGAAGATCAAGAACGACAAAATTCTCAGGTGGCGGATCGAACTCTCCACGTTTGAGTACGACATAATATATAGGCCGGGGGCCCTCAACGAATCCCCCGACACCCTATCACGAGGGATGTGTGCCAGCATCCAGGGGGACAGGCTACAGGGCCTCCACAATGGCCTCTGCCACCCGGGGGTCACCCGGCTATTTCACTTTATAAAATCCCGTAACCTGCCCTATTCCATCGAGGAGGTCCGGTCTATGACCAGGGACTGCCGCACCTGTGCGGAATGCAAGCCCCGTTTTTACAGGCCCGACCGAGCCCACCTGATCAAAGCTACACGGCCATTCGAGCGCCTGAGCTTAGATTTCAAGGGACCACTCCCCTCCGCCGACCGCAATGTGTACTTTCTCAACATTGTGGACGAGTACTCCCACTTCCCATTCGCCTACCCCTGCCCAGACATGACCAGTGCCACGGTCATCAAGTGCCTCGGCAGCCTATTTTGCACGTTCGGCATGCCGAACTACATCCACACTGACAGGGGGGCATCGTTCATGAGCGACGAACTGCGCCAATGCCTGCTGTCGAAGGGGATAGCCACGAGTTGGACCACTAGTTATAACCCCCGGGGTAATGGGCAAGTGGAGAGGGAGAACGCGACGGTGTGGAAGGCGGTCACCTTAGCACTAAGGTCTAAAGGCCTCCCTACCTCCCGCTGGCAAGAGGTCCTCCCAGACGTACTCCACTCGATAAGGTCGCTACTGTGTACTGCTACTAACGCCACTCCTCACGAGAAGATGTTTGTTTTTCCCCACAAATCAACCTCGGGAGTGTCCCTACCTTCGTGGCTCTCCACCCCAGGGACAGTCCTATTACGGAAGCATGTGAGGGGCCACAAAACGGATCCCCTCGTGGAGGCAGTACACCTACTCCACGCAAACCCACATAACGCGTACGTCAAGCACACCGACGGGCGTGAGGACACCGTGTCCATAAAGGACCTCGCCTCGGCAGGAAGCGACGACGACCCATCCTCACCACCCCCAGAAGAACCTCCACCATCCCCAGAGGTATCCTCACCACCCCCAGAAGTACCTGCAACACCCCCAGCAGATGGGTATGCCCAGGAGGGCACCACGGACTCCCGGTTGGAACCCGAGGTACTGTTGCGACATTCAGGAAGGACTATCACACCCCCGGACAGACTAAATCTGTAGAAGGGGTGAATGTGATGAAATATATGTCTTCATCAGCCCCTGTGTTTTACCGGCATTGTATTGTGTGTACCGCCCCCTTTTCCCCTATTGTGTGTACTGGCTCCGCCCCTGTCTTTTGTCATATAAAGGTCTCAAGAGCTGTATGAGTCATTCTGCCAGACGAATCCGATGTGGAATGACGTGCAATGTTCTTAGCGATTAAAAGCCTTCAGTTGAATCCTTTAACTTCTTGTCCTTAAGTTATTGATGGCACATCAGGGGGGCGGGGTAAAGAGTACAGAGAGTACAGTAGGGATGGCAGAAGAACGTGATCCAGGTCTAAAGGTGGTGGTGGTGGTGGGGGGGGTGAATGAGAGCGAGAACGTGATCCAGATGGTAAGACAGATCACGTACTTTCAACCTCAGCCTCTTTACACCTGCACCACTTTCTCCCTCTCCTCCCCCTACACCTGGTTGATTTCTCGGAAAGCCATTGGACTAAGGAAATCTGGAAGTCATGACACTGTCACTATTCACTTCACACCCAATAAACCCACGCACAATGCCCCATCTATGGGCGGGGGGGACGTTGGACGGTCAGGATCTTGGGCTGGGGAAGAATGTCGGAGACTTGCGGGGAGAAGGTCAGAAACTTGAGCGGGGGGAGGAGGTCAGGAACTTGGGCAGGGGGAGGAGAATGTCAGAGACTTGGAAGGAGGGGGTCAGGAACTTGGGGATGTGGGCAGGAACTTGTTTCGGGAGTGGGAGAAGGTCTTAACCTGTGACAGTGACCCCTGTCTGTTCCAAGTGAGCTCTGTTCTGTCTGGAGTCAGCAGTCAGAATGGCTCGAATTACACTTTGTAAAGTCACTGATTACGTCGGCAGGGAGGATCTAATTACACATTCCAGAGAAACCGCTGGGTGTGGCTTATCCTCCAAGGGGACCAATCAGCAATCAGGACTTGACATCAAGGGGGCCCAATCAGGGCTTTAGGTGTTGCAAATTAACACGTCCTTCATTTACACGATCAGTAAACTGTATCAATGACCCTAAAGACTCCCTTCATTCTAATCTGATCAGCGTTGACCTCCGAAAACTTTATGGTCCAAGTAAATGTTTCAATCTGAAGAAAAATGAAAATGAACCAACTTCTCACTGGTACTTCTTAAATCAGTATTTTTACCAGCTGAATATATTCTACTACCTCACAACACGTTTTAGATCTAATAAAAAAATATGAATTGTAAATATGTGTGCGGAAGCTTTATTAATGCTGCAGAGTGTCGCCAAATCAGAAGGAAGATCGCAACAAATGAATCACTGAAGAATCTAATTCAGACTTTACCAACTGGATAAATATCGCTGATATCTATGCTGATGAGGGAATTACCCATTTTATTTATTGTGGCTGAAATGATTATATTCTCTCCTCTAACAGACATCTTTCCAGTTCCTGAGTCCAGTTCTTCTTTAGCAAAGAATTCTGATGGTGCCAGTTCATCATACATCTTGTAGTAGAGTTTTTCATCCGTTGGTTCAGGTCTGTAAGGGATGTATAAAGCACAAACCATTGCGTACAAGTTGTAATCATAGGGGTTGGAGAACAGCAGTGAGAACTGGGTACGACCAAACGAGTAGGTCAGCACTCCAACACTGCCGCAAGCTGTACCTGAGGTCCTAACAAAGAGAGCACTTCCTTTCTTCCCAGGGTTGATCAAGGGTGTTGGCAGACTGAATATATAACCACTGTAAATATATGTCCTATAATAAAAAACATATTACATGTAGAGTATTAAGGAAGGGTTTATCTCGAGTTCTGAAATCATGCCCTTAAGTTTCCAACCTGAGAAAGATTAGTCTCCAAAGAAAGCCTGAACAGAAGGTCAATAGTACATCAATAATAACCAAAACTACCAATAGAAACCAGCCTGGAAATGATATTGTACAATATTATCCTCAGTGCATTCGTATCAAGTTAGTCTGTCTGCTTTATTTTAAACTGGTTAACACCTCCATTAAAATAAGGGCAAAGAAACACGTTGAATGTTTAAGCAATAACATTGCAAATTGAATTCTTAAGCTGTCAATTATTACATTTTTGTAACTAACTTTAAGTGGAGTGCTATGCTGCCAGCTCACCATTCTCAACATGGAACGGCTGGGCAGACGAGAGTTGTGGGTCTCACCTATCCATAGCCTAAGCTCATTCCACGGGCTACCTGACAGAAGGTACGGGGATACAATGATGACAGCCATTCCCTTCGCCCCACCATTGACGGCCGTCCCTTCAGACACCTAGGCCCTGAGCTCTGGATGTCCTTCCCCAAACCTCTCCACCTTTAATATGCTCCTTAAAACCCATCTCTTGACCAAGCTTTTAGTCACCCCTCCTAGTATTTCCTTGGAGCGGCCTGCACAGTACGGGATTAAACGGAGTGAACTTGAACAGGGTGTTTTATTTGGGAATTTGGAAAGCGCAGGAATTTGGAGAAGAGGGGGAAGGAGTTGTTGCTTTTTGCCTTAACTACTTGTAGTGCTTTGTGTTACAGGTAGATATTTAATTTCAGTACCCTGAACTTAATCTAGATCAAGTAAGTAGTCAAGAAACCACACTGTAAACTAAGTTACCTAAATACAAATTTAATTCAATAAAACAAGGTCATATAGTGATGGCAGTGCAGGTGGTGTGCCACAACTGCAGCATGTGGGAGATTGTGGAGAGCATTGTGATCCCGGACAACCACGTTTGCAGTAAGTGCCTGCATCTTGAGGAACTTCAGCTCAGAGTTTTTGAGCTGGAGTCTGAGGTGCAGACATTGCGGGGCATCAGGGATGGGGAGATTTACCTGGACACTTTGATCCAGGGGGCAGTCACACCCCTTAGATTAGGTAGTGGTACAGGCCTGGTTAGTGGTCAGGGACAGGAGGGTGTGACTGCAACTCAGGCAGGTAAGGGGACCCCAGGTGCAGTGCTGCAAGAGCCTCAGCCTTTGCCCTTGTCCAACAGGTATGAGGTTCTTGCTGCTTGTGTGGATGAGGGGAAAGCCTGCAGGATGGATGAGCAAGCTGACCACAGCACCATGGTGCAGGAGGCCATTCAAGTGGGGGGGAGTGAAAGGGAATGTAGTTGTGGTAGGGGACAGTATAGTCAGGGGAAAATACTGTTCTCTGCAGTCGCGATCGAGAGTTCCGAAGGTTGTGTTGCCTGCCCGGTGCCAGGGTTAAAGACATCTCCTCGCGGCTGGAGAAGAACTTGGAGTGGGAGGGCGAGGATCCAGTTGTTGTGGTCCACGTAGGAACCAACGACATAGGTAGAACTACGAATGAGGTTTTGCTGAGGGAGTTTGAGGAGTTAGGGTCCAAATTAAAAAGCAGAACATCTAAGGTAATAATCTCTGGACTGTTAACCTGAGCCATGCGCAAATTGGCATAGGGACAAACAGATTAGAGGTTTAAATGCGTGACTCAAAGAGTGGTGTGAGAGGAAGGGGTTTCAATTCATGGGGCTTTGGCACCAGTACTGGGGAGAGGGAGCTGTTCCATTGGGATGGGCTCCACTTAAACCGGGCTGGGACCAGTGTCCTGGCGAACCGAATAACTAGGACAGTAGACAGGGCTTTAAACTAATGAAGAAGGGGTGGGAGGATTCAGGAAAGAGTAAATTTAAAAGCAGCGAGAGAAATGTCAAGGCTCGAGAGCAGAGTAGAGTTTTGGGTAAACATAAGCAGAGTGGGTCAGGAAGGGACAGAGAGAGTAACAAAGGTAATAAGGCATCAGTGACTAAGGTGATATCAGGGAAAAATAGAAATAAGTCAAAGCTAAAGGCACTATATCCGATGCATGAAGCATTCGCAACAAAATAGATGAATTAATAGCGCAGATAGAAAGGAGCAGGTTTGATCTAATAGCCATAACAGAGACGTGGCTGCAAAGTGGCCAAGGTTAAGAATTAAATATTCCAGGTTACTTAACTTTTAGAAGAGATAGGCAAAATGGAAAAGGAGGGGTAGCCCTGATAATAAAGGATGGGATAAAGACAGTAGAGAGAAAGAATCTAAGCTCTGAAAATCAAGAAGTAGAATCAGTTTGGGTGGAGCTAAGAAATAGCAAGGGGCAGAAAACATTGGTGGGAGTTGTTTATAGGCCCCCAAACAATAGTTGTAATGTAGGGCAGAGTATAAATCAGGAAATTAGAGGCGCATGTAACAAGGTTAATACAGTGATCATGGGGGACTTTAATCTACATATAGATTGGGCAAACTAAATTTGCAGTAATAGTGTGAAGGATGAATTCATGGAATGTATGCAAGTAGTTTTCTAGATCAGTATGTTGAGGAACCAACTAGGGAACAAGCTATTTTAGATCGAGTATTGTGCAATGAGAAAGGGTTGATTAATAACCTTGTAGTAAAGGAGCCTTTAGGGAAGAGAGACCATAATATGATAGAATTTTATATTGAGTTTGAAAGTGATTTAGTTAAATCTGAAACTAGGGTCTTAAATCAAAACAAAGTAAACTACGTAGGTTTGAGGGGCAAGTTGGCTACGGTAGATTGGAAAACTACATTAAAAAGGTATGACGGTAGACAAGCAATGGCTAGCATTTAAAGAATTAATACATAATTTACAACAAATATACATTCCTTTAAGGCACAAAAACCCCACAGGAAAAGTGGTTCAGCCGTGGCTAACAAGAGAAGTTAAAGATAGTATTAGATCAAAGGAAGAAGCTTATAATGTTGCCAAAAAGAGCAGTAAGCCTGAGGATTGGAAAGATTTTAGAATTCAGCAAAGGAGGACCAAGAAATTGATAAGGAAAGGGAAAATGGAATATGAGAGTAAACTGGCGAGAGACATAAATAAAAACAGACTGTTAAAGCTTCTATAGGTATTGTAAAAAGAAAAAGATTAGCCAAAGTAAATCTGGGTCCCTTACTGGCTGAGACAGGAGAAATTATAATGGGGAATAAGGAAAAGGCAGAGAAATTAAACAAATACTTTGGGCTGGATTTTCATTCAGAAGTCGGGAAGGAGGCGGGACTACAACTTTCGGGTTGTAGTCCTGCCTCCATCGAGATGCGGCCAATCCATGCGATTTTTACTTGATTGACCTTGTTGAGCCCGCCCAGCGGGCTCAGCAGGCCAATTAAGGGCCACCCGGCAACAGGTGACGTCACAGGCTGAAATTTCATCTGTCATGACGTTTTGTCAGATGAAATATCAGTGTTTTACAGCTGTTTGAAGCTGTCAAACACCGACAGTCTTACTTCTAACCTGAGTCCTTCTATGCAGACTCAGTTAGAAATCTCGCCGGCACTGAAAGCTGCAGGCTGTCACTTTTGACAGCTCGCGGCCATTCTGCTTTCTGTGCCGGCTGAATGATGGACTCCCGAAACCTAGAGGAAGGAAGGCTGTAAAGGTAAGTACAGGTAATTTAAACTTCGTTACACACTTTAGACACACCAAACACACTTACCTTTGCACTCATGCACCCATCACTCACCTGAACACCGACATCTCAACCCCTCCAAGTCCTTCAACCCGACTGCCCGACTCCCCTAACTTGGCGTGGTTTGGAGCTGTCGGGAATCCCACACGACAACCTTCAAAATAGGGATTAGGCTAAAAACTGCCTGTTAACTACCTGTTAACAGGCAGTTAATTGGCACATATCCCTTTCCGCCTCGGGTCGGCGGGTCCCAGTGCGGGGCCGGTACCCGCCTCCTTTGAAACTGGCATGGAGGCGGGTTTTGAGCGGGATGGTGTCGGGACCCCTGAATTCGGTATTTTAGCCCCCCCGCACGCCTAAAATCCCGCCTCATGGCACACTGAAAATCAACCCCTTTGTCTCTGTCTTCACGGAAGAAGACGCAAAAAACTTTCCAGAAATAGTGGAGAATCAAGGCTCTAGCGAGAATGAGGAACTGAAAGAAATTAGTATTAGTAAAAAAAAAGTACTGGAGAAATTAATGGGACTGAAAGCCAATAAATCCCCTGGACCTGATGGCCTAAATCCTAGGGTTTTGAAAGAGGTGGCTGTAGAGATAGTGGATGCATTGGTTGTCATTTTCCAAAATTCCATAGATTCTGGAATGGTTACCACGGATTGGAAGGTAGCAAATGTAACCCCACTATTTAAGAAAGGAGGGAGAGAGAAAATGGGGAACTACAGACCAGTTAGCCTGACATCAGTAGTAGGGAAAATGCTAGAATCTATTATTAAGGACGTGGTAACAGGGCACTTCGAAAATAATAATAGGATTGGGCAGAGTCAACACGGATTTATGAAAGGGAAATCATATTTGACAAATCTGTTGAGTTTTTTGAGGTTGTACCTAGCAGAATAGATAAGGGAGAACCAGTGGATGTGGTGTATTTGGATTTTCAGAAGCATTCAATAACGTACCACACAAGAGGTTATTAAACAAAATTAGGGCTCATGGGAATGGGGGTACAGGAAACTTTTGTTTAACCAGAGGTTAAATGTCCGGAAAGCTCTATCCACCGGCAAAATTCAGGAGTCGGTTCAGATTAAGTTTTTTTTACTTCTCGTTGCTTTTTTTCTCCAGTTGTGGCTCTGCAAGGTCTAGCTGAAGCTGTTGCTTAGCTACAGAGACGCTTGCAAGCTACACCGACTGTTTTGAAGCAACAGGGTTTGTTGCTTCACACGGAGCTCAGAAGCTCCGTATGTTTTAACATTAGCGCTGGTTTCTCCGGCAGTTTTGATGGAACATCAACAGCTCCGTCCCGTCAGTGCCGGATACCAGAAAGTTTCCTGTAATATGCTAGCATGGATTGCGGATTGGTTACGGACAGAAAACAGAGAGTAGGAATAAACGGGTCATTTTCAGGTCGGCAGGCTGTAACTAGTGGGGTACCGCAAGGATCAGTGCTTGGGCCTCAGCTATTCACAATCAATATCAATGATTTGGATGAGGGGACCAAATGTAATATATCCAAGTTTGCTGATGATACAAAGCTAGGTGGGAATGCAAGTTGTGAGGAGGATGCAAGGAGGTTTCAAAGGATATAGACAAGCTACAGTAATTGAGTGGGCAAGAACATGGCAAATGGAATATAATGTGGAGAAATGTGAAGTTATCCACTTTGGTTGGAAAAATAGAAAAGCAGAGTATTTTTTAAATGGTGAGAGATTGGGAAATGTTGGTGTTCAGAGGGACCTGGGTGTCCTTGTACATGAATCACTGAAAGTTAACATGCAGGTACAGCAAGCAATTAGGAAAGCAAATGGTATGTTGGCCTTTATTACAAGACTATTTGAGTGAGTAAAGACATTTTACTGCAACTATATAGGGACCTGGTGAGACCACACCTGGAGTATTCTGTACAGTTTTGGTCTCCTTACCTAAGGAAGGTTATACTTGCTATAGAGGGAGTGCAACAAAGGTTCACCAGACTGGTTCCTGGGATGGGGGGATTGTCCCATGAGTAAAGATTGAGTGAGTAGACTAGACCTATATTTTCTAGAGTTTAGAAGAATGAGAGGTGATCTCATTGAAACATACAACATTCTTACAGGGCTTGACAGGGTAGATGCAGGGAGGATGTTTCCCCTGGCTGGGGAGTCTAGATCCAGGGGTCACAGTCTCAGAAAAAGGGGACGGCCATTTAGGACTGAGATGTGGAGGCTCAGTCGTTGAGTATATTCAAGACATAGATCGATAGAATTTTGAATGTTAAGGGAATCAAGGGATATGGGGATAGTGCAGGAAAGTGGAGATGAGGTAGAAGATCAGCCATGATCTTATTGAATGGTGGAGCAGGCTCGAAGGGCCAAATGGCCGACTCCTGCTCCTATTTCTTATGTTCCTTCTTTGGCTTGGTGTCAATTTGTCCCTGATTCTGCTCCTTGGGATGTTTTCCTATGTTAAAGGCGCCATATAAATGCAAGTTGTTGTTATCAATCTAATGGGTGTGTTGAGGCCAGCTGAGTTAGCAATGTTACAGAGCAACTCATGAAAAGGTTATAGAATCGAAGACTTTTTCAAAGGGCTTTTGGTTTAAAAAGAATGCAATATCTATATATGTGTATAGTGAATAGCATAGATGTATTCAAGGGGAAGCTAGATAAACTCAAGAGGGAGAAAGGAATAGAAGGGTATATTGATAGGGTTAGATGAAGAGGGGTGGGAGGAGGCTTGTGTGGAGCATAAACTCTGGCATAGACCAGTTGGGCTGATTGGCTTGTTTCTGTGCTGTACATTCTGGCTTGTTTCTGTGCTGTACATTCTATGTAATATGTAATTCTGTGTAACAGAACTTGGGACAACTTACTACCACAGCACACAGTCAGCAAAGCCATCAAGAAAGCTCCAGCTTAATGTTCTCCTGCGACTTCCTTTATTAAACAATTTTCAATGCATTCTGTTGCACTTTTCTGAACGTGGCTCAAAACTGTAAACAACTGTACACACGCCGAGTGCCTTATCATCTTTCTCCCTAGATATTCCCCTCACCTTGCTGATAGTTGATTTGCTAGGGTATGGTTCCATGGGTGCAGACTACCCTTCGGTATCTGGCCCATGTGGTCTTTCATTATGTGAGTCTAGACAGTGAGTGTCAGCAGGCTATTCTACAGTTACACGGCACATGCGGCCCAACACAGTCAAATTCCAGCTTGACATCACCACAATGCTGGGTATGGCTTTAATGTAAAATTACTAAAACCAGTTTGGACATTTATGACAATAGCAAAATACTGCGGGTGCTGGAAATCTGAACTAACAACAGAAAATGCTGGAAACACTCAGCAGGTCAGGCAGCATCCACGGAGAGAGAAAAACAAAGTTAATGTTTCAGGTCGATGACCTTTCGTCAGAACTGGAAAAAGTTAGAGATGTAACGAGGCAGGGAAAGGGAGGAGGGGCGGAAAGAACAAAAGGGAAGGTCTGTGATAGGGTGGAAGGCAGGAGAGATTAAAAGACAAAAGGGATGATGGTGTAAGGCAAGTTAAGAAACAAAAGATGATGCTAGATGAAGTGTAAATGGCAATGGCAGAATATCAACAGTGAGAAAGAAAAAAAATTAAAATTAAAAATATAGGGGCAGAGGTTATGGTCTGAAATTGTTGAACTCTATGTTGAGTCCAGAAGGCTGTAAAGTGCCTAATCGAAAGATGAGGTGCTGTTCCTCGAGCTTACATTGAGCTTCATTGGAACAGTGTAAGAGGCCGAGGATTTTTGTCTTTTAATCTCTCCTGCCTTCCACCCTATCACAGACCTTCCCTTTTGTTCTTTCCTCCCCTCCTCCCTTTCCCTGCCCCGTTACATCTCGAACTTTTTCCAGTTCTGATGAAGGGTCATCGACCTGAATCATTAACTCTGTTTTTCTCCCTCCGCGGATGCTGCCTGACCTGCTGAGTGTTTCCAGCATTTTATGTTGTTATTTTGGACATTTATGAGGCCGATTCCCTGACTCGGCCTTCCCAGGAGGGAGTGGTGCTTTCAGGGAACACTGGTTGGGAAATCGCGGACCTCTCATTTGCCTGGAACACATGATCACACCTTTGAATACTCACACAGGTGAAGTGAAGAATTGGTTCTCGGTGTTGTTAGTGATTTCAACCTCAACACTTCTGTTAAATTCCCTTGCTGGTGCAGCCATTCTATAAAATCAGATCAAAAGAGATTCATTCAACAGAACGAATTCACGAATACAAACATTGCACAGTACTTAGTAAATAGCAATATTTTACTTACATTCTCTTTTTTAGGTTCCCATTGAATTCAGTAAAGTTTACATGCTTTCATGGGTTGTGATATGTTACAGGTTGATTACACAAAGAGCTCTATTTGAAAACCCATGCATTATATCGCACTTGCAGTTACCCACAGTGAGGATCTCACAAGCCTCAGGATATTGAGAGTTAACATGGTCAGGATCTACCTAAGGAAGGATATACTTGCCATAGAGGGAGTGCAACGAAGGTTCATGAAATTGATTCCTGGGATGGCAGGACTGTCGTATGAGAAGAGATTGAGTAAACTAGGCCTGTATTCTCTTGAATTCAGAAGAATGAGAGGGGATCTCATTGAAGCATACAAAATTATTGCAGGGTTTGATAGGGTGGATGCTGGGAGAATGTTTCCCTTGGCTGGGGAGTCTAGAACCAGGGGCCATAGCCTCAGGATAAAGGGTAGGCCATTCAGGACTGAGATGAGAAGAAATTTCTTCACACAGGGGGTGGTGAATCTTTGGAATTCTCTACCCCAGACGGGTGTGGAGGCTCAGTCATTGGGTATATTCAAAACAGAAGTCGATAGATTTCTGACTAGTAAGGGCATCAAGGAATATGGCGATAGGGCCGGTGAATGGAGTTGAGGCAGAAGATCAGCCATGATCTCATTGAATGGCGGAGCAGGCTCGAAGGGCCGAATGGCCTACTCCTGCTCCTATTTTTTATGTTCTTAGGATCTCTTCCTGGATACAGGTAGTTTGAATGGGCCAGGAGAATAGATTAGGGGGCTTGCTGTTAATGGCATGGTTTATGCTTTTACAGAATTTGGGGCATTGTTATGGAAAATGAGGGCCTGGGATTCATAGCCAACGAACTTGATTCAATTGTCTAAGGGAGGGGATCTGCAGAATGGCAGCTCTGCATGGCTTCACTGCCAATAATGGGAGCAGAGTTGGTACTTGAGAAAGATTTTTTTCAATTCATTCCTGTGATATGGGTGGCACTGGTGGAGCTGGCACTTACTGCCAATCCCTGGTTACCCTTGAGAAGTTGGTAGGGAGCCTTCTTCTTGAACCTTGAAAGATGAGATCAAATGTGCCAAAGGATATTCTTCATCTGAACCGATCTTGTGACACTCAAAGTAAAAAATAAACTCATGAGTTTTTCTAATTGTAATAATAAAGAGAAAATGGGAAAGAATAAGCGATAGGTTTTCTGTTTTAAAAGCCACAAGAGCTTCTCAGATGTAGAAGTACTGAGGGAGTGCTGCACTGTCGCAGGTGCCGTCTTTCGGTTGAGATGTTAAACCGAGGCCCCAACTGCCCTCTCATGTGGATATAAAAGATCCCGTGGCATGATTCGATGAAGAGCAGGGTAGTTCTCCCCGATGTCCTGGCCAATATTTATACCTCAACCAACATCACTAAACACAGACTATCTGGTCATTATCACATTGCAGTTTATGCTAACTTGCTGTGTGCAAATTGGCTGTCGGCTTTCCCTACATTACAACAGTGACTACACTTCAAAAGTGGCTGTGAAGTGCTTTGGGACATCCTGAAGTTGTGACAGGAGCAATATAAATGCAAGTTCATTCTTCTTTTAACTGGGGGAGGGATAAGGGTCAGGTTGGATAGACAGGAACCCCCAAAATTGTAAAAGGGGCTCTGAATATCAAGCAGAGCACCAAAGCACATTACATACACAGTCAAATCTAACAAAATAACTCCAGTTTGCCAAAGATATTCTGCTTGTACCATAATTGGCCATATGCCAGGATTTCAACACACGCCACAAAAACACTTAAATAATTTTATTTTACTTTGACATGAACAGCACAGGCATGGTGTTGAAACACTGACCGGCAGCCTGTTCCGAGCGTCAGAAAGGCTAGTCAGTGGGCCCTCTCCTGTCACAGTGCAATGCTGTCCCTCACCTTGATACGGTACTATCAGCTTGTACTACTTATCCTTCCACCATCCCTGAACACAATCCCAGTCACTCTCCACCATCCCTGAACACAATCCCAGTCACTCTCCACCATCCCTGAACACAATCCCAGTCACTCTCCACCATCCCTGAACACAATCCCAGCCACTGTCCACCATCCCTGAACACAATCCCAGCCACTCTCCACCATCCCTGAACACAATCCCAGTCACTCTCCACCATCCCTGAACACAATCCCAGCCACTGTCCACCATCCCTGAACACAATCCCAGCCACTCTCCACCATCCTTGAATAAAATCCCAGTCACTCTCCACCATCCCTGAACACAATCCCAGCCACTCTCCACCATCCCTGAACACAATCCCAGTCACTCTCCACCATCCCTGAACACAATCCCAGCCACTCTCCACCATCCCTGAACACAATCCCAGTCACTCTCCACCATCCCTGAACACAATCCCAGCCACTGTCCACCATCCCTGAACACAATCCCAGCCACTCTCCACCATCCCTGAACACAATCCCAGTCACTCTCCACCATCCCTGAACACAATCCCAGTCACTCTCCACCATCCTTGAACAAAATCCCAGTCACTCTCCACCATCCCTGAACACAATCCCAGCCACTCTCCACCATCCCTGAACACAATCCCAGCCACTCTCCACCATCCCTGAACACAATCCCAGTCACTCTCCACCATCCTTGAATAAAATCCCAGTCACTCTCCACCATCCCTGAACACAATCCCAGCCACTCTCCACCATCCCTGAACACAATCCCAGTCACTCTCCACCATCCCTGAACACAATCCCAGCCACTCTCCACCACATCCCCCGTTCAAACAGGTATACCAAGTTGGATACTGTTGAGGGGGATGACTCACCAGGGGAAGGCAGCAGCAGCCAGCTTCCTGGCACCAGGGACGCTTCTGCTGCTCAGAAAGGGAGGAAAAAGAGTGGGAGAGCAATAGTGATAGGGGATTCTATCGTAAGGGGAACAGATAGGCGTTTCTGTGGCCGCAAACGTGACTCCAGGATGGTTTGTTGCCTCCCTGGGGCCAGGGTCATGGATGTCACTGTGCGGCTACAGGGCATTCTTAAGGGGGAGGGGGAGCAGGCAGAGGTCGTGGTCCACATTGGGACCAACGACATAGGTAGGAAGGGGGATGAGGTCCTGCATCAAGAATTTAGGGAGCTAGGTAACAGATTAAAGAGCAGGACCTCAAAGGTTGTAATCTCTGGATTACTCCCAGTGCCACGTGCTAGTGAGTATAGGAATGGGAGGATAGAGCAGATGAATGCGTGGCTAAAGAGTTGGTGTAGGGGGAGGGTTTTACTTTCCTGGATCACTGGGCCTGCTTCTGGGAAAGGTGGGACTTGTACAAGTCGGACGGGTTGCACCTGAACCAGAGCGGGACAAATATCCTTGCGGGGAGGTTTGCTAGCACGGTTGGGGGGGGTTTAAACTAACTTGGCAGGGGGATGGGATACAGAGGGGAGCTGAAATAGGGGGTGATGTGCTGCCAATTATAGAGAAAAAAACAAGTCAGCTTGGTAGACAGGGCAAACATATAAGGGCAAGGCTGGATGGCATCTATTTTAATGCAAGGAGTCTTGCAAATAAGGTGGATGAACTGAAGGTGTTGATAAACACATGGGAGTATGATATTGTTGCTATCACGGAGACATGGTTGAGGGAGGGGCAAGACTGGCAGCTCAATATTCCGGGGTACAGAATCTTCAGGCGAGACAGAGGGGGAGGTATAAGAGGAGGGTGTGTCGCAATATTAATTAAGGAGTCAATTACTGCAGTAAGGAGGGATGATATATTAGCAGGCTCCTCTAATGAGGCCATATGGGTGGAGCTTAAAAACAAAAAGGGGGCAAGCACTTTGCTGGGAGTGTACTATAGGCCTCCAAACAGTCAGGGGGAGATAGAGGAACAGATATGTAGGCAAATCTCAGAGAAATGTGCAAATAATAGGGTAATAATAATGGGGGATTTCAACTTCCCCAATATTAACTGGGATAGTCAGAGTGTGCAAGGCTCAGAGGGTGTAGAATTCTTAAAGTGCATCCAGGAGAGCTTTTTGAGCCAGCATGTAGAAAGTCCTACAAGAGAGGGGGCGGTACTGGACCTAATTCTAAGGAATGTGGCCGGCCAAGTGGAAAAAGTGCTAGTAGGTGAGCACTTTGGTGACAGTGACCATAATATGGTGAGATTTAAGGTGGTCATGGAAAAGGACAGGGATGGGCCGGAAATAAAGGTTCTAAATTGGGGGAAGGCCGATTTTAATAGGATAAGGCAGGATCTGGCCAAAATGGACTGGGATCAGCTACTTGTAGGAAAATCCGCATCGGAGCAATGGGAGGCTTTCAAAAGGGAGATTGAGATCATACAATGGCAACATGTTCCCGTAAAGGTCAAGGGTGGTTCCAAAAACCACAGGGAACCTTGGATGTCAGGGTATATACGAGAATGGATTAGGAAAAAAAGGAGGGCTTTTGGCAGATACAAAAGGCTAAAGACGGAGGAAGCCCTAGAGGAGTACAAAAAGTGCAGGGGGATACTTAAAAAAGAAATTAGGAGATCAAGGAGGGGCCATGAAATAACACTGGCGAGCAAAATAAAGGAAAATCCTAAGATGTTTTATAAGTATATTAAGGGTAAGAGGATAACTAGGGACAAAAGTGGCAATCTGTGTGGGGAGCCGGAAGATGTAGGAGGGGTTCTAAATGAATTTTTTGCATCTGTTTTCACTATGGAGAAGGACGATGTAGACATAGAAATAGGGCGGGGGGACTGTGATATGCTCGAACATATTAACATCGAGAGGGAGGAGGTATTGGCGGTTTTAGCTGGCCTAAAAATGGATAAATCCCCAGGCCCGGATGAAATGTATCCCAGGCTGCTGTGTGAGGCAAAGGAAGAGATTGCGGGGGCTCTAACACATATATTCAGGACCTCTCTGGCCACAGGGGATGTGCCAGAGGACTGGAGAACCGCTAATGTAGTACCATTATTCAAGAAGGGAAGTAGGGAAAAACCAGGGAACTACAGGCCAGTGAGCCTAACATCAGTGGTAGGAAAATTATTGGAAAAAATTCTGAGGGACAAAATTTGTCTCCACTTGGAGAGGCAAGGATTAATCAGGGATAGTCAACATGGCTTTGTCAAGGGAAGATCATGTCTGACTAATTTGATTGAATTTTTTGAGGGGGTGACTAGGTGTGTGGATGAGGGTAACGCAGTGGATGTGGTATACATGGATTTCAGTAAGGCCTTCGATAAAGTCCCGCACAGGAGACTGGTCAAGAAGGTAAGAGCCCATGGAATCCAGGGTGCCTTGGCACATTGGATACAAAACTGGCTTAGTGGCAGAAGGCAGAGGGTAATGGTCGAAGGTTGTTTTTGTGACTGGAAGCCTGTGGCCAGTGGGGTACCACAGGGATCGGTGCTGGGTCCCTTGCTGTTTGTGGTCTACATTAATGACTTGGATATGAATGTAAAAGGTATGATCAGTAAGTTCGCGGATGATACAAAAATTGGTAGGGTGGTAAATAGCGAGGAGGGTAGCCTCAGTCTGCAGGACGATATAGATGGGTTGGTCAGATGGGCGGAACAGTGGCAAATGGAATTTAACCCGGAAAAGTGCGAGGTGATGCACTTTGGGGGGACTAACAAGGCAAGGGAATACACAATGAATGGTAAGACCCTAGGCAAGACGGAGGGTCAGAGGGATCTGGGTGTGCAAGTACACAGATCCCTGAAGGCGGCGGAACAGGTGGATAAGGTGGTAAAAAAGGCATATGGGATACTTGCCTTCATTAGCCGAGGCATTGAATATAAGAGCAAGGAGGTTATGATGGAGCTGTATAAAACACTGGTTAGGCCACAGCTGGAATACTGTGTGCAGTTCTGGTCGCCACACTACAGGAAGGATGTGATCGCGTTGGAGAGGGTGCAGAGGAGGTTCACCAGGATGTTACCAGGGCTGGAGCGCTTCAGCTATGAAGAGAGACTGGGCAGATTGGGTTTGTTTTCCTTGGAGCAGAGGAGGCTGAGGGGGGACATGATTGAGGTGTACAAAATTATGAGGGGCATAGGTAGGATGGATGCTGAGGAGCTTTTTCCCTTAGTAGAAGGGTCAATAACTAGGGGGCATAGATTCAAGGTAAAGGGTGGGAGGTTTAGAGGGGATTTGAGAAAGAACTTTTTCACCCAGAGGGTGGTTGGAGTCTGGAACTCACTGCCTGAAAGGGTTGTGGAGGCAGGAACCCTCACAACATTTAAGAAGCATTTGGATGAGCACTTGAAATGCCATAGCATACAAGGCTACGGACCAAATGCTGGAATATGGGATTAGATTAGACAGGGCTTGATGGCCGGCACGGACACGATGGGCCGAAGGGCCTCTATCCGTGCTGTATAACTCTATGACTCTATGACACTGGTAGAATAGATAAGGGAAAACCAGTGGATGTGGTGTATTTGGACTTTCAGAAGGCTTTCGGTAAGGTCCCATATAAGAGATTAACGTGTAATGTTAAAGCACATGGGATTGGGGGTAAGGTACCGACTTGGATAGAGAACTGGTTGGCAGACAAGAAGCAAAGAGTTGGAATAAACAGGTCTTTTTCCGAGTGGCAGGCAGTGACTAGTGGGGTACCGCAGGGATCGGTGCTAGGACCCTAGCTATTAACAATATATATTAATGATCTAGATGAGGGGACTAGATGTAATGTCTCCAAGTTTGCAGATGACACAAAGCTGGGTGGGCGTGTGTGCTGTGAGGAGGATGCCGAGAAACTCCAGTATGATTTGGACAGGTTGGGTGATTGGGCAGATGCATGGCAGATGCAGTATAATGTGGATAAATGCGAGGTTATCCACTTTGTTGGCAAAAACAGGAAGGCAGTTTATTATTTGAACGGCAATAGATTGGGAGAAGGGGAAGTGCAACGAGACCTGGGTGTCCTTGTGCACCACTTGAAGGTAAGCATGCAGGTGCAGCAGGCGGTTAAGAAGGCAAATGGTATGTTGGCTTTCATAGCGAGAGGATTTGACTACAGGAGCAAGGATGTCTTGCTGCAGTTGTACAGGGCCTTGGTGAGACCACACCTTGAGTTTTGTGTGCAGTTTTGGCGCCTTATCTGAGGAAGGATGTTCTTGCCATGGAGGGAGTGCAGCGAAGATTTACCAGACTGATATCTGGGATGGCAGGAATGACATATGAGGAGAGATTGGGTCGATTGGGCTTATATTCGCTGGAGTTTAGAAGAATGAGAGGGGATCTCATTGAAACTTATAAAATTCTAACAGGACTAGACAGACTAGGTGCAGGAAGGATGTTCCCGATGGCGGGGGAGTCCCGAACCAGGGGTCACAGCCTAAAGATAAGGGGTAAGCCATTTAGGACAGAGACCAGGAGGAATTTCTTCACCCAGAGAGTGGTGAACCTGTGGAATTCTCTACCACAGAAGGCAGTTGAGGCCAATTCATTAAATATGTTCAGGGAGTTAGATATATTTCTTAAGGCTAAAGGGATCAAGGGATATGGGGAGAAAGCAGGGACAGGGTACTGAATTTGGATGATCAGCCATGGTCTTTGAATGGCGGAGCAGTCTCGAGGGGCCGAATGGCCTACTCCTGCTCCTATCTTCTATGTTTCTATCCCTGAACACAATCCCAATCACTCTCCACCATCCCTGAACACAATCCCAGCCTCTCTCTCCCTTTGTCCCTGAACACATTCCCAGCCGCTCTCTCCCTTTGTCCCAGAACACAATCCCAGCCATTCTCCCAGTTCACATTCAACGCAAGCCTCGTGCATCAGATTACAATCCAATGCCCTACTTCCCGAAGATGAGGATCTCACTCCCTGGATACAGGATCAGTTTCTGGCAGAGGGTCGCTGCTTCATTCTCGACTGAGTTCCGGGCATCTTTCGTGAGAATCGGGTGCGCCTACGTAGAAAACCGATGGCAGAGCGCCATTGGGAAACAGTGAAGGAAACTGAAGCAGACACAAGAAGAAGAAACACTACGGGAGAAAAGGGCTGAGCGAATTTTTTTCTTTTTTTAAAGAAAATAGTCACAGAGAAAATGGACTCACTTTACTCTGGCTGGAAGACCAATTTGAATGCAGACTGCTGAGTCACCAGTTTTACCAAGCTGCAAAATACTTAAATCGTCTTCAGCAGCTTCCACGCCCCTATTGCAATTGCCGCGACCCACTGTTGCAGTTGACACGCCCGCTTGGCACTTGCATCATACTTTAGCATTTTAAGCTAAGTTTCATGCTGCAACACACTAAGTTGAGACAGTTCACAAGTTTACATGCAACAAACTCAGCCTGAACAGAGATTTATTGTACCAACATTTTACTAAAAGGGCACCAAACTATCAAGACACTGTTGACTAATTATTTCATGACCATTGATGCAGTTAAAGGAAACGTAGGAACCGGAGTAGGGCATTCAGCCCCTCGAGCATGTTCCGCCATTCAATGAGATAGATCATGGCTGATCTGTGACCTAACTCCTTTGCCCCATATCCCTTAATACCTTCGGTTAACAAAAATCTATCAATCTCAGATTTAAAATTAACAATTGATCTAGCATCAATTGGCGTTTGCAGAAGAGTTTTCCAAACTTCCACCACCTTTTGTGTGTAGAAATGTTTCCTAATTTCACTCCTGAAAGGTCTGGCTCTAATTTTTAGACTGTGCCCCCTCGTCCTGGACTCCCCAACCAGCGGAAATAGTTTCTCTCTACCCTATCAGTTCCCCATAATATCTTGAAAACTTCCATCAAATCACCCCTTAACCTTCTAAATTCCACGGAATACAACCCTAGTTTGTGTAATCTCTCCTCAAAATTTAACCCTTGAAGCTAGATATTTACATGAGGGAGAAAAGAATAGAAGGGCTATGTTGGTAGGATGAGCTGAAGTAGGGTGGGAGGCGGCATGTGTGGAGCATAAACACAGATATAGAACAGTTGAGCGAAATGGCCTGTTTCTGTGCTATGAACCTTTCTTATTCTTCAACAAATGGGTCTTATTTTCAATAAGAAACTAATCAGATTACCATCCCTGCGCAATAGCCTCGACACATGTAAAATGTAATAGGTGAGCATCTTAAAAGAGCTGATTTTCCACTCCTAATTCTGCCCGATTCCGGGTGGTTGTGTGGTCAGCAGGGGTCCATTTCCCCATCAGTCACTGCCTCTTCTGGGATCCTCTGCTGGACTGCCCTGGCTTGAAGTCATGGTGGCATAGTGGTTAGCACTGTTGCCTCACAGCGCCAGGGACCCGGGTTCGAATCCGGCGTCGGGTGACTGTCTGTGTGGAGTTTGCACATTCTCCCCGTGTTTGCGTGGGTTTCCTCCGGGTGCTCCGGTTTCCTCCCACAGTCCAAAGATGTGCGGGTTAGGTTGATTGGCTATGATAAATTGACCCTTAGTGTTAGGGGGATTAAATACGTGGGGTTACGGGGATCGGGTGGGATATGTGTCGGTGCAGGCTCGATGGGCCGAAATGGCCTCTATCTGCACTGTGGGGTTTCTGTGATTCTGTGAGTTTCTTATCAATTTGACGCTGTTTCCTGTCGGTAAGAATCAACAGCATAGTTAATGGAGTATGTGCATGGGACAAAAGGAGAATGACAGAAATTTGGAGGGAGAAAGGGAGTAATAGAGGTATAGGGAGCGAAGAACAGATATAGGAAGAGAGAATCACAGGATAGGGCAGAGTGACAGAGACAGGTACATCTATTGACTGCGTAGAAACTAGGATTAAGGTATATTCCCTATCGATTTCCTTGACTGTGGCCTTTGCTGCCAAGTAGTAAAGTTATTAAAGACATGGGTGTATACTGGACTGAGGATGCATTGGAAAAATACCACTTGCCTTTGTCAGTCACACAGATGGATACAACAGATTATTTTTCCTGTGCATGCTACAGTGCATGAGTCATCCAGACCAGTAGTGTGCACAGTTTTTGCTAAAATTGACGAGACATAGGGAAAGAGTAACAGAAACACAGTGAGGGGCAGGTAGAGCACAACAGGAAATGGTCTAACACCAGAAAGGTGAGGCTGACGTGTATTTCCAGCATTTTCTGCTTTTATTTCAGATTTCCAGCACTTGCAGGTTCTTTCTTATCAGAATAAGAGACATGGGGAGTAAGGAGAATAACAGCGCTATAGGGGAAGAAAAATAGAACAGGGTGCGAGAGAATGACAGAAAAGAGGAGAGTAACAGAGACAGATACCTCTATTGACTGCATAGAAACGATGGTTAAGGTAATGCCTGGACCTCAGTTAGATCGATGAATGAGGTAAGTGGACCTTCTATGAAGATAAATGGAAGCCTTGCTTTATGTATTATGGTATGTCTCTGGTACAAAAATAAATAAATCAGAAGAACAGCAAATTGCCTCAGAATGAGCAGTAAATTTCTGCAATTTTCAAGGAGTTGCACGGCCTGGATCCTTTAGAATAACAGCAATCACCTTGAGTGCTTGACGACCACTGTTCAGGGTGAGGTGGGGGGAGCGGGGGCGGGGGGGGCGGGTACAGCAGTTTTAGGCAGGGCCCTAAACCCTGCCTTAAATTTCTCATTGAGTGTATTCAAGACTGAAATCGATAGATTTTTGGACGCTGAGGGAATCAAGGGATATGAGGATCGGGCAGGAAGGTGGAGTTGAGGCAGAAGATCAGCCATGATCTTATTGAATGGCGGAGCAGGCTCGAGGGGCCGTATGGCCTATGCATGCTCCTATTTCTTATGTTCTTATGAATAAAACAGTGCACGCCTCTTGTCAATGCAGGTGCGGTTTGGGCGGATATGTCCAATGCAATTGGACAAATCAGGTTCGCGATGTAGAAGGAAGTATAGACATGAGTGGGAAATAGCTGTTAGTGGAGGGCCCAGCCCCTTCGACACCGCACTCCCCCAGCCTCCCCAATTCAGTGCTGTCCAGCCCTCCCAACTCCACCGTCTCCAACTCTCCTATTTGAGCCTTCTATGACTCTGCCCTCTCAATTCTACTTTCCAGTCCATCTGATTCTGCATTGTGCTCTCCAACCATCCCCAGCTCCTTGTTCCCCACTCCACTGGTGTTGGCAGTGTGAGCACACACTCTATATGAATACGTATGCTTATTTTCCCCTGGGGGTGCCTGTTGTGGCGCAAAGGGAACGTCCAGCGATTTTCCAAATCTCCCTCATCTCCTTGGATGCCAGCTTCTGATTTTTTTAACCCATGTCATGTATAACATCCATGTCGAGTGGTACCTGTGTCTTTCAAAGACTGAGTACAGCTGGCATGTGTAAACCCATTAGTGTAGGCTGTGCATCTTTGGAAAGCCGGGGCCAGTGGAGCAAGAGAACGGCCATTTGGTGAACACAGCGGGGAGTAACCAGCATGGAAAGAATATACGGAAGCCCTGCAAGCAGAGTGAGATTTCAAGAAGCAGACAGCATGGGGGAAAGTAAACTATAAAGACTGCCAAACTATAAAGACTGCTGAGACAGTGAGAAGAAAGAAGATGGATTCTGAAAATCTATTTCCTAGTGAAGCTGAGAAGAGCTTTAGTCCAGATCTGAAGGCAGGCATAGGGAACAGAACTTCAGACGGGAACCTAAGCCAGAGAATCATTCGCAACATTAACTTTTATTGATTCAACAACAACAACAACAACTTGTATTTATATAGCACCTTTAACATAGCAAAACGTCCCAAGGCGCTTCACAGGAGCGTTATCAAGCAAAATTTGACAGCAAGTCACATAAGGAGATATTAGGGCAGATGACCAAAAGCTTGGGCAAAATGGTGGGTTTTAAGGAGTGTCTTAAAGGAGGACAGAGAGGTGGAGAGGCGGAGAGGTTTAGGGAGGGAATTGCAGAGTTTAGGGCCCAGGCAGCTGAAGGCACGGCCGCCAATGGTGGAACGATTAAAATTGGGGATGCGCAAAAGGCCAGAATTGGCGGGGTGCAGAGATCTTGGGGGGATGTAGTAATAATAAATATTGACAAGAGCACTTGGGAGAAGTCCCCTGCTCTTCTTCAAAATAGTGCCTTGGGATATTTTACATCTTCCTAAGAAAACAGACAAGGTTAATGCCTCAGTTTAATGTCTCATCTGACAGTGCAGCGCCCCCTCAGTACTGCACTGGAGTGGCAGCCTAGTTATTTTGTGCTCAAGTCTCTCGAGTGGGGCTTAAGCCCACAATCTTCTGACTGGGAGTGCTACCCACTGAGCCACAGCTATAATGTGGGAAATGTAATCTAATTGTAATGTAATCTACAGCAGAGAAACAGGCCATTCGGCGCAACTGGTCTAGGCCGGTGTTTATACTTCACACAAGTCTTCGCCCACTCTAATTACCTCTATTTGAACAAACAGCTTAACCTCCACTGGGATTTTGCTGTTACTGAGACCAAAGGTAGTTTCCCCTTTTCTCGGGGTAAACTGTGTCCAAACTAACAAAAAGCAAAATACTGCAGATGCTGGAAATCTGAAACAAATGCTTGAAACAATCAGCAGGTCAGGCAGCATCTGTGGGGAGAAAACAGTTAACTTTTCAGGTATGGGCCTTTCATAATGACGGGTCCCCACCTGAAAAACTAACTTGTCTGTTCTCTCTCTGCCGATACTGCCTGACATGCTGAGCGTTTCAAGCATTTCCTGTTTTTGTGTCCAAGCAAAAAAGCTGGCGCCCATGTTAGGGTCGCCAACCCTGCAGGAATTAAAGATTAATTCCCTGAACACTGCTGCGAGCAACTCAGATGAAAAATCATAGGGGCGTTAAAAAATGGTGTGTTTTTCATGTTTTGAACATTTTCGTTTATTAGTTATATAAAAATATTGGAGATGAAGGGGGAAAAGGCTGTTTGACTGGGTGGAAGGTCATGTGATGAGACCTCCAGTGATGTGTCCAATCAATCATGGCAACCCACACCCTTCAGAACCGCCTCTAGGCACCTGGAAGAATCAACAGTTGGGACAGACTCCAGCAGGTGCCCATCAGTAGCTTCAAGGTCCCTTTTTGAATGGTGAATAGCCATTCTGGGGGGCACTAATCTCAATAGTTGACCCATTGTTAAAAATGGTAAGTAGCGTGCTGGAGGTACCAAGCGTGCAAATATCATAAAAGGAAAACACTGCAGATGCTGGATATCTGAAATAAAAACAGAAAATACTGGAAAAGAGTCAGCAGGTCAGGCAGAATCTCTGGAGAGAGAAACAGAGTAAACGTTTCAAGTTGATGACCTTTCATCAGAACACAGATATCACAGCTATGTGGATGTCAGTTGTGGCTCAGTGGGTAGTACTCTTGCATGGGGTCAGAAGGTTGTGGGTTCCACTCCCACTCCAGAGACTTGAGCACAAAAATCTAGGCTGACACTCCAATGCAGTGCTGAGGGAGAGCTACGCTGCCAGAATTGATGTCTTTTGGATGAAATGTTAAACTGAAGCCCTGTCTGCTCTCTCAGGTGGCTGTAAAAGATCCCGATGGCACTATTTCGAAGAAGAGCAAGGGGGTTTGCCCCGGTGTCCAGAATCAGGGGTCACAGTCTAAGGATAAGGGGTAAGCCATTTAGGACAGAGATGAGGAGGAATTTCTTCACCCAGAGAGTGGTGAACCTGTGGAATTCTCTACCACAGAAGGCAGTTGAGGCCAATTCATTAAATATATTCAAGAAGGAGTTGGATATATTTCTTAAGGCTAAAGGGATCAAGGGATATGGGGAGAAGGCAGGGACAGGGTACTGAGTTTGGATGATCAGCCATGATCTCATTGAATGGCGGAGCAGGCTCGAGGGGCCGAATGGCCTACTCCTGCTCCTATCTTCTATGTTTCTATGTCCTGGCCAACATTTATCCCTCAATTAACATAACAGAAAACAGATTATCTGGTCATTATCACATTGCTGTTTGCGGACAAATTGGCTGCTGCGTTTCCTACATTATAACAGTGACTACACTTCAAAATATACTTCAGTGGCTGTGGTCTTGTGGTCGCGAGAGGCGCTATAGAAATGCAAGTCTGTCTTTTATCATTTCCACCCAGCAGGGGGCGGGAGAGCCGCAGGAACGGCACTGGGTGCACTCTTGGCTGCGCCCGGTACTCGTTGGTTTCTTTCTAACGGCCAATGGCGGTGTGTTTTACTGGTCGGGTGGGCCAATGAGATGGAAGGAGTTTGCGGTGTGTGTTGCTAGGGCCGGGAAGTGAGGAGGTGGTGGCGGCCTGAAAACCGCCCAGCAGTTTAAGGGGAGGTGGCCTCCCCTCTCCGTCAGTGTGAGTGAGGCTCCGCCGGGACTGTGGGAGCCCGGAGGATCCTAACCCGGCTCGGTCTGTGCGGCCAGTCCGGACTCAGGTTACAAGCTCCTCTTGTCCCTGAACGGCCGGCCGGGACATGCCGTACTGCGGCTCCGAGGACACGGTAAAGGAGCTGCGGCGGGGCCTGGCCAACCCCAGTGTCCAGGCCGACAGGCTGAGGTACAGGAACGCGGTTCTCAAGGTGATCCGCTTCATGACCCAGGGGCTGGACGTCTCGGCTCTCTTCATGGAGATGCTGAAGGCCAGCGCCACGGCGGACATCGTGCAGAAGAAGCTGGTCTACCTCTACATGTGCACGTACGCCGCTCTGAAACCCAACCTGGCGCTTCTGGCTATCAACACCCTGCGTAAAGACTGCACTGACCCCAACCCCATGGTGCGGGGCCTGGCTCTCAGGAGCATTTGCAGCCTCAGGTTTGTTGACCTCGCACTTGCCCAAAAGCAGAATTAACTTGGATATCGGCTTTTCATTCGTGTGTGTGTGTGTGTGTGTTACAGATCAAACGGGGGGAAGGATTTCCCCTGTGCATCGCGTCTAGTGAGGTTGCAAACACGTTCTTTATAGATGCTTTTTTGCCATTTTGCTATGAAAGCTCCAAAGATGAAATATGGTTAAAAGCAAAGTAAATGGAGTCGATCAGCTACGATCTAATTGAATGGCAGAACAGGCTCGAGGGGCTGAATGGCCTACTCTTGTTCCTATGACATCTTCCCACTAAATAAAGACTAAATGGGCTTGGCTTCATTTGGAGGGGGAGGTTAGATGGGTTGACTTAAAGGTGTTTGAATTCTCCTATCACAGCCTGCTACTTCTAGTTCTAAAGTGCAGTAAGAATGGTGCCTAATGTAACTGCTGTCCTGAATTGTAGCCTCCGATACTCTGAGCTCCACTTTGTTTTGTGCCAATTAAGATGATGGTGATGGAAGCCCTTTCCATTTCACGAGTCCAGTGTCCGCTCTGGTAATATGGTTAAATTCAAAGTAAAGCTGCTTTTATTCTGCTTCAACAATATGTCTTTATCCCAGACACAAGAAAAGTCCCTCTTTTTGTACCAACATAACATGTTTCTATGTTCCTCAGCAGCTATTCTTGAGCCTCTGAGTGATGATGCCAAATTAGGTGCAGTTTTGCATTGGGACCAATGTTCACTAAGAATTGATTTTTAAGACTGTCCAAACTCCTCCTATGTAGGACCCTTGCAAATCCTATCAGTCAGTGTTTGACACTTTTTTTCAGAATTGAATGTTTAGCTACTCCACTACCCAGACCCAAAACCACTCTTATTTTTCATTAGCAGTTCTGAGAAATCCTTGGTCTTCTGCAACTGTGTTGCCACTGATGCACTGAACTGGATAATTGGTATACCATCTTGTCAATATTATCCCCAATTAGGAATTATCCCAATTGGCTATGCTTATTAAGTCATATTTGCATATGCAATGTTTAGGCAGTCAGGCCATTCTTTTCAAGTACTGATCAAGGGCAGCACACATGGCCAGTAAAAACTTGCACTGCTGAGCTCCTCTGCCCCTACAGCATTAACTTGAGATTCAGGGCTAGTGTTGGACTGGGCTGTACCGCCTGCCAATGCCCAGAGCCTAGGCCCACAAAGGAAGAATAGCCAGTTGGGTGAGGTACTGGATGATGGTCAGAACTGCCAGAGCCTAAAGCACTGCAAGAGTCTGCTTCAGCACAGGAGGAGGAGGAGAAGAAAAGACTTCATTTCATTACATATTGTATCAGTAACCATTAGTAGAATCAAGTTTGCAAATAACAATCAATATCTTAGGTTGTTAATGTATAGAAAAATGTTAGAATGCGTACCTCATAGTTCCGTCCCCCTCAGTCGAGGAGCTTGCTGATGATAAACAACATAAAGAATGGCTACCTAAGAGCAGTGCTGGAAATGGCTGGCTCTGTACCTCAGCCAGAGTCAACATCTTCAGGGAAAATGGGGGAACCTTGTGTGAGGTGGGGGAGGGTGGAAATTCAGTATGACCGTATCTGTCCTTGTGACGTTTGAGGCATGGTGCGATGGTATAATGCAATACATAACTTGGGGGAGGTTGGGAGGGGGTGAATGCATCGACCAGATTGATGGTAACAGTAGGCGATGCTTTACAAACTGGATAACTTCATGGACCTTGTGCTGGTATCTGAGGTAGTGCATCACTTGGTAACAAAAGTACTGGTTAATTCTTCATGCTTGGAAAAATAACTAAACTGTGCACAGGATTGCTGAGAGTCTGAGCGAGTGACCTCTGTGTTTTGTTTAGAATGCCTGGTATAAGCGAGTACATTCAGCAGCCAGTATTGAATGGATTAAGAGATAAAGCTTCCTACGTCAGGCGAGCAGCAGTCCTGGGATGTGCTAAAATGCAGACTCTTCAGGGAGACACACAAGTTGGTAAACACAAAAGCAATCTGTTCTTTTTAAGAATGTATTTCACAGATTTACGGAATTTTTTTGGGAAGGTGCAGTATGCTCGAGATCATTTAAAACTTTAAAAAAATCAGATCTATTTGATCATAGTCTTGTTACTACTATTTTAATGTTTACATGGGAACAGCTGAAATTGTGTCATTCACTGCAGGTTCCTTTCGGTGAGATCAGGATGTGCATGATGTCTTGGTAATCTATAAACAGCTCTTCGGTCATATGTACCAGAAGGGTTTTAACTATAATCCCTGGTCTGTGTCAAGTTAGTTGATAGCCAAGGTGGCAGCGGGAGGAGGTGGAAACAGGGGTAGGCCATTTAGACCCTCTAGCCTATTCAGCCATTCAGTTAGATCATGGCTGATCTGTATTCTAACTTCCTACCAATGTTTCCTTTAAGCTGCGCAGCCACACAGTGCTCTGCAGCTCCCGCGCAGCCAGCTCACCGGCTTTTAAATAGTGAAAAACTGCACATGCGCAGTATTTTGAATGGGGTGCGCAGCCTCTTAAAGGAAACCTTGCTCCCTACCTGCCTTGGTCCGTAACCCTCGATACCCTCACCGAACACACAGTCTATGGATCTCAGTTTTGAAATTTTCAATTCACCTAGCCTCAGTAGGCTGCCTCCAATTCCATGTGCTCTTATTTTTGTTAACCATCTCTTATGTGGAACTTTGTTGAATACCTTCTGGGAGTCCATATAAATAACATCTATAGACACTCCCTTATCTACCACGTTTGTTACCGCCTCAAAAAAAGTTAACTATGTTCGTTAGACGTGACTTTCCCTTTACAAGTTCATGCTGGCTCCCTGATCAGCTCACGTTTGTCCAAATGCTCAGTCACTGTGTCCCTAATGATTGATTCTAGTAACTTCCCCACAACTGACGTTTGACTAATAGGCCTATAATTTCCTAGTTTATCTCTCCTAATCTTCTTAAATATTGGGGTGACATTTGCAATTTTCCACTCGAAGGGGACAATTTCTGGATCGAGAGAGTTTTGAAGATCATGACTAAGGCATCAACAATTTCCTCACCGACATCTTTTAATACCCTGGGGTTGAAACCATCGGGTCCTGGAGATTTGTCCATCTTTAACCTCATTAGTTTCTCCATTACCATTTCTTTTTTGCTTGAATCTAGTTAGTTCCTCCCCTTGATTTATTTTTAGTTTTCCTTGTATCTCTGGTACTTTATCCTCATTCTCTACTGTGAAGACTGATACAAAGTAGCAATTTAGTAAGCCTGCCATTTCTTGATTTCCAATTACAATATCACCTGCGTCTGTCATTAAGGGGCCCACATCACTCTTGGCCACCCTCTTTCTCTTAATATATTTGTAAAAACCTTTAGTGTTGTCCTTGATATCCCTTGCAAGCTTTTTCTCATTCCCTTTTTGCAGCTCTTTATTTGAATCCCTTTGCTGTTCTTTATATCTTTCCCAGTCCGCAGCATCTCTACTGTTCTTTGCTTTTGTAAAAGCCCTTTTAGTTTTATACTATCTCACTTCCCTTGTTGACCAAGGTTATTTCATTACACACACAGCTCTTGCCATTTAGGGGTATGTACAGGTCTTGTATTCACCAGATACTTTTTGAACAACCCCCACTGTTCATCCATAGTTTTGAGATGCGCTTCCGATCACACATCTCTGCCATCACTAAGATTGCCCATTTCCACCTCTGTAACATCGCCCGTCTCATCCCCTGCCTCAGCTCATCTCCTGCTGAAACCTTCATCCATGCCTTTGTTACCTCTCGACTTGACCATTCCAACGCACTCCTGGCTGGCCCCTCACTCTACCCTGTGTAAACTTGAGGTCATCCAAAACTCAGCTGCCCGTGTCCTAACTCGCACCAAGTCCCGTCCACCCATCACCCTTGTGCCTTGATTTTAAAATTCTCATCCTTGTTTTCAAATCCCTCCCATGGTCTCGCCCCTCCCTATCTCTAATCTCCAGCCTTACAGCCCTCCAAGATAACTGTGCTCCTCCAATTGTGGCCTCTTGAGCATCCCTGATTTTAATCACTCCACCATTGGCAGTCATGCCTTTAGTACCTAAACTCTGCAATTCCCTTCCTAAACCTCTCCACCTCTCCTTCCTCTTTTAAGACACTCCTTAAAACCTACCTCGTCATCTGCTCTAATATCTCCTTATGTGACTCGGTGTCAGAATTTGTTTGATAATCGCTCCTCGGAACATTTTACTATGGTAAAGGTGCTATATAAATGCAAGTTGTTATTCATGAATAGTTCTGCCAAGTCAACTGTGGTCAATTTCTGCCTCCTCCTGCCAAAGTCAGCTTTACCTAAATTTAAAACCTTGGTTTGTGACTCACCCATGTCCCTCTCAAACCTAATATAAAATTCTATCATTATTGTCACCGTTAGTGAGGTGTTTCCTTACCGTTAGATTATTGATGAACTCCGGTTCATTACTCATCACTAAAGAGAGAGAGAGAGAGAGTGTGGGTCTTTGAAATAGGAGGGTGGAAGCCCATTCAAAGCCTGGTTTTGACCATGGATATCATTTCTTGCTAAGCTAGTTGTTTGTTAGGAGTCATAAAAGTCTGGCGAGTTAATAGATTTGGGATTGTTGTGTAGTTTGTGTGTTTTATTTCCCCACAGACGGGGCCGTGGTAAACGAGTTGTACGCTATGCTGCGTGACTCGGACCCCATTGTTATGGTGAACTGCTTGCGAGCGTTGGAGGAAATCCTGAAACATGAAGGGGGTGTGGTCATCAACAAGCCAATAGCACATCACCTTTTAAACAGGTTGGTTCTATTCTGTTGCATTGACATGATTTAAATGTTGTGCGAGAACTGCACCTACAAAAAAAAATGTTTTGCTACCCATGCTGTCCAGTATTCGCTTTCTGGAGCAATGCAGTAGATTTTATCTGTCAAAATGGCGGAAATGAAAAGCTTCAGAATCGCTTCACAGGACCTGGTGTCATTTTACAGGCTACTTTCTAGGGTAATGGGGAGGTGACTTTTTTCCCATCCCATTATCTTGGCTGCAGTCTTGAAGGCGCAGGTTTTATGCTGCACTGGTTACCCGCTAATGCTTTGCTCAAGTGCCCATTCTTCATGTCTGAGCCAAGGCATTGAAACCGTGGGGTGGAGCGGGGGCATATAGCGGAGCCTGGCATCCATACTATCCAGCATGAGTCACTGGATAGTTATCAGGAGCGAGCACCCTGGCTGACTACCTAACCTAGTTGACCTTTCCGGGTTTCTAATCCAGATTGCCATCAAGTGACTGCTGCTGGAAAGTGCATGTGCGCGAGGACAGGGTTAGGCTCACCTGTAATGCTTCCTGTGGCCAAATAGCCTGCCAGCACTCATTATCTAGATACCTTTGGGCGAAGTACTGAAGAATGGCTTGTGCCTGTGAGACTACCCCAGCAGAAGTTCGTGCTTTCGGGCAAGAGGGCAATCTTTTGAGATTATGGGGTGAGTGGGAAAAGGAGAATGATGATGAGGGATGGAGCATTTTTATTGAGGCATTCTACTCCACTTTATTTGTTTGTTTAGAATGAAAGACTTGGATCACTGGGGGCAGAGTGAAGTGCTGGCATTCCTGGTTCGCTACAAGACCCGAGCTGAAGACGAAGTGTTTGCTATTCTGAACATACTCGATGGCTTTCTCAAGAGCAGTCAACCCAACGTTGTAATGGCGACCACCAAACTCTTCCTGCTCCTGGCCGAAGATTTCCCCAATGTGCAGGTAGACGTTCTGGAGCGGGTTAAAGGGCCGTTGCTGACTATCTGCACCTCTGAATGCCACGAGCTGTGTTTCCTGGGCCTGTGCCACGCGCGAGAGATCCTCCGTAGCTTGCCTGGACACTTCAGTGGCCACTACAAGAAGTTCTTCTGCACGTACGCCGAACCGAATTACATCAAATACCAGAAGATGGAGATCCTGCGGGACCTGGTGAACGATGAGAATGTCCAGCAGATCCTTGAGGAGCTTCAGACCTACTGCACTGACATTTCTGTAGAGCTGGCCCAGATGGCCATTTTAAATATAGGTGAAAGAAACCATTCATTTTGCATGTTCACACCTTTCAACCCAGTCCTGCTGTCTGGATAGTTGCCTAACAAAACATTCATCTATTACCCCAATTTATACTGAGGTAAAATAAACACAAGTTTATCTGAGGTCACACTATTTTTCTTGTTAAGCTGAGAATGGGAAAAGGCCGAGTCCCACTGTATTGGCCAGGCATCAATTCACGGTGCGATCACACTACTGAGCAGCTGCGACATGGGGAGGCCTTGACCTGCTCTGTTTCCAATCTGGACTGGTTCACTCTTCCTTTAGCAGACCTGGTGGCCCTAGGTTCTTCCGGGGAAACTCCCTATGGATACTGATCGTGCAGACAGCTGCAGCCCAGAACTCCTGATCATGCGCAATCCTGCAGCCTCCGCCTCCCAGCAGCTGGCTGGCAGGCATGTGCCACTGCACCCAGTGAGTTCGCAAATGGTAACAGTCAACACACTCGCCCACGCCAAGAGTGGCTTTTTTCTCAATTACCAGAGAAATTTCTCGTTCACCAACCACTGTTTGATTCCATTTCTGTCTGGCCCTCCATTTCAATTTATACCAGTAAGTTCCTGCTGGTGGTGCTGCTGAGCTACATACAGTCTTCACAGTAGTGCTACCCACAGGGCCTTGGTACTGCCGCTCTGTTGTAAATATAGTGCTGTGATTTATAGTCCTTGTGTTTCCGCTAATTTGGTAAGTTTTGAAGTTCGTTTTTTTGACTGAAATGTGTTAATTTGATAACGAGGTCTCTTGAGTTGCACCATGGATTCGGGGAAATGTTTTTTAAGCTCTGGAGGCAGTTGAGGAAGGCCATTTGGCCCATTGCAGCATCCAATTGCTTCTTAAATGATTCCAGGCTTTTGCTTCCACTACTCTACTGAGAGTCCGTTCCATGTGTTGAGCACTCTAAAGAATTTCCTGACGTCGGTCCTAAAATTACCGTTACTAGTTTGAGCCTGTGTTCCCTTGTCCTACCCCTGTGATTTAATTTATTTTTAATTACTTTTTCCATGCCGTTAACTATCTTTTATAAACTTCTACAAGATCACCTCTAGGCTGTCTCTTCTCTGGGCTGAGAAGCCCAATTCTCTCCAGTCTTTTCTCCTAGCTCCTGGGGACACTGAGGATCAGCCTCACGGCGGCTCTTTGCACTGCTTCCACGGCGGCTCTTTGCACTGCTTCCACTGCTTGAATGTCTCTTATTTCTCATGGACAGGAACTGGACACAGCACTGTCCAAGTGACTAGGCCTTCCCCCATCCTTTGTCTATTTAACTTTGTACCACAACACGTGCAGTAACACACTGAACTATTGATTGAACTGGACTCCCTTCTCTCTCAATGTATTGGAGCTCATATGGCATGTCATGTCTTTTTTTTCCTTTCAATGTTCTGCCCTGTCCCCCATCTAAGGGTGCTGATTGCTTGTGGGGTCACCCTCTAGTACCTCATGCAGGTGGGCTGTACTACTTCAGCCTCGGTAGAAAGTATCAACAGCCAGGTGCATCACCGCCGACCCCAGGCCTTCTCCTTCCGCCCCCCCCCCCCCCCCCCCGGCCAATATTTACCCAATGTCTGTACCGTCACTTCCAGCAGCGGTCACTGGACCAGAGGCCCTGGCTTTGTTTTTTTCCACCCCTCTCTGGTTCATGCACACTTGGGCCAGTTTTGGCAGCTCTGTTGATGCTCCTGGTTGAGATTAGCTAACTCAGCTGGGATCAAAGCTGGAACCCCTCATGTCTGTACAGTTCAGCTATTCACTGCCATAACCAACTGAGCCATTGATGCAGATCAAGCTTATTTTCCCCTTCTCCTGCTGACTGAAGGAGAATTTCATACAGGGTGCACAAATGTTGTAACAAGTGCTTTTGAGTTAATATGTAACAGAAACTATTATGGAAAGTATAGCTTCTGAAGGATGATAGAGAATCTCCATTTTTTTCTTCAATTGTGTGTTGTGTTTCCTAGGTCGAATTGCACGGACGTACAGTGAAAAGTGTGTGGTTATTTTGACAGGGCTGCTGGGTCTGAAGCAAGAACATATTACTTCAGGTACAGCACTCCTCCAGTCTCCAGATATCAGCCATTTGCTTGTGTTTATTCAGTATTAAACTAAACTAAACTATCTCCCTCTCTTTGTCTTCAGCTGTCATTCAAACATTTCGCGACCTTGTATGGCTGTGTCCCCAGTGTACAGTGACTGTGTGTCAGGCACTACCAGGCTGCGAGGAGAACATCCAAGACAGTGAGGTAGGTTAAGGGGGATGAGGTAGCAGTTTTTATTCTTAAGTCCTGTGATTGGCCTGCATAGTATTTACCTTGTGCCTAGGTACTGAGCCATGCAGACCCGGAACGTCCCAGGTTCAAAACCTTAGCCAATCTCAGCCAGGGCTTTGCGTTTGGACTTGTCCCAAGGCTGGGTGGGTGTGGGGGCGGGGCAACAGTGAACCAGGGTTCCCACTGCTGTTCACTATCTAATAGCCTCTTGGAATCTATGTGGTTGTTAGATAAGCTCAGCTGTGATATCCCCATGGTAGAATAGCCTATCAACACTCACTGTGTGGGCTCACAAAATGAATAGTATTTGCGCAAGTCCATGGAGATATACAGGATTAAAAATGATTCTGTTCTAAACTAATTAATTTACTCTCCCTCTTTTTTTTCCCCACCCCCTCCCACCAACCAGGGGAAGCAAGCCCTAATCTGGCTCCTCGGCATGCACGGAGAGCACATTCCCAATGCTCCATACGTCTTGGAGGAGTTTGTGGATAATGTGAAAATGGAGACTTCAGCGGCAGTGAAGCTGGAGCTGCTGACAGCGATGGTGCGCCTGTTCCTGAGCCGCCCGGCTGAATGTCAGGATGTGCTGGGCAGACTGCTGTATTATGTTATCGGTATGGATCGCGCTAATGACAGAGCATCTATCATTCGGGTTAGCTTGGTGTTTTTGTGGGGGGGAGGAGTGACTGTTTTCTCCCTTCCTGTCCTAAGAACCCTGACTCGTGCTTGGGGTTTGGTTACATGGGTGCCTGGCACCAGTGGCCATTCTTCAGTGTGAGAGCCTAGCAGGCAGGTGTCAAAGATTCTGTAAGCTAATTGCAGCCAGAAATACCCACAAGTGCGCAACGCTTCAGTAGTTCCACTTCATTATCGCGTGAGTGTGTCGGCTGACAGTCGCAGATTGGTGTTTTATGTTACTTGCAGCCATGTCTCATTGAGACATAGTTCTGGGACATGTACTAGGGGGAGGAAGGGAAGGTACTGTTTAGAAAGTTTGAGATACTTGATGCGGAGGAGTCGCTGGGTGTTCTTTGGTGTGAGGCTTCATATTGGCAAGTTCTTAATTGGTCAGCGTGGTCATTGTTTATTTTGGAAGAGTGTATTTTGAGATGTGGAAGGGCAGCAACCAGGCATGAGGCAAAGGATGAAGTAATGTGTTGGCTGCCTTTTTTGTGATTTAAAGTTAGTTAAAAGGGCTGAAAAGCATAAGGAGGGCAGTCTTCTTCACAGCACTCCCCTCACTGTTGGTGGGGAAACAAGTACATCGTTTTAGAAATCTTCGTTACTGCTTATTTAACATAGGAACAGGTGTAAGCCATTTAGCCCCTCAAGCCTGTTCGCCATTCACTGCGATCATGGCTGATCTGCGACCTAACTCCATATATCCGCCTTTGCCCCATATCCCTTTAAACCTTTGGTTAACAAAAACCTATCAATCTTTGATTTAAAATTAACAATTGATCTAGTATCAATTTGCCTCATGCCCGGGCACAACTCAAAATACACTCTTCCAAAATAAACAATGTCCTCGCTGACCAATTAAGAACTTGCCAACAATATGAAGCCTCACATTTACAGAACACCCAGCGACTCCTCCGCATCAAGTCTTACCAGACTTCCACACGTGCACATTTTCACCACGTGCCTTAGGTCAGCTGTTTTCAGCACAGACCGGTGATCAAATCGAAGACTTTATAAGATTTATGGTTCAATTCCAACTAGGCGGTGCATTTACTAATCAACTGTGGGTTTTCTAAGATTAATCACGTCACTTGCTGCTATTCTCACCGCAGAAGTTTGTTGATTTATTGACAGAGGAGGAGCTGGATATGGCCGTGCGTGATCATGGGCTGCTGTATTATCGGCTGCTCCAGCAAGGAGTTGAAGAGGTCAAGCGAGTAGTCTGTGGACCGAAATCTGATCCATCCTTGGGCGTAATAAGTGGTCAAGCCAATGAGGCAGTCAGTGCCTGGGCAAAATACTTTAACACACTGATACCAATCTATGGCCGAGAACATTGGAGTTGCTTAACAGCGCAGAAAGGGAACTCCTTAGAAATCCTACAGATACCAGCAGTAAAGTCAGATGAGACAGGTAAGGAGTCAATACAGTCTTGTTCCAGGCCTAAACATATTACTGCTTGCCAATCCATTTCTATTATTATGGCATGGCATCCATGTATTAGTGGTTTTGTTTTCCATTTGCATGTCACATAGAAACATAGAAGATAGGAGCAGGAGTAGGCCATTTGGCCCCTCGAGCCTGCTCCGCCATTCAATGCGATCATGGCTGATCATCCAAATTCAGTACCCGGTCCCTGCTTTCTTCCCATACCCCTTGATCCCTTTAGCCTTAAGAAATATATCCAACTCCTTCTTGAATATATTTAATGAATTGGCCTCTACTGCCTTCTGTGGTAGAGAAATCCACAGGTTCACCACTCTCTGGGTGAAGAAATTCCTCCTCATTTCTGTCCTAAATGGCCTACCCCTTATCCTTAGACTGTGACCCCTGGTTCTGGACTCCCCGACAATCGGGAACATCTAGTCTGTCCAGTCCTGTCAGAATTTTATACGTTTCAGTGAGATCCCCTCTCATTCTTCTAAACTCCAGCGCGTACCAGCCCAATCGACCCAATCTTTCCTCATACGTCATTCTTGCCATCCCAGGTATCAGCCTGGTGAATCTTTGCTGAACTCCTTCGATGGCAAGAACATCCTTCCTCAGATAAGGTGCCCAAAACTGCACACAATACTCAAGATGTGGTTTCGCCAAGGCCCTGTACAACTGGAGCAAGACATCCTTTTTCCTGTACTCTCGCTACGAAGGCCAACATACCATTTGCCTTCTTAACCGCCTGCTGCACCTGCATGCTTACCTTCAACGACTGGTGCACAAGGACACCCAGGTCTCGTTGCACTTCCCCTTCTCCCAATCTATTGCCATTCAGATAATAATCTGCCTTCCTGTTTTTGCCACCAAAGTGGATAACCTCACATTTATCCACGTTATATTGCATCTGCCATGCTTCTGCCCAATCACCCAACCTGTCCAAATCATCCTGGAGTTTCTCGGCATCCTCCTCACAGCACACACACCCACGCAGCTTTGTGTCGTCTGCAAATTTGGAGATATTACATCTAGTTCCCTTGCCTAGATCATTAATATATATTGTGAATAGCTGGGGTCCAAGGACCAATCCCTGCGGTACCCCACTAGTCACTGCCTGCCACTCGGAAAAAGACCAGTTTATTCCAACTCTTTGCTTTCTGTCTGCCAACCAGTTTTCTATCCAAGTCAGTACCTTGCCCCCAATCTCATGTGCCTTAACTTTACACGCTAATCTCTTATGCGGGACCTTATTGAAAGCCTTCTGAAAGTCCAAATACACCATGTCCACTGGTTCTCCCTTATCTATTCTACCAGTTACATCCTCAAAAAATTCCAGTAGATTAGTCAAGCATGATTTACCTTTTGTAAATCCATGTTGACTTTGTCCGATCCTGTCACTGTTTTCCAAGTGCTCTGCTATTACATCTTTTATAATGGACTCTAGCATTTTCCCCACTACCGATGTCAGGCTTACCGGTCTATAATTCCCCGTTTTCTCTCGACCACCTTTTTTGAACAGTGGGGTAACTTGGACCTTGCATTTCCGACATTGGACTGTTGCTGATTCCACCATCAGTGGCAGCTCCTCCACTCACTGCGACCTTCCCTTCGGAGCTCCCTCCTGCCACCACCTTGCCTTCCGACTTCTCTTCCTGCCATCAAAAGCTTCTAAAGATTTATCTCTTGGACTATGCTTTCAGTCCACCCACCGTCTCCTGCTCCGTGCCGAACTCACCCTCTTGTAAAGTGCTTTGAGATATCTTTCACTCGAGGGGGGGTTATCTGTAAATGCAAATCGTTATCATCACTCCACTACTGTCACCAAAAGGACCCCGTTTCATTTTTTTTGTTTTTTTAAAGTACTACACGTATGACATTTTAAATCAGTTTGGCAATACATTTACTGTCGCAACAAATAAACCAGCAAGAGGAATCTCCCCAGACAAGCCCACTTAGTTATTCTCCGTCGCCTGCATAAGCCCCAGTATATGTTTGAGCGACATATATTTTACGATCAGCATTAACCTTTACAGAGCTCGGAATCAGTGCTGGTCTGCTACACTGAGGCCAACATGTCCATCAGCAAGTGATTGTCTGAGTGAGTGTATTTTACCCTGTGCTCCTGCACACGAGGAGTTTCTGCGGGAGGCCTTTTACAAACCGCTCCACTCTGGCAAACACTTGCATGTGTGGAGCGGGCGTAGTTTTAGTTTTTTGTCCAAGGCTCTCTTGCAGATGTAACATGGCTTTAATTTGGCATTCCTGCCTGAAGTATTGTATTTGTGCTGTTCATGTGTGTAGAAGCTCAATAACGGTATGGCATGGCTGTCTGATGTGTTGATGGTCCGAAGGCACTGTTCACCTTTTAATGTAACTTGCTACAGTTTTGCATAGCATGTTTAACGGGCGATATTTACGGTAAGAAAATGTGCCTTATTTCACAATGCTTTAAATGTTCTTCCCCCAAAAGTCCAGTGGGGAGAGGTGGTATTAAACTGTATAGACCAGAAGGTCCCAGATTTAATTGGCCTGTGCTGAGTTACCTGATCTCAGTTGGGCAGCACTTGGGATGCTATAAATTGGCCTTGGTACCCCTGGACTAAGGAGGGCAAAGAATCTGCTGATCACTATCCAGTGGCTCCTGTTGGAAAAGTGCTTGTGTATGGACATCTGCTGAGGATGGGGCTTGGCTGTGATTGTCCCCCCCTGCTGACATGTGCTGTCTAGGCTCACACATGGAGAATGTCTACTTTGGCGAGGTACCAAAGGACTCCTAAAACGTTTGGTATCTCGGCACAAGGCGCTGCCTTCAGGAGAGGGGCAAAAAGGGCATTTCCTGTCCTATAATGTGCTTCGTTTCGCATTAGTCTGTGTTCAGCTGTGTTGGTTTTTTGTAAAAAGTGCCCTGTGTAACTCTGTGTTCTCTTTCTGCAAAGACTCAAACCCAGAACAAAGTGAAGAGATGGTCCCGGACTCTGGACCAGTCCGTTTGGAGACCAGTGCCCACCTGTCACCGGGACAGTTTGAGGAGTATTGGGTGCGTCTGGAAGCTGCTAAAGTTGTGACTGTGGACTGGCGCAGAGACCCACGCCCTGATGCCATCCAGTCTGCCTTTCAGTTTGTTCACATCCACCCTGTTGCGATCAGCCGAGTAGGAGCGCAGCCCTGGAAGGCCTACCTGTTTGCCAGGAATGAGACTGGGTCACTGTTTTTAACCGAACTGTTAATTGAAACAGGCAAGAGGGACGTGCAAGTTACCGTTAAACAGGAGAATAGCAGCGAGGGGCTACTCAACAGTTTCATCACTGTTGTTAAGTCTGTGCTCCAGACCTTGGGCGAGACTGAAGGTTAGACCTTGAATCCACTTCAGTTGCCGCAGGAGAAAAACATTCTCCTCACCATTTGAGATGGAAACCAAGTTGCACCTTTTATCTCCTTGTTGGTGGAGCAAAGTAGCTGCTGTGTTTGCTTACATAAGTGACTAGACTCCAAAAGTGATTCATCGTGTTTTGAGATGTTTTGATGTGATAAAGCAGTTTATAAACCCAAATATTTATTTTGTTTTAGCAATGCCAGTAAATATTTCATTTGAAGTTCTAAATGGACTCGATTCCTGGAACTCCAGTTGTGTATATGCAGCCAAGGCAAACAAACCAAGTTCCTTGGAAGCTAATTTAAAATTAATCTAAAACTGCTTATTGCAAACCAATATAGGTCTGTATGGGCAGGGAGTGTGAAAGAGAGAACTTGCATTTTATAAGCTTTTCACTTGATGTTCCAATACACTGTTTAATTACACTCTCTGGTTTTTATAAAGGAAATTAAGGCATCCAACTTGTGCAGTCAAGGTCCCACAAACAGCAAATGAGATGTGTGGCCAGTTAATCTGTCTTGGAGGATAAATGTTGGCCAGGGTACCAGGAGAACTCAGCAGCTCTTTGAATAGTATCATGGGACCGTTTACATCTCATTGAAACTTATAACATTCTGACAGGACTGGACAGACTAGATGCAGGAAGGATGTTCCCGATGGCCGGGGAGTCCAGAACCAGGGATCACGGTCTAAGGATAAGGGGTAAGCCATTTAGGACAGAAATGAGGAGGAATTTCTTCACCCAGAGAGTGGTGAACCTGTGGAATAAGGCGACCAAAACTGCACACAATACTCAAGGTGTGGTCTCACCAAGGCCCTGTACAACTGCAGCAAGACATCCTTGTTCCTGTATTCAAACCCTCTCGCTCGTGGTGTTTGTTGGTGGATCAGATTTCTTGCACTGGATCTAGAGCTCGTTCATTGTGGCCAATCTTTGCATTTTAATTTGATCAGATTTCAGATGTATTGCCGGAAATTGTATTGGTTTTGCACTCTGTATATAAACAGATGTGCATTTTGTATGCATCTGCAGTAGTGCCAGCTGTGAAGTCCTGTGCTGTTTGCATTGCGGAGCCTTTTCCAATAGAAGCGGTTCTGCAATTGAGGCAATTCCATTGGATTGTGACCTAGTCGATGTGGTTGCAGACCTCCCTGATGTGGAAAGTTGTACAGACGAGCAGTACCGCAAATGGGTGAGCCCACCCTCGGCCAGAGCCTAGACTGCAAACCCGATGCAAGTCCAGTCAACCGGGAGCCACTTGGCTTCATGGGCCACTGGCACTTTTCATCATCAGAGGCACCCAGTGAAGTCTACACCCACGACAGATTTCAGTGTCTCCGTCCGCACTCCTGCTGGGTCGTTTACTTGCAAACTTGACTCAAATGGCACTCTTAACCATCTGGGGAAATACTGTCCTGCAAAAGAAGCTGAAGCGCCAGTCCATTTGATACTATGCCAAGAACATATTTGAAGGATGTTCTTGTATCCAGGTACAATCCCAGGAACCCATTTATATAAACATGATGATGATTCTGCACTCTGAGCAACTGTGGGGAATGCAGAATTCATCATAACATAAGGAGCAGGAGTCGGCCAATCGGCCCCTCGAGCCTGCTCCGCCATTCAGTAAGATCATGGCTGATCCAATCTTGGCCTCAACACCACTTTCCCGCTCTCTCCCCAGACCCCTTCATTCACTCGTAGTTCAAATGTCTGTCAATCTTCGCCTTGAATATATTCAGTGACTCCGCCTCCACAGCTCTCTCGGGTGGAGAATTCCACAGATTCACGACCCTCTGAGAGAAGAAATTCCTCCTCATCTCCGTCTTAAATGGGCGACCCCTTATTCTGAGACTGTGCCCCCTAGCTCTAGGTACCCCCACGAGGGGAAACATCCTCTCAGCATCCGCCCTGTCACTCCCCGTCAGAATCTTAAATGTTTCAATAAGATCCCCTCTCATTCTTCTAAACTCCAATGGAGTATCGGCCCAACCTGCTCAACCTTTCCTCATATGTCAACCCCTTCATCTCAGGAATCAACCCAGTGAACCTTCTCTGCACTGCCTCCAATGCAAGTATATCCTTCCTTAAATATGGAGACCAAAACTGTACGCAGCACTCCAGGTGTGTGATGCGCTATCAATTCCTCATAAAAGACAGAGTTAATTAATAGGCTTTTATTAGCAAAGAACAGAGCATGCCTCTCGTGGTTGCCTGGTATCCAAAAGGGCAGGGGGCTGCAGAGCAGTCACCTTTACACCCGGGCATGTGGGTGGAGCCAGGGGCGGAGTCAGCTGAGGCATGCATAGGCACAACTGTGTGCAACAACAACAACAATAACAGTGGTTTACCACATTCACCCCTTGTTTAAAATTGAGTCCGGCGGGGTGAAGTGTACTAAAAGTTCGTGTAAACTAAATGTTCGTGTAATTAAGTCTATCCGGTGGCCTTGTATGCCGTCCTGATCGTCGTAGCAGCGGCGGTGATGGTGCAGCAGCGGCGGTGATGGTGCAGCATCCAACGCCGAACCTGGCGTCTCGTTGAGAGGTTGTGTAGTCAATGGCGGGTCCTGGGGCTGCGGCATGCCGTCTACAGGGGTCGGGGTGTGGGTAGTGGTGGGTGGCGATGGTGGTGTCACTGGGGCACACGAAGGTGCGAGGACTCGTGTGGAGACTGCGTCCTCCCGCCCGTCCGGGTACGCTACGTAAGCATACTGGGGGTAGGCGTGGGTAGTGGTGGGTGGCGAAGGAAGTGTTTCGGGAGCACCTGAAGGTGCGAGGTCTCGTATGGAGACTGTGTCCTCCCGCCCGTCCGGGTACACCACGTAAGCATACTGAGGGTTGGCGTGGAGGAGGCTCACCCTCTCGACCAGGGGGTCCGTCTTATGGGACCTCACGTGCTTCCGCAGTAGGACGGGTCCTGGAGAAGTCAGCCATGTCGGTAACGAGATCCCCGATGTGGACTTCCTGGGGAAGGAGAACATTCTCTCATGACGGGTGGCATTGGTGGCTGTACAGAGCAGTGACCGAATGGAATGGAGCGCCGCAGGGAGGACCTCCTGCCAGCGAGAGGTCGGAAGGCCCTTAGATTTCAAGTTTAAAAGGACTGACTTCCAGACCGTCGCATTCTCTCTTTCCACCTGGCCATTCCCCCGGGGGTTGTAGCTGGTGGTCCTGCTTGTAGCAATACCTCTCGCGAGCAGGTACTGACTAAGTTCGTCGCTCATAAAGGATGAGCCCCTGTCGCTATGAATATAGCTAGGGAAACCGAACAAGGCGAAGAGGTCATTCAGACATTTAATGACCGTGGTACTGGTCATGTCTGAGCAAGGAATGGGAAACGGGAGTACTCGTCAATTATATTGAGGAAGTACACATTGCGGTCAGAGGAGGGGAGGGGCCCTTTAAAATCGCCGCTCAGCCGCTCGAAGGGGCACGTGGCTTTGATCAGGCTCGCTCTGTCAGGCCTATAAAAATGCGGTTTGCACTCGGCACAGATTTGGCAGTTCCTGGTCAAGGTCCTGACCTCCTCGATGGAGTAGGGCAGGTTACGGGATTTGATGAAGTGAAACAACCTGGTGACGCCCGGGTGGCAGAGGTCATTGTGGAGGGTCTTCAGTCTATCAACCTGCGCGTTGGCGCATGTACCACGTGATAGGGCATCTGGGGGCTCATTGAGTTTCCCGGGCCGGTACAAGATATCGTAATTGTAGGTGGAGAGTTCGATTCTCCACCTCAAGATCTTGTCATTCTTGATTTTGCCCCTCTGCTTATTAAACATAAAAGCTACTGAACGCTGGTCAGTGAGCAGGGTAAATCGTTTTCCGGCCAGGTAATGCCTCCAATGTCGCACAGCTTCCACAATGGCCTGGGCCTCCTTTTCGACAGAGGAGTGTCGAATCTCGGGGCCCTGGAGGGTCCTTGAGAAAAAGGCCACGGGTCTCCCCGCCTGGTTAAGGGTTGCAGCTAGGGCAAAGTCGGATGCGTCACTTTCCACTTGGAAAGGGATGGACTCATCCACTGCGTGCATTGTGGCCTTCGCAATATCTCTTTTTATGAGAGTGAAGGCTGCACATGCCTCTGCTGTCAGGGGGAAGGAGGCGGACTTGATGAGGGGTCTGGCTTTGTCCGTGTAGTTGGACACCCACTGAGCATAGTACGAGAAAAACCCTAGGCATCTCTTCAGTGCTTTTTGGCAGTGGGGGAGGGGGAGCTCCATAAGGGGGTGCATTCTGTCGGGGTCGGGGCCGATGACTCCGTTCTCCACTACGCAGCCAAGAATGGCAAGGCGCGTGGTACGAAACATACATTTGTCCTTGTATGTTAGATTCAGCCGCTGGGCCGTACGGAGGAATTTCTCTAGGTTAACATCATGGTCCTGCTGGTCGTGGCCGCAGATGGTGACGTTGTCTAGATAGGGGAAAGTGGCCTGGAGCGCGTTCTGGTCAACCATCCGGTCCATCTCCCGTTGGAAGACTGAAACCCCGTTGGTGACGCCGAAGGGAACTCTGAGGAAGTGGTAGAGACGACCGTCAGCTTCAAAAGCTGTGTACTGGCGGTCCTCAGCCCTGATGGGGAGCTGGTGGTATGCCGACTTCAGATCAATCGTCGAGAACACCCGGTATTGTGCTATCTGATTGACCATGTCAGATATGCGGGGGAGTGGGTATGCATCCAACTGGGTGTAGCGATTGATCGTCTGGCTGTAGTCAATAACTAGGCGCTGTTTTCCGCCAGTCTTCACCACCACCACTTGTGCTCGCCATGGGCTGGTGCTACTCTCAATAATCCCTTCCTTCAGGAGTCTTGCTACCTCGGATTTAATGAAGCTCCTATCCCCGGCACTGTAACGCCTGCTTTTGGTAGCGATGGGCTTACAGTCGCGGGTGAGGTTAGCGAACAAGGAGGGGGGGGGAGACTTTAAGGGTGGAGAGGCTGCAAATGGTGCGCGGCGGGCGATTTAAAAGCTGCTGGCTGCAGACTGAGTGGGGGGAGGGGTCCGTCGTACGCTAATGTGACACTTTTAAGGTGGCACTGAAAATCCAACCCCAGTAGAACGGCAGCGCAGAGATGGGGCAGGACCAGAAGTTTAAAATTTTTGTATTCTATGCCCCGTACTGAAAGGGTCACTACACAGTAGCCACCGACGTCCGCTGACTGGGCTTTGGAAGCCATAGAGATCCGATGGCGCGTCGGCAGGACCGGGAGAGAGTAACTGCGCACCGTGTCGGGGTGGATAAAGCTCTCCGTGCTCCCGCTGTCAAAAAGGCAGGTAGTGGCGTGGCCGTTTACCGTAATGTCCATCATGGACCTGGACAGTTGATGAGGGAGAGATTGGTCCAGCGTCACGGAGGCCAGCGTATGGTCAAGCGAGTCGATGTGGACGTCAGATGAGGCGGTGGTTGAGTCCGGGTCCCCCCTGATTGAAGTTGGAGGCGGACAAAATGGCGGCGCCCATGATCCCGATCCCCACGCGGCTGGGGGAGCCCAAGATGGCTGCCCCCACGGTTCGCACGCGGCGCTGCTGGCGTTAGCGGTTTTCCCTTTGCAGGCGCTGACATAGTGTCCTTTCTTCCCGCAGCCGGAGCAAGTAGCGTTTTTCGCCGGGCAGCGTGCTCTGGGGTGTTTTGCCTGGCCACAAAAATAACATTTCTGTGCCTTGGACATCGCTGCAGCAGTTGGAGGTGGCGGCGTCCACGGTGCGGAGCGGTTAGGGGAGAAAGCGTCCATATTCCTGTGGGCCGCGTCGAGCGAGAGCGCAAGGGACACTGCCTTTTTCAGGTCTATTTCTCCCTTCTCCAACAGTCTCTGCCGGGAGTAGTCGGACCTTAGACCCGCAACGAAAGCATCTCGGATCAGTCCCTCCATGTGTGCTGCGGCTGATACTTCTTTGCAATCGCAGCCTCGGCCGAGTATCCGTAGTGCCCGTAGGAAAGCCTCCACCGATTCCCCGGGCTGCTGTCTGCGGGATCTTAAGAGGTGCCTGGCATAGACCGTATTTACCGGGCGTGCGTATTGCCCTTTAAGCAGATCGATAGCCGCCGCGTAGGTCGTCGCGTCCTGGATTAGTGTATAAACTTGGTGGCTCACCTTTGAGGCCAGGATTTTCAGCTTGTTTTCGTCTAGGATTACAGTTGAGGCTTCCAGGTAAGCCTCGAAGCAACGCAGCCATTGTGCGAATTTGGTAGCCGAACCCGCTTCTTGGGGGTCTAGGTGCAGGCATGTTGGTCTGAGGGCTCGCAGCAGCGCCTGCTGCTCAGCGTTTGGCGCCGTCGGTTGATGCAGCTCCTGCTGTTCAGCATTTGGATCCGACATTTTTGCTAATAAAATTGATGCGCTATCAATTCCTCATAAAAGACAGAGAGTTAATTAATAGGCCTTTATTAGCAAAGAACAGAGCATGCCTTTCGTGGTTGCCTGGTATTCAAAAGGGCAGGGGGCTGCAGAGCAGTCACCTTTATACCCGGGCATGTGGGTGGAGCCGGGGCGGAGTCAGCTGAGGCATGCATAGGCACAACAGTGTGCAACAACAACAACAAACTGGTTTACCACAGTGTGGTCTCGCCAACGCCCTGTAAAGTTGCATCAAAACTTCCCTACTTTTATACGCTGTCCCCCTTGCAATTAACACCAACATTCCAATTCAGAGTCCTTCACCCAAAGTTTACATAAGAATTTCACTAAAAGAGGTGTGTTTGTGACCTTTCAGATACTGTTATTTACATATAAAGGAACGGTACTGTGTGTGTGACCTGCCGCATGTTTTTTTCAGTTGAGGGTGGAAAGTTACTGGTCTAGAAAGAAGTGATTTACTCGATGCCTCAGTAAGCACATTGTGAAATTTGGGTGCACTTTGTTTTTAAATTGTAGCAACAGGAAGGAACAGACCACAGGAAGAGCTTCTTTAAATAAACATGCTCCGTACCCCGTCTTGGTTTCCCATCTCCTTTGGTTCACGCCAGTCACTGGTTAAAAGGAGAGAGAAATGAACAAGGGACCTGCCCCGACGTCCAATTAAACTTTGCAATTAACTGAGAAGCTGCATTAAGGTGGCACAATCAAACTTGGAAAGTCCAAGATAAGCCATCGAGGAAATGTGAAATAGAAACCAGAAATGCACCACCGGTCTGTCGAGATGTAGAAAGAGGAAAGACAATGTAATGCTTTGTCAGCTGTGGCTCAGTGGGTTGCACACTCGCCTCTGAGTCAGAAGGTTGTGGGTCCAAGTCCCACTCCAGAGACTTGAGCACAAAAATCTAGGCTGACACTCCAGTGCAGTGCTGAGGGAGTGCTGCACTGTCGGAGGTGCTGTCTTTCTGATGAGACGTTAAACCGAGGCCCCGTCTGCTCTCTCAGGTGGACGTAAAAGATCCCGTGACACTATTTCAAAGAAGAGCAGGGGAGTTATTCCCGGTGTCCTGGGGCCAACCAACATCACTGAAGCAGATTATCTGGTCATCACATTGCTGTTTGTGGGAGCTTGCTGTGTGTCAATTGGCTGCCGCGTTTCCCACATTACAACAGTGACTACACTTCAAAAAGTACTTCATTGGCTGTAAAGTGCTTTGGGACGTCCAGTGGTCGTGAAAGCGCTATAGAAATGCAAGTTCTTTTGGGCACTCGGAACTGAAAACTGAAAGATTATTGAGCTATTTTGATGGGGAAAGATTTACTGCTTAAAGAAAGAACATTAAATTGTTGTTTGGTCACGTAATCTTGCAGATTGGAACGTGCTCGTCAGTTTCAGACTGCAGGTTAGAAGAACACAGCAGTTTAACTCTGGGTTGCATCGGTGTGATGTCTGGGTTGTGACTGGAGCTGCTAAGTAAAGGCACAGTGCGAGAATGTTTACTACCAACAGATGGCAGTAGAGAGTTGTAGCAAGTAGCCAAGTGTAACTAACGGCCCGGATTTTACAGGGCCTATGATCGCGCAAAAACCCGGAACTTGCGATCTGTCATTTTGACAGATCATCCGCATGCGCAGGAAATGGACATTCGCTGGCTGTTTGCCCAACTACTACCCAGCGAATGCCCACGAAACTCTTGCGCCTGGTATGTCCAATATGTTTTTAATTGTCTTTGAGGTGCAGTTTATCTTTTTAGGTTGCGTCTAAAATATCACCTATTTAGTATTTTTATGCTTGGTAGTACAGGTTTGTGATGTTTTAAATTACATTTTCTACAGTAACATTATGGCCCAGAAATTCGGGTCGGGGGCTTCCCGCGGGTGCAAGCCCCCGACCTGCACTTACCTTGCGTGCCGGCCGTTAAGCTGTGGGTCCACGTGGAATTCCAATCCTGGGCCTGCTCCAACTGCTGGCGCGCTGTGCTTGCGTATCCCAGGGGCGCAGTTAGTTCGATGTGTCCCCTGGGATCACGTGGGCCATGGGGAGCCAATAGGAGCAGGGAATGCTTCATTCATAAGTTTGACAGGGAGAGCTGTCAAAACTTATAAATACTACGGGCCCCAAAACATCACTAAATCTTCAAATAAATTTTTTTTTAAATCACATTTTTTAAATAAACTATAAATTACATGAAATAACTTTAAACAATTTAAATTTTTGAAATTTTTTTTTAAATTTTCTAACGGGGCTAAAAAAATAAACTTACCTTGCTTTAAAGTATTTAAAAATAATAAACCTGTGGAAAAAATGTTTTAATTTTAATTAATTCACCACTTACCTTGTAAGAAGCAGGCCTTGCGACTGCTTTTTAAATGTGTAACTTCTGGAGACTTGCCCTCCCGGGAAAACCTGTTTTTTTTTTTTTTTTAAACGTAAGTTCGATGCACACGCGCAGCCTCCCGTGCACGCGTTCGAACTCTGAACCCCTTCGTTCAGGGGAACGGAAGTGCCGGTTTCCCGCGCATGCGCAGTGCATGCACGAAACCGGCACTTCCATTGGGCCTACGGGTGAGTACCCCGTGTGTACTCACCCATGGAGACCCGAATTTCTGGGCCTATATATTCTGATACAGCTCCCGTAAAAAGGAAGAGTTAATTTTAGAATTGAACGTCTTGCGTTGTTCTGGAGTGGGTGGGAGGAGGGGTCTAGATTGAGAATCCGATCCTTCTGGAGCTCATTCTGTGACTCGACAGTTTTGACACTGCATCCTAACATAGAGGGCACTATTATTGGCCGCCGCACCTCTGGGCTAAAAGGGAGGGGAGAAAGTCTACATTCCTCTATACGGTGACCTTGCTGGACCTACAAGGCACACTTGAAGTCTCATGCATATAAATAGAATCATCGAAACGTACAGCCTAGAAGGAGGCCATTTGGCCCATCGTGTCTGTGCCGGCTGAAAGAGCTCTCCAGCCTAATCCCACGTTCCAGTACTTGGTCTGTAGCCCTGTAGGTTACGGCACTTCAAGTGCATATCCAAGTACTTTTTAAATGTGGTGAGGGTTTCTGCCTCTACCACCCTTTCAGGCAGTGAGTTCCAGACCCCCACCACCCTCTGGGTGGGTGAAAAAATTCTCCTCCACTCCCTTCTAATCCTTCTACCAATTACTTTAAATCTACGCCCCTGGTTATTGACCCCTCTACTGAGGGAAATCATTTCATTAATCATGCCAGAACCTTTTTATTGTAACTTTTTTGTTAAATCTCTTTACCTGGATGCGTTCTCTCTCTTGTAAGGCATAAACACATGCTGGAATACAATTGTATGGGAGCCAGCAGTCCTCCAGTACCTCACCCTAGTGCCTATTCTTTGTGCAAGAAGTTAGACACAATGTTTGGCTATTTGGCTGTAGAGGGCATCACAGCTGGGCCTGATCCTATCAACACAAATTCGTGCAGTTTCCAGTAAGCGTCACTATAGTGATTTAGGAAGAGGAATTTGAACTTTTCCACCGCTCCCCCGCCTTTCTAGCCCATGGGTGCTGAGGCCAATAATAGTGCCCTCTAATACTGCCTACCTGTGATTAAAAATAACTGACTAGGGCTTGAGCGCAGGTTGTTCCTGGTCTTGCAATTGAACATCACAGCGGGCTGTGCATTTGTCCATTGAGCCAGAGGGAACACTAATGATTTGGATAATGTAGGATTGTACAAGGAAGAAAAGCTACAAATGCTGGAAATCCACAGCAGGTCAGCCAGCATTTGTAACAGAGGCTGGGAAAGTGGCATCATTTGTCTCCTCTTTGCAGATGCTGACTGTCCTGCTATGGATTTCCAGCATAGAGAATGATTACAAAACCACAGTAAATAATCGCCTTACTACAATTCAGAATCTCCTATTCTGTCCACTGTTCCTGTGAGGTTGCAGGCATCACCACGGTGATTACTGTGACTGACAGACATTGGGTTCAGCCCAGAACTGACTGTGTAATCTGACCTCTTGTTACCCCTCAGGCAATGGGTTTGATGCTGGTGTCTATTTAGCTACATGTCAATATAAACTGGCAGCAGAGTCACAAACCCAGAGGTGTCCCTTCTTTCTCCCCCAGTCCCCATACCACCCATCATCTCCGCGCCATTCATTTTAAAGCAGGTATTGAAAAAGATGCGAGAGGATCCTCTAATTGAGTAGCTGAGCCGTACGACGACTTGCATTTATCCATCACCTTTAACATAGCAAAACATCCCAAGGTGCTTCATAGAAGCGTGATCAGACAAAAATGGTGCCGTGCCGAAGGAGCCACCATTAGGAGGAGTGACCAAAAGCTTAGTCATAGTGGTAGGTTTTAAGGAGAGGAGAGAAGTGGAGATGTTTAGGGAGGGAATTCCAAAGCGCAGGGCCTGAAAGGTTGAAGCGAGTAGGGGATGCGCAAGAGGCCAGAATTACAGGAATGCAGAATTCTTGGGAAGGTGGTAGTGCCGGAGGAGGTAACGGGGATAGGGAGGGGTGAGGCCCTAAAGGGATTTGAACACAAGGATGAGAATTTTAAATGCGTTGTTTGGGAATCTGGTTTTATTCCTGATATGTGCTGAGGCAACTGATCTTAGCTGGAGGGTGAGGGGCATTGCAATTGACAGCCCTGCCCAGCCCCCCTCCTACACACCTACCATTTAGACTAGATGCTGGAAAGTGACTGGCCCCTGTACAACTTTATCCCAGTAAAATTCTCAAAAGGAGAAAGCTGGGCAAAGAAAGTGTTTCACCTTGAAAATTGTCATCCACAAAGGGCCTCGCTGTACAATAAATTATTAGTCAGTAAAAAACTGAGGATCTGAGGCTCAAAGTTCAGCCTGTAAGTTTATCCATTGAATAGCTGAGCCTCACTGACCAGCTGTTCTTAGACAGCACGAGGGTGACCTCACCCCTAGGTTTAAGGAGAGGAAAAATAATCCGGTGTTTCCACTCCTGAGCATTATTCAGGGATTCCTGACGGTTGTGATGGTGAACAAGGACAGGATTGGATTTAACAAATAATGTAATGCTACAAGAGGAAAACTTCCACGCTACCAAACATGGTGAACACACAAGGCAGACTGACACTGCATTGGGGATCCCACCTTTTACCGAAGCAGGTGGGGTGGGGAGTAGCATAGCTACAGTTCTGTGGTTTGCCTTGCTGCTGATAATTAATTGAAAGGCTCAACAATGTTATTAAGCAATTCTTCCATATAAGTAAAGGGCAAAAGCTGGATTGCTATATTTTTGAAAAGGGACTTTTGGTGTCCCTCTACACAAGATTTCCAGTCTGCTCAAAAGCCAGCCTGTTAGTGACCCATGTCTAACTATGAACAGGGTGGCTCAACACTTGAGCTGTGTGGATTCAAATGCTGAGCCTGAGTTCAGGCCCCAAGTGTCAACATAAGCAGAGCAATAACTTGGGCTTTACAGAGACTTGTCGAGGGGAATAGGATGAAAGAACTTGCTTTCATATTCCTTTCATATCTGTGGAGCAGCCAAACCCTTCACAGCCAATTAATTCCTTATTGAAGCGTAGTCGCTGTTATATAGGCAAACGTGGGAGCTAATGTGCGCGCACAGCGAGGTCTAAAAACCAGCAAATGAGACAAATGGTCACTTAAGCTGTCTGGTTGAGAGAGGAATGTTGGCCAAAACACTGGGAGCTCTCAGTTCCTCCTTTTACAAAAAGTGCCATATCTGCCTGAACAGGCAGACGGGACTCTCGGTCTAACACCTCATCTGAAATATAACCCTGCTGACAATACAGCGATCCCTCAGACCTGCCCTCCTAAATCAGCCTGAGTTTATGTGCTCAAAACACAGGAGTGCGGCCTGAACCCACAACCTCCTGACTTGGAGGTGAGCATGCTATCAAACTGGGAAGAACTGTTCGGCACAACATTGAAAAAAGAAATGTTGCAGTTAATGTTTCAAACGAACTTAAAAATCTGATTGCAAAAATGAACGGGAAACCTGTATTTGTGTAGGTTTTCCACACCAGGGTCTTTCTGAACCACTTGCCTGCTTCATGCACGATAAACATGTACCCACTTGTCTAGTGTTGCCCAATAGCTGTGGGAGCCATTTACACTGAAGTCTGATGAGATAAAATGCCTGGTAACATTGAAATACCACAGTCTGTATTGTTAAATGCAGCTTGCATCTCTTGCTGAAACACATCTCAACACACATCAGGCTGCCTTGGGTAGTGCAGTGATCTTATCGGGTGTGTGCTGCAGTAAGTCAGGCCTTCCTCCACTCGCTCTTGTGTTAGATTTCCTGTTTTGATGGGTTATTCTACTGTAGTGGAAGGCAAGTTATGTCCATTACATGCGCTTTAGCAGTTGTTTACACGTGAAAATGAATGCAGCTTTTTTTTTTAAATCCTGTAACTTCTGAAAATGTGGTTCCTAATCAAAGCTGCACAACATCTGAATATACAGTAGTCAGTTTGAGCGATTTTTCTGGCTGCAAAGCTAATTCTGAAAACTAGTAAACAGTATTATTTTGCTTTCTTTTTGACTTTTCCTCTGTCAAAACTGTCCACTACTCTAGGGCTATGTTCCCTCTATTTTTCTTTTGTGCCTTTAAATCGCTGCGCAGCCCATTCAAATTTTGTGCATGCGCAGTTTTAACAATGCAAAAACCGGTGAGCGGCTTGCACGGGACCTCGCAGATGCTGCACATCCACGCAGCTTTGAGGGAAGATTGCTCTTGGGGGGGGGGGGGGGAAAGCGCCCCCATGCTAGCTGACATTGTAAACGCTTCCCTCTCGTCGGGTACTGTCCCCCTTCCCTTTCAAAACTGCTGTCGTCACCGCCCCCCCCCCCCCGCCCTTTCTAATTGCTGCCACATCCCTTTCCTCTCGAGGGTCTTAAATATTTTGTCACTTCCCAGCTCTGTGCCCATCTCTCCCACAACTCCATGTTTGAATCCCTCCAATTCTCCTCCCGCAGCACCAAACAACCCCAACCAGTCACATGACGTACTCTGACTGTAAGTAGGGTGTATTATCGCTCCTCAGGCTTTGCTGCCTTTCACCCGGTTGAACACATCTTCCTCCTCCAACACCCTCCCCTGTTACCAATTCCAAAAGGACTACCCTCGTTTGGTTCTGCTCTTAACTATCCAATTGTAGCACCCTGATTAATATTTCTTGGTGAAAATTTGTCTTTTTTCCAGTAACTTTAACAACCTATACGTCCTTACTTGCATGCTCTTTAAGATGCCTCTGGACCATCCGCCAGTTGACAGCCCTTTGAGTGGCATATGATCCTCTCTTCCTCTGGATTTTTGAGAGCCACCCTTCTCGCTTCCTCCCTTCCCCGCCCACCAGCGAAAAGCTGCTCAAATTTCTCCGTAGCAAGTTACCAGTACACGTGGGCTCTGGCTGTCAATAGACGTTTCACCGTTCTCACTGAGCCATTATCCACAAAAACTGCACACCCACAGTTGCATTAACACACTCTCCCATGTTTATCCTGGTTAGCTCCGAGAAGTGTTAAAGGACCATCACTACAGATTTGCCATGAGTGCTAGCTTTCTGGTAAACCCCCTTACCCCCCAACTAACAATCTCAGCTCAGGAACTCCGTCCCTGCGATTCCTTTACCAGGCTATAAATTAAAATGAAAGATGGGCATTGCTCCCCTTTTTTTCAAATTTAAAAGAGGAAAGTCCAGTCATTTTTAAATTGATTTCTTCAAAAATGGGACAGGCTAGATAAACGAGACTGATCTCAATAGACTTTTGTTAGGTAAGGATATCAAGGGTGGGAAAATGGAGTTGAAGTGCAGATCAGCCAAGATCTAATTGAATGGTAGAGCAGGCCTGATGGGCTTCTCCTGTTCCTAATATCCCTAAATGAGATGGGCTGCTTAAGCATTTTCAGAAAATCATAGGGGCAAACAGCCTTGAACTATTTGTCTATTAACCAGTTTGGTTCACATTCGTCACTAAACTTGCAATTAAGTATTGAATAGTGTAGCCCTCTGACAGATTTTAGTTGGTCCTTCTTACTGTCACAGTCCCTGAGTCAGTGCAGCCACATATTTAGGGAATGTATCTTTTTTAATCTTTGCAGTAGAACCCTTAACAGTGATATATCAAAGTCTCAAAGCATCTGTAGATAGTATTTGAGATAGATCCGGTTACCTTGTGACAGCAGTGGGCAATGAATAGATCATTCGCCCACTCCCCCCACAGGTACCTGGGAGATCGAATTCAGTTCACATCTATTGATCTAGCTTAAATTCAGTCTTGATGTTTGTGATATATTTTGCATCACTCAGCCCTGGATGTGTGGGATGTTCTCATGTTACACTCTTGGGTACAGCTGGACAGAAAGCAAGAGGGATCAAAGTGGCAGCGTTGCTACATGCTGGATCATTTACAGTCATATTTGCACTGACTGTTGGGAAGCTGGAAAAAACTTAGATGCCTGCTTAAATCTGAAAAGGCTGGCTATACACAGCAGGTCGGTTAGTGTCTGCAAAGTAAAAAGACAGGCTAACATTTTGGGAATGATGAAGGGCCTTGTATCCGGGTCCCAATCCCTGTCCTTTCTCTTTTGAGCTGCTGGGTATTTCCAGTATTTTCAGTTTTTGCTTCAGATTTCCAGCACCTACAGTTTTTATTCTATTGACCTCCAACGGCCTATATTCTGCACTGTAAATTGGACTCTGCATTCCTGATTTATTTCACAGTGGGGTCCATATAAAAAGATTCTGTAAATTGTCAATGCAAAATTAAGCCGATCAGAGCCCATAGAAATATGGGGGTTAATTTTCACCTTCAGCTCTTGGGCAGTAAGTACACTGGTGGAGTGGAATTGCCGGCCATTATGGAACCTGCCTGATATTCATCCCATTGAAATCTAACCTGGGTGGGTTCTAGAACGATGGGTGATCCACTCCACCAGTTTACTGTAAGTGGTGAAGGTGGAAATTACCCACCCCACACCCTGCCATGGAAACCATTTTGTGTTGGGTGCCTGATGTGGTCTGATATCTGTTACTGGTACTCCCTGCACAATAGTCAAATCTTAACACCTGTGTCCTGGACTTTGAAGCCATTTATTAAAAGGCAGGGTTTAAATCTGCATTGTTTAAAATTTATAGAGTCATGGAAATGAGGCAGGTGGAGCTTTCATCTGAGTACAGGCCTCATTTACATGTAAGTGGTAATAGATGCATTTATAATTTGATCTGAGGTGTTTTGATAAAATACTGAATATGGGTTGATTAATAGAGTGAGAGTCTGTGCAGTAACTTCCAGCATCTGTGCAATCAATGACCTCTACTGGCTCATTCACAGTCATTCTAGCGAGAAGCTCTTCCTAATCTGACCGACAAACAAATGTGTTCTCAGAGCTATGTAAATGCAGAGTGCTTTTTCCATGCTTTTTGAATGTGTGATGAACTGCCAACTGACACAAACCCAGTACTATTCTCTACTTCAATCCGATTTAATACCTGCTGAATTACTGGAGGGGGTGCCGAGGACCAGAGTGCCGTACACTGGGAGATGAGTTACTTATGGCATGCAAGTGGCAGACTGAGATGTGCATCCATTCCAACAGCCTGCTGAGTGAATGCTGGCACGATTCTGATACATGCATGTACTGGGGGTTGAGGAAAGAAAACAATCAGTGGGACAGGTTTATACATTACCATTGTCAAATCCCCCACCATCAACATCCCGGGGGTCACCATTGACCAAAAACTTAACTGGACCAGCCACATAAATACTGTGGCTACAAGAGCAGGTCAGAGAGAGGCTGGGTATTCTGCGGCAAGTGTCTCACCTCCTGACTCCCCAAAGCCTTTTCATCATCTACAAGGCACAAGTCAGGAGAGTGATGGAATACTCTCTACTTGCCTGGATGAGTGCAGCTCCAACAACACTCAAGAAGCTCGACATCATCCAGGACAAAGTAGCCTGCTTGATTGGCACCCTATCCACCACCTTAAACATTCACTCCCTCCACCACTGGTGTACCGTGGCTGCAGTGTGTACCATCTACAAGCTGCACTGCAGCAACTCCCAAACCCCTGACTTCTACCATCCAGAAGGACAAGGGCAGCAGGCACATGGGAACACCACCACCTCCAAGTCAGACACCATCCTGACTTGGAACTATATCGCTGATCCTTTATCGTCGCTGGGTCAAAATCCTGGACCTTCCTAACGGCACTGGGGGAGCACCTTCACCACAAGGACTGCAGCGGTTCAAGAAGGCAAGTCACCACAACACACTGGTGGATAACTACTGCTGCAAACCTTAGTGCAGCCTTAAAGTTCAGCCATTGCCTTACTTTAGGATGCTGTGATGTTATTTCTGATCTAACGCACCTTCCCAATGGCATACTGATCTGGGCTCACTCGCATAACTGAACCCAGATTAGAAACCATTCTCGGTGCCTATGGTGGGCATCCAAATGTTGCTAAGAAAGAAAGACTTGCATTTATATAGAGGCTTCTCAAGGGCAATTAAGGCTGGGCAATAAATGCTGGCCTTGCCAGTGATGCCCACATCCCATGAATGAATTAAAAAAAAATACCCCATCCTCTTCTAAAGGCTGAGATACTTATTGAAACTTATAAAAGTCTAACAGGACTAGACAGACTAGATGCAGGAAGGATGTTCCCGATGGCGGGGGAGTCCCGAACCAGGGATCACAGTCTAAGGATAAGGGGTAAGCCATTTAGGACAGAGATGAGGAAGTTCTTCACCCAGAGAGTAGTGAACCTGTGGAATTCTCTACCACAGAAGGCAGTGGAGGCCAATTCATCAAATATATTCAAGGAGTTAGATATATTTCTTAAGGCTAAAGGGATCAAGGGATATGGGGAGAAGGCAGGGACAGCGTACTGAGTTTGGATGATCAGCCATGATCTCATTAAGTGGCGGAACAGGCTCGAGGGGCCGAATGGCCTACTCCTGCTCCTATCTTCTGTGTTTCTATACAGTTCCATCAATGCTCACAGCACTTCAGCTCCTCACTCAAGGTGCATCCATCATGTGTGATGCGGGATAGTGAACAACTGCAGGTGGCATCGCAGATGAGCCCAGTCCTCTCCACATTTTCCAGCAGCAGTCACCGTACTGTGGTTGAGAGGGGAAAACCTGAACAACTTTACCCATCCCTGGGCCAGTGTTGTTGATGCCAGTTGTCGCACACCAGTTGGGGAGTGTGTACTTCATCAGTGCTCAAGGGTTACACACTCCAAAATGTTATAACTTATCGTCTTACAGATGCTGGTGAGCCACGGGGTGAGCTAGGACTCTGTACTTATGATGCAGCCTCTTAATGGTAATCACTCCACAACACACTGGTGGATAACTACTGCTGCAAACCTTAGTGCAGCCTTAAAGTTCAGCCATTGCCTTACTTTAGGATGCTGTGATGTTATTTCTGATCTGACGCACCTTCCCAATGGCATACTGATCTGGGCTCACTCGCATAACTGAACCCAGATTAGAAACCATTCTCGGTGCCTATGGTGGGCATCCAAATGTTGCTAAGAAAGAAAGACTTGCATTTATATAGAGGCTTTCACCACCTCCGGACATCCCAAAGTGCTTTACTAACACCAAAGTACTGCAAAGTGTAGTCACTGTTGCAATGTAGGAAACACAGCAGCCAATTTGTGCACAGCAAGCTCTCGCGAATAGCAATGTGACAACCAGATTAATCAGTTTTAGTGGTGTTGGTTGAGGGGTGAATATTGGGAGAACTCCACTGCTCTTCTTCCCAATAGTGCCGTGAGATCTTTTATGTCCACCTGAGAGGGCAGATGGGGCCTCAATCTAACATCTATCCCAAAAGACAGGATCTCCAACAGTGTAGCACTCCCTCAGTACTGTACTGGAGTGCCAGCCTAAATTATGCACTCAAGTCTCTGGAGCACGACTTGAACCCACAACGTTCTGACTCCGAGGCGAGGGTGCTGCAAACTGAGCCACGGCCCCAGTGTGGTCGCAAAATGGAACAGGAGCTCTTTTAGTGGCCAGTTTGCACAAAAACCTGAGAAATGCTTTCATGCAAATTAAGTAGAAGGATTAGAAAAATAAACACAAAGGACCCGTGCTCCCGGGTTCCCCTTGCAGGTGGGGAGTACACAATGGCTTCCTCTTTCAGAAATGTTCAGTGAGGCATACAGATAAACACCTGTGGTGGAACCTGAGAGAGCGTCCTCATTACAGTGAGCTTTACACGCTGACAGTTTGTGAGCAGAGTCTGGCTAACCCCCATCCGCTAATCCCTCACATGAGCCGGTCTACGGGTTTGCAGTGGCTTGTGTTATCTGAACCATCTGGGCTTCCTGTTCTATCACATAGACTCACTGCAAAAGGTATTTACATCACAAAAGCAGCATGTGGTTCATCTTGTTTGCCCGATACATGACATTGGTGTTTGGGCTTGTTGGACAAAAGCATCTCTTAATTTTAAAGAGACATTAAAACACACTGGAGCTACTGTAGAAACCAGTCGACGCTCAAATCACTTCAACAATGAGAGATCTTCCACCTCCACCCAAATTAATAATACAGTACATCAATGTTTTAATTAATTCTCGGGGTGTGAGCAAGGTCAACATTTATTGCCCATCCCTAGCTGCCTTTGGTCGTGAACTGCTTTCTTGAACCGCTGCAGTCCGTGTGGTGAAGGCACTCCCACAATGCTGTTGGGGCTAGAGTCCTGGCGGATCATATAACTAGGGCTGTAGAGAGGGCTTTAAACTAACTAGTGGGGGGGAGGTTCCTAGAGAGCAAATAATAAAAATGACAACAGAGAAGGTCATAGACTTAGGTAGCAGTGGGGAAATTAAAAACCAGAGCGTGTCAGGAAGGGGCAGAAGGTATGGAGTAAAAGGTAAAGTAATAAAAAGGGCAAAAGCAGGAACTAAGTGTCACAAAACATATTTGAAAGTTCTCTATCTGAATGCACGTAGCATTCGTAACAAAATAGACGAGTTAATGGCACAAATAACTACATATGGGTATGGTCTTGTGGCCATTACAGAAACATGGCTGCAGGGTGACAATGCCTGGGAATTAAACATACCAGGTTATTTAACAATCAGGAAGGACAGGCAGGAAGGAAGGGGAGGTGGGGTGGCTATGTTAATAAAGGAAGGAATCACTGTAATACAGAGAAATGATATTGGGTCAAAAGATCAGGATAATGAAACAGTTTGGGTGGAGATAAGGAATAATAAGGGGAAAAAAACACTAGTGGGCGTAGTCTACAGGCCTCCGAACAGTTGCAACTCTGTTGGACGGAGTATCAATCAGGAAATAGTTGAGGCTTGTAATAAGGGAACATCTATAATTATGGGGGATTTTAACTATCATATTAATTGGACAAATTAAATTGGGCAGGGCTGCCTTGAGGATGAGTTCATTGAGTGTATTAGGGATGGGTTTCTTGAGCAGTATGTAACTGAACCGACCAGGGGGCAAGCAACCTTAGATCTGGTCCTGTGTAACGAGACAGGATTAATTAAAAATGTCCTAGTAAAGGATCCCCTTGGAATGGTTGAATTCCATATTCAATTAGAGGGTGAGAAGGTTGGATCTCAAACAAGCGTGCTAAGCTTGAATAAAGGAGACTATGAAGGTATGAGAGCGGAATTGAGTAGAGTGGATTTGGAAAATAGATTAAAGGGTAAGACGATACATGATCAGTGGTGTACATTTAAGGAGTTATTTTACAACTTCCAAAAAAAAAATATTCCACTGAGAAGAAAAGGGTGTAAAAGAAAAGACAGCCATCCGTGGCTAAGTAAAGTAATAAAGGATAGTATTCGACTAAAAACAAGGGCATATAAGGTAGCCAAATCTAGTGGGAGGATAGAGGATTGGGAAAACTTTAAAAGACAGCAAAAAATAACAAAAAGATTAATTAAGAAAGGGAAGATAGATTATGAAAGTAAATTAGCAAAAAATATGAAAACAGATAGAGTTTTTATAGTTATATAAAAAGAAAAGGGTGGCTAAAGTAAATGTTGGTCCCTTAGAGGATGAGACTGGGAAATTAATGGTGGGAAATATGGAGATGGCAAAAACACAATGAATATTTTGTATCAGTCTTTACAGTAGAGGATACTAAGAATATCCCAACACTGGACAAACAGGGGGCTATAGGGGGGAGGAGCTAAACACGATCAAAATCACTAAGGAAGTGGTACTCGGTAAAATAATGGGACTCAAGGCGGATAAATCACCTGGACCGGATGACTTACATCCTAGGGTCTTGAGGGAAGTGGTGGTAGGGATTGTGGATGCATTGGTAATAATTTTCCAAAACTCCCTGGACTCGGCAACGGTCCCGGCAGACTGGAAAACTGCTAATGTAACACCCTTATTTAAAAAGGGCAGTAGACAGAAGGCTGGAAACTATAGACCGGTTAGCCTAACATCTGTGGTAGGTAAAATTTTGGAGTCCATTATTAAGGAGACAGTAACAGGACATTTGGATAATCATAATTTAATAGGACAAAGTCAGCATGGTTTTATGAAGGGGAAGTCATGTTTGACAAATTTGCTGGAGTTCTTTGAGGAAGTAACATATAGGGTGGATAAAGGGGAACCAGTGGACGTAGTGTATTTAGACTTCCAAAAGGCATTTGACAAGGTGCCACACAAAAGATTGTTGCTTAAGATAAAAAATCACGGGATTGGGGGTAATATTCTGGCATGGATAGAGGATTGGCTATCTAACAGAAGGCAGAGAGTTGGGATAAATGGTTCATTCTCAGACTGGCAATCAGTAACTAGTGGTGTTCCGCAGGGGTCGGTGCTGGGTCCCCAACTCTTTACAATCTATATTAACGATTTGGAGGAGGGGACCGAGTGTAACATATCAAAGTTTGCAGATGATACTAAGATGGGGGGGAAAGTAGTGAGTGAGGAGGACATAAAACACCTGCAAGGGGACATAGACAGGCTAAGTAAGTGGGCAGAGATTTGGCAGATGGAATACAATACTGGAAAGTGTGAGGTTATGCACTTTGGCAGGAAAAATCGTAGAGCAAGTTATTATCTTAATGGCAGGAAACTGGAAAGTACTGAAGTACAAAGGGATCTGGGGGTCCTGGTGCACGAAACTCAAAAGGTTAGTATGCAGGTGCAGCAAGTGATTAAGAAGGCCAATGGAATGTTGGCTTTCATTGCTAGGGGGATAGAATATAAAAATAGGGAGGTATTGCTTCAGTTGTACAAGGTATTGGTGAGACCGCACCTGGAATACTGCATACAGTTTTGGTGTCCATACTTAAGAAAAGACATACTTGCTCTCGAGTCAGTACAAAGAAGGTTCACTCGGTTAATCCCGGGGATGAGGGGTGGTCATATGAGGAGAGGTTGAGTAGATTGGGACTCTACTCATTGGAGTTCAGAAGAATGAGAGGCGATCTTATTGAAACATATAAGATTGTGAAGGGGTTGGATCGGGTGGATGCGGGGAGAATGTTCCCGATGATGGGTGAAACTAGAACTAGGGGGCATAGTCTTAGAATAAGGGGCTGCTCTTTCAAAACTGAGATGAGGAGGAACTACTTCACTCAGAGGGTGGTAGGTCCATGGAATATGCTGCCCCAAAAAGCTGTCGAAGCTACATCATTACATAAATTTAAAACAGAAATAGACAGTTTCCTAGAAGTAAAGGGAATTAAGGGTTACGGGGAGCGGGCAGGAATTTGGACATGAGTCTAGGTTCGGATCGGTCATGGCCCTGTGGGTAGCGGAGCGGGCCCAGTGGCCGTGTAGCCTGATCCTGCTCCTATTTTGTGTGTCTAATTCTGTTAGATTCAGGAGATGGTTCTGTGATAGTAGATTGTCGGTTAGGATCAGATCAGCCATAATCTTATTGAATGGCGGAGCAGGCTCGAGGGGCCGATTGGCCTACTCCTGCTCCTATTTCTTATGTTCTTATGTTAGATAGTTCCAGGATTTTGACCCAGCGACAATGAAGCAATGGCGATATATGTCCAATTCGGGACGATGTTTGACTTTGAGGGGAACTTGGAGGTTTCCATTCACCTGTTGCCCTTGTCCATCTAGGTGGTGGAAGTGCTGCTGAAGAAGGATTACTCACGGGATACTGTGAGAACAGGCAGGTTTTGTACATCCACATATTTAACAGTTCTAGAAAAAGGCAAATGGTGATTGTGGCGGAGTTAAATGTCCTGTTTTTACCCCCTCCTTTCCTGAAGGTGCTGACCCCTACTGGCTGGCAGTTGGTTGCAGCCCTCCAGTACCTCACTCAAGTGCTCAATGTGAGCCATGACAGTGAGTTGTTGGCAGACGATTCACCCAAACCCATGGCCTTTACCACCTAGAAGGACAAGGGCAGCAGACGCATGGGAACATCACCATCTCCAAGTTCCCTTCCAAGTCACACACCATCCTGACTTGGAAGTATACCGCCAATCCTTCATCATCGCTGGGTGAAAATCCTGGAACTCCCTACCTAACTGTTAAATATGTGGATGTACAAAACCTGCCTGTTCTCACAGTATCCCGTAAGTAATCCTTCTTCAGCAGCACCTCCACCACCTAGAAGGACAAGGACAACAGGTGAATGGGAACACTGTCACCTCCAAGTTCCCCTCAAAGTCACACATCGTCCCGAATTGGACATATATCGCCATTGCTTCATCGTCGCTGGGTCAAAATCCTGGAACTACCTAACAGCATTGTGGGAGTACCTTCACCACATGGACTGCAGCGGTTCAAGAAGGCGGCTCACCACCACCACCTTCTCAAGGGCAACTAGTAATAGGCAATAAATGCTGGCTTTGCAACACCCACATCCCATGAATGAATTTTAAAAATGAAAGCCATGACAGCCGAGCTCAGCCCTGTCCTCACCCGACGTGTACACAGTCACTTTCCAGCGGGAGCCATTTGATGGCAATCAGGAATGGGAATCCTGACTGATTGTTTCTCTTCCTTAGCTCTGGCTGAGATCAGCTAACTCGGCACAGATTGGGAATCCAACCTGAGACCCTCCATTCTTTATGATTTAGTATCGCAGCACAGAGCCAGCTTGTTTTTCAAAGCATTTGTTCATCATGTCACCCAGCGCGTTCCAGCATTATCGAGGGATTGAAACTCTTTGGCCGTTTACAAGCTTTCCCAGGTCACCGTGATGCATTGCAGAATGCAGACTACAGGTTACTTGCAGGTATAAACACTGAGATACTTACACAGTAGGGTATATATAGGTGGTATTACTCATTCTTAGGACTGCAGTCAATCCTCGATAGTGGTCTAAGGTTGGGCAGGAAAGATGTGGGGTGTTGGGTTCAGAGGGCAGTACAAGGTCCCCCAGTATATAATGCTGTGGCCCAGGCCTACAGAGCAGTTTCAAGCCATGTGTTTCCTAATGACCAGGCCCAAAAAGAACAGGAGGATAAATAATATTGAGATATATTAAATAATTCTCTTATATTGAGAAATATCTAACGCAGTGCTGCCAACATTGGCCAAATCCCCGGTGTGAGATTTTCAGTCAAGCTATATACCTGACTCATTGCCTCGTACCAAGAACATCAACTTGGATAAAGATGGGAAACAGCCTGACACAAGAAAGGGACGGCCTGTCTGTGCTTGAATTCAAGCTCACTGTTACCATGGATACAGCCCACTCCGAGTCTCTGATGTTCAGTTATTGTTCGAGTGAGACTGGGTGTTGGGATGATGTATTTATGGAGAGCTGGCTTAACAATAGCAGCAAGCAATGAAAGCACAGCTCCCACTGACACCATGAAGTGAAGTGGGCACGGCCTGCTGCTGTGGATTTAAAGCGCCATTAAAACTCTACTCTCCTTCTCCTGCTTCTCTCTTTTTCCTCTCTGTTTCTTTTTCTCTCCGCTGTATCAACAGCACACCCGACTGCAGGATTTGTGATTTTCTCTTTGTTTCGCTATGGAAGCAGTACTATCCCAGCATCCTTATCACTAGTGAAAGTGCCGTATTAATTCTGTAGTTTGTGCGGAGTTTCAGTCGGCTATTTGACTGTGGAGACATCAACAGCCAATCCTGTCCTCAAGTGGCATTCACATACAGCCACTGGGGAAGGACCATAAAGGATTTGATTTGAGAATCTAGCTACTTCTCGAGGATCTGACAAAATGTTGTGTTAATAGCATTGAGATCAACAAAGACCAGACAATTCCTGTCAGATCTCAGCACTATTCACCTATTCTGCTCATTATACCGTTACATTTGGCTAATGATAATTCAATTTTTTAGTAACCATAATTTTACCCACTGTCATTTTGCGCCAAGGGTTTAAATGTTGAGGGGCTAGAAGCTAGTTTACATTGTGATGAGAATTTTTGGGGGCTCCAACAGAGACCCAGGTCCTTCTAGCCCTCGCTTCTTGCCACGACCAGAGGCCCATAATCCCCAATGCTGAAAAGGGGGAACTCAGCTTTGTGCCTTTAGTTTTAACTGTAGCCCAGACAGCGGCTGGTGAGACCCATGAGATATCGCTCTCTGTTTGGTCACGTCTTTGTCACTGTTGATGACAGGAGAGCTTGCAATCAATAGCACTCACTTAGTGTGAAAGTGCCAAAAGTGACTCTCCCCGAACAGAACTTGTTATTGTACTACCAGCACCCCAGGTCCATTAGCCTAGTTAGAGAGGGTCCATTAGCCTAGTTAGAGAGGGTCCATTAGCCTAGTTAGAGAGGGTCCATTAGCCTAGTTAGAGAGGGTCCATTAGCCTAGTTAGAGAGGGTCCATTAGCCTAGTTAGAGAGGGTCCATTAGCCCAGTTAGAGAGGGTCCATTAGCCTAGTTAGAGAGGGTCCATTAGCCCAGTTAGAGAGGGTCCATTAGCCTAGTTAGAGAGGGCCTAGTTAGAGAGGGTCCATTAGCCTAGTTAGAGAGGGTCCATTAGCCTAGTTAGAGAGGGTCCATTAGCCTAGTTAGAGAGAGTCCATTAGCCTAGTTAGAGAGGGTCCATTAGCCTAGTTAGAGGAGAGCTGGTTACGACTGAGAACCTTACAATTGGGATGGAATGCACTCTTCCCTCTGGCACTACTACTTTCGTATGACGGGAGCAGTTTATAATGGGTTGTCTGGTTTGGCGATCCATTCGATGGTCTCCTGAGATGCCGAGTGGAGAAATGAGGTGCCTCCCGCAATAGATCTCAGTGGGCAGGTTGATGTGATGTGTTCCATGTGATGTGGGACTCATGGCCAGAGTCCCACTCCGGGTCGTCCCTCATCTTCCACTTGTGGAGCAGGTGGCTGCATCGTCCACGGGGCTCCGGTTGAGCGCTGGTAATAACCTCTACAGCTAAAGTTGACGCAGCTGGCCAGGGAGGTCAGAGGTTAAATCGGCAGCCTGTGCTGAGTTAAGCTAATCTCAGTTAAGCTGGCTGTAGGGGATACGACCATTGGCCTCAGCACCCCTGGGCTAGGGACTTCCAGCTCCTGATCACCCCATCCATCCAGTGACCCCTGACATAGAATGCCCGCACGGTGATTGGGTGAGGACAGGACTGGAGCACCCGCGCACTGTCAACTAATTGCTGGCATTCCATTGTCTAAACTCACGCATTTGGACGATTTAGCAAAACTGGGTGTCCATAGAATTAAGGTTGCCAACCCTCCAGGAATGTGCTTCAATCTCCAGAAATTCAGGATTGATCCCCCGGACACTGCTGGGAGCAGCCCGGGAGAAACACTGGAGTGCATTAAAACATGGTACGCTTTTTTTTCTCATTTTCTTTGAACACTTTTGTCTGTTCATAAAAATATTGGAGATGGGAGGAAAAAAGGCTGTTTCACTGGGTGGGAAGTCATGTGATCAAACCTCCAGGAATGTTTCCACCCAGAGTTAGCAACCCGAGGTGGAACAGTACCCCAGTGTGAGTCAATGCCTTCAGAGAGGAGGAGGGGGGCTGGGGGAGGGACAACACCGTTTCTTTCCGACATGTTTAGCAGCCAGTCATGCCTCATGCCTGAGTGAAGATGAGATTAAAATGACCTGAGAGGTGATAAATCAGGCAGGCAAAGCCTGCGCCAGCAGCTTCGAGCTGGTAAACACAGCCTGGGCCTCCTGACCTTGGGTGTGACCTCAGCTTGTTTACTGTCATCTCCCTGCCCTCTCCTCAGGTAACTGCGTCACCCTTCGGCAGCTTTGCTTACCTGCTGCAAATTAAGGCTAGAAACTGTGATTTGATCTTCACAGGTTGTTGTAAAGGCATTCATAAAAACATAAGAAATAGGAGCAGGAGTAGGCCATTCAGCCCCTCGAGCCTGCCCCGCCATTCAATAAGATCATGCCTGATCTGATCTTGGCCTCAACTCCACTTTCCCGCCCGCTCCCCATAACCCTTGACTCCCCAGTAGCTCAAATATCTGTCCATCTCCGCCTTGAATATATTCAATGACCCAGCCTCCACAGCTCTCTGGGGTAGAGAATTACAAAGATTCACGACCCTCTGAGAGAAGAAATTCCTCCTCATCTCTGTTTTAAATGGGCGACCCCTTATCCTGAAACTATGCCCCCTTGTTTTAGATTCCCCCACAAGGGGAAACATCCTCCCTGCATTAGCATACATCGGGGCACCCTGGATTAAAAGGATTGATTTTCATACATACTTATCCACAGTGCTCACTTCAGTGGAGTCCAACTAAAGCACAGTGCAGCACAGAAACTGCTTCAAAAAATACAGTACCAATATTGGCCCAGAAATTCGGGTCGGGGGCTTCCTGCGGGTGCAAGCCCCCGACCTGCACTTACCTAGCGCGCTGGCCGTTGAGCTTTGGGCCCGTGTGGGATTCCGATCCTGGGCCTCCTCCAACTGCCGGCGCGCAGTGCTTGCTTATCTCAGGGGCGCAGTTAGTTCGATGCGTCCCCTGGGATCACGTGGGCCATGGAGAGCCAATCGGAGCAGGGAATGCTCCATTCATAAGTTTGATATGAAGAGCTGTCAAAACTTATAAATACTAAATCTTCAAATAAATTTTAAAAAAGCATATTTTTTAAATAAACTACATGAAATAACTATTTTAAACAATAATTTAAATTTTTGAAAAAAATAATTTTATTTTCTAACGGGGCTAAAATTAAACTTACCTTACTTTAAAGTATTTAAAAATAATAAACCTGTGGAAAAAATGTTTTAATTTTAATTAATTCACCACTTACCTTGTAAAAAGCAGGCCTTACGCCTGCTTTTTAAATGTGTAATTTCTGCAGACTTACCTTCCCGGGAAAACCTGCAAAAAAAACGAAGTTCGATGCACACGCGCTGCCTCTCCTGCGCACGCGTTCGACCTCTGAACCCCTTCATTCAGGGGAACGGAAGTGCCGGTTTCCCGCGCATGCGCAGTGCATGCAGGAAACCGGCACTTCCATTGGGCCTACGGGTGTGTACCCCATGCGTACTCACCCGGGGAGACCCGAATTTCTGGGCCAGTCTAGATTTGGGTGTTTTTGTTTTAGAAAGGATGTCAAGGCATTGGAGGGCGAGTGCAGAAGAAATTCATTATGATAATATAAGGGATGAGTGCCTTTAGTTTTGAGGAGAGACTGGATAAACAGGGAATCTTTTCATTACAGCAGAAAAGATTTTGAGGAGATCTGGTAAAGAAAGAAGGAAATTGCATTTATAAATTTTTAAACAGCCACTGAGATAGAAGGTGATTAAAATGCCAATGTGCTGGACATCAAAATTGTTTCCTCAAAGACTCTAAATAATAAACAATTCATTAACCTGTCTTAGTAATCGCTAAATACCTCACACCCATTGTATTGGGAGGTCTCTGATCCTGGCCACTTGGCAGGGGTTATCTGGGATAGACCGTCCCGTTGAGTTGTGAACAGAAGTAGATTAAAATCAGAGTCAGTCAGGTTTTTAATCAGAAAGCTGCAAAGGCTAGTTTTCGACAGGCTCAGAAGGAAAATGCAAGATGGTAGTTAAGACTTGTTTAAGTCAAGCAAGTCGGCCCAGTGATGTGGTGAAGTATAGTATGTTCATTATTTTGTATTATTACATGAAGACAAGTTGCACTGATTGAATTAAGTGAGTTCTATCATAACTGTTGCTCTATATATTCCCTGTTTATAAAATAAAGCAGCTCAATGATTCATATCCAGCCTTGTCTTACCAAGTGTATTCTCAGTCCACGACACAAATATCCAGTTCAGATCACAAGAGAATGCTGTTGTTACACTTCTGGGTAATCTTATCACATGTTGAGTTATTGGCCAACACAAGCGATGCCAAAACATAAGACGCTCAGACAGCTCACGGGAGTGACTAGCAGCATTGTATCTATTTGTAAGACAAGACTCTAAACTTGTACTTGGTGAGAAGGCTGGATGGCCTCCTCCTGTGCTAAATTCTATGGGCAAGATTTTCTTATTCCTGTACCTAGGACTATTGAATCACGTGGGCACCGTGAATAGAAGAAAATCAGGTGGAGAGGAGAACTTGCCCCGAATGGCAACTGTCCGATTTTCTGCCCATCAATTTAACCTTGGGGTCACCACGTGACCCTAATCCTCTCCTCACCCACCCCCTGAACGAGGTCCCTGATTCACAATAAGGTGAGGGAACCTTAGCCAATTCTCCCCTCCCTAATCAAAGGTAGAACTAGAAATGAGGTTCTGCTGAGAGTTTGAGGAGCTAGGGTCGAAATTAAAATGCAGAACCTCACAGGTAATAATCTCTGGATTGTTACCTGAGCCACACGCAAATTGGCATAGGGACAAACCGATTGGAAGGTTAAATGCATGGCTCAAAGAGTGGTTTGGGAGGCAGGGGTTTCACTTCATGGGGCACTGGCACCAGTACTGGGGAAAGAGGGAGCTGTTCTGTGTGGACGGGCTCCACTTAAACTGGGCTGGTGAATCGAATAACTAGGGAGGTAGAAGGGGCTTTAAACTAATGAAGGGGGGGTGGGAGGATTCAGGAAAGAGTAAATTCAAAAACAGTAAGAACATAAGAAATAGGAGCAGGAGTAGGCCATTTGGCCTCTCCAGCCTGCTCCGCCATTCAGTAAGATCCTGACAGAAGACAGAGAGGAGGAATAAACGGGTCATTTTTGGGTTGGCAGGCTGTAACTAGTGGGGTACCACAAGGATCAGTGCTTGGGCCTCAGCTATTCACAATCTACATCAATGATTTGGATGAGGGGACCAAATGTAATATATACAAGTTTGCTGATGATGCTGGGTGAGAATGTAAGTTGTGCGCAGGATGCAAGGAGGCTTTAAGGGGATATAGACAGGCTAAGTGAGTGGGCAAGAATGTGGCAAATGGAATATAGTGTGGAGAAATGTGAAGTTATCCACTTTGATAGGAAAAATAGAAAAGCAGAGCATTTTTTAAATGGTGAGAGATTGGGAAATGTTGGTGTTCAGAGGGACCTGGGTGTCCTTGCACACAAATCACTGAAAGTTAACATGCAGGTACATCAAGCAATTAGGAAAGTAAATGGTATGTTGGCCTTTATTACAAGAGAATTTGAGTATAAGAGTAAAGACGTCTTGCTGCAATTATATAGGGCCCTGGTGAGACCATACCTGGAGTACTGTGTTCAGTTTTGGTCTTCTTACCTAAGGAAGGATATACTTGCCATAGAGGGAGTGCAACAAAGGTTCACCAGACTGGTTCCTGGGATGGGGGGATTGTCCTATGAGGAGAGGTTGAGTAGACTAGGCCTATACTCTCTAGAGTTTAGAAGAATGAGAGGTGATCTCATTGAAACACACAAAATTATTACAAGGCTTGACAGGATAGATGCAGGGAGGATGTTTTCCCCGACTGGGGAGTCTAGAACCAGGGGTCACAGTCTCAGAATAAGGGGTCGGCCTTTTAGGACTGAGATGAGGAGACATTTCTTCACTCAGAGGGTGGTGAATTTTTGGAATTCTCTACCCCAGAGGGCTGTGGAGGCTCAGTCGTTGAGTATATTCAAGACAGAGATCGATAGATTTTTGAATATTAAGGGTATCAAGGGATATGGGGATAGTGCGGGAAAGTGGAGATGAGGTAGATGATCAGCCATGATCTTATTGAATGGCGGAGCAGGCTCGAGGGGCCAAATGGCCTACTCTTGCTCCTATTTCTTATGTTCTTATGGGTGCTAAAGCACCAGAGCTGAGATCAACTAATTCACCACAAGCCAGCGATTGAACTTGGGACCTTCCTGGTTTGAATGGCTTAGTTACTCTCTGCCTTAAACACTTGAACTGGTGTGAGCCTTTGGCTCAGTGGCAGCATTCCTGACTCTGAATCATAATGTGCCTGGTTCAAACCCCGCTCCAGATAGTCCCAGCGAGCAAAGGCCCGAGCTTCGCCTGTGAAGTCTGGGTTGAGATCCAGTGGGATATTCCTATCCAGGGGGTGTGGGCGGTTCCCCACTAATCATATGGGTTGTGGGAACCCTTCTGCTGTCTGGGGAAAAAAACACCATTCACTGCTATTCAGCCCTGCTGTTCTCAACACTGTATGTGTCAATGGTCCATAAAGTAAGGGAAATAAGAGGGCAGATGGTGTCTATGGACGGTCCATTAACTCTTGCTGGGTTTACTTTGCAGCATCTCTATACTCACTGTGGCCATTAAGGCAATCGCTGGTGATCTGCAAGGCACAATTTAATAGCCAAGGTTTTGTCAGGTGGCATTCATTCCAGCATGGAACTGGCAACAGGAACAAGTAGGTAAAATCTGTAGTTTTTAATTAGAATAAAAGAAAAGAAAGAACTTGCATTTTTATAGCATCTTTCACGATCTCAGGACGTCCCAAAGCACCTTACAGCCAATGAAATACTTTTGAAGTGCTGTCACTGTTGTAATGTAGGAAACGTGGCAGCCAAATTATGCACAGCAAGCTCCCACAAACAGCAATAAAATCTTTTCCGTGAGGGCAGACTGGGCCTCGGTGTAACGTTTCATCCGAAAGACAGCACCTCCGACAGTGCAGCCCTCGCTCAGTAACTGCACTGGAATGTCAGCCTGGATTTTGCGCTCAAGTCACTGGAGTGGGACTTGAACCCACGACCTTCTGACTCAGCAATGAGCCATCGCTGACACTTAATGATTATATGCCCATTTTATCCGCAGGATTAAGAACTTTTCAAGCTCGTCTTACCACCGATCACATGGAACGTTCCAGCGCACAAGCATTCTCTGGTGAGGGCTGAACCGGATCCATAATTCGATTTGACCCCGGTGAACAGTGTTAGGTTCTACCACTATGAAGGCTTTGTACCCACTGCCACTGATAAGCAGCAAAGAAGGTCATCGAGACAGAAAAGACATCATGGGTCAGGGAGCTAGCTGCGAGTGCATTCTGATCTTCAGCTCAAAGGGAGCAGATAATTGACTCATTACAGGCTCACAGCAATGCCACAGCATGGCCCTTCCTTTTCACTTTTCAACTTAACACACACACAGAGTTCACACAGCGTTCAAAGGATGAAGAACGGTGGTTTCGCTTCAAACTGGAAAGAACGCCATCTCAGTAAAAGATGTGAGGTTTGCCAGGGGTACGTGTTAAAGAAATAAAAACAGAAAATTCTGGAATTACTCAGCAGGTCAGGATGGTGAAAGTTTCAGTTCTGACGAAGGGTCATCGACCTGAAACGTTAACTCTGTTTCTCTCTCCACAGATGCTGCCTGACCTGCTGAGTATTTCCAACATTTTCTGTTTTTATTTCAGATTTGCAGCATCCGCAGTATTTTGCTTTTGTATGTTAAAGAACATAGTTTTCCTTTTAAAACTTGATTGGTCTTTTTTTAGATCTCTATCTCCCTGTGTAACAGAGGCTGTTTCTTTCTCACAGCCTTCTGTGCTCCAGTCAATATGAGGCCCAGTGAGTCAGACAGTTTGCTATTTTTAAGCAGCGGGAGCAGAGCGAGAGCGCCCAAACCCGGGAGAGTTCAAAAACAGCGGGAGCAGAGCGAGAGCGCCCAAACCCGGGAGAGTTCAAAAGCAGCGGGAGCAGAGCGAGAGCGCTCAAACCCGGGAGAGTTCAAAAGCAGCGGGAGCAGAGCGAGAGCGCCCAAACCCGGGAGAGTTCAAAAGCAGCGGGAGCAGAGCGAGAGCGCCCAAACCCAGGAGAGTTCAAAAACAGCAGGAGCAGAGCGGGAGCGCCCAAACCCAGGAGAGTTCAAAAGCAGCGGGAGCAGAGCGAGAGCGCCAAAACCCGGGAGAGTTCAAAAGCAGCGGGAGCAGAGCAAGAGCGCCAAAACACGGAAGAGTTCAATAGCAGTGGGAGCATAGCGGGAGCGCCAAAACCCAGGAGAGTTCAAAAACATAGAAACATAGAAGATAGGGGCAGGAGTAGGCCATTCGGCCCTTCGAGCCTGTTCCGCCATTCAATGAGATCATGGCTGATCATCAAAATTCAGTACCCTGTCCCTGCCTTCTCCCCATATCCCTTGATCCCTTTAGCCTCAAGAAATATATCCAACTCTTTCTTGAATATATTTAATGAACTGGCCTCCACCGCCCTCTGTGGCAGAGAATTCCACAGGTTCACCACTCTCTGGGTGAAGAAATTCCTCCTCATTTCAGTCCTAAATGGCTTACCCCTTATCCTTAGACTATGACCCCTGGTTCTGGACTCCCCGGCCATCAGAAACATCCTTTCTGTATCTAGTCTGTCCAGACCTGACAGAATTTTATAGGTTTCGATGAGATCCCCTCTCAATCTTCTAAACTCCAGTGAGTATAAGCCCAATCAACACAATCTCTCCTCGTACGTCATTCCTGCCATCCCAGGTATCAGCCTGGTGAATCTTCGCTGCACTCCCTCCATGGCAAGAACGTACTTCCTCAGGTAAGGTGACCAAAACTGCACACAATACTCAAGGTGCGGTCTCACCAAGGCCCTGTACAACTGCAGCAAGACATCCTTGTTCCTGTACTCGAACCCTCTTGCTACGAAGGCCAACATACCATTTGCCTTCTTAACCGCCTGCTGCACCTGCATGCTTACCTTCAGCGACTGGTGCACAATAACACCCAGGTCTCTTTGCGCTTCCCCTTCTCCCAACCTATTGCCATTCAAATAATAATCTGCCTTCCTGTTTTTGCCACCAAAGTGGATAACGTCACATTTATCCACATTATAGTGCATTTGCCATGTTTCTGCCCAATCACCCAACCTGTACAGCGGGAGCAGAGTGAGAGCACCAAAACCCGGGAGAGTTCAAAAACAGCGGGAGCAGAGTGAGAGCGCCAAAACCCAGGAGAGTTCAGTAGCAGCGGGAGCAGAGCGGGAGCGCCAAAACCCAGGAGAGTTCGGGAACAGTGGGAGCAGAGCGAGAGCGCCAAAACCCGGGAGAGTTCGGGAGCAGCGGGAGCAGAGCGGGAGCGCCCAAACCCGGGAGAGTTCGGGAACAGCGGGAGCAGAGCGACAGCGCCCAAACCCGGGAGAGTTCGGGAACAGCGGGAGCAGAGCGGGAGCGCCCAAACTCGGGAGAGTTCGGGAACAGCGGGAGCAGAGCGGGAGCGCCCAAACCCGGGAGAGTTCGGGAACAGCGGGAGCGCCCAAACCCGGGAGAGTTCGGGAACAGCGGGAGCAGAGCGGGAGCGCGCAAACCCGGGAGAGTTCGGGAACAGCGGGAGCAGAGCGGGAGCGCGCAAACCCGGGAGAGTTCGGGAACAGCGGGAGCAGAGCGGGAGCGCGCAAACCCGGGAGAGTTCGGGAACAGCGGGAGCAGAGCGGGTGCGCCCAAACCCGGGAGAGTTCGGGAACAGCGGGAGCAGAGCGGGAGCGCGCAAACCCGGGAGAGTTCGGGAACAGCGGGAGCAGAGCGGGAGCGCCCAAACCCGGGAGTGTTCGGGAACAGCGGGAGCAGAGCGGGAGCGCCCAAACCCGGGAGAGTTTGGGAACAGCGGGAGCAGAGCGGGAGCGCGCAAACCCGGGAGAGTTCGGGAACAGCGGGAGCAGAGCGGGAGCGCGCAAACCCGGGAGAGTTCGGGAACAGCGGGAGCAGAGCGGGAGCGCGCAAACCCGGGAGAGTTCGGGAACAGCGGGAGCAGAGCGGGAGCGCCCAAACCCGGGAGAGTTCGGGAACAGCGGGAGCAGAGCGGGTGCGCCCAAACCCGGGAGTGTTCGGGAACAGCGGGAGCAGAGCGGGAGCGCCCAAACCCGGGAGTGTTCGGGAACAGCGGGAGCAGAGCGGGAGCGCGCAAACCCGGGAGAGTTCGGGAACAGCGGGAGCAGAGCGGGTGCGCCCAAACCCGGGAGAGTTCGGGAACAGCGGGAGCAGAGCGGGAGCGCCCAAACCCGGGAGATGCCGAGATACAAAGTGAGTGTAAAGAAGTAAAAAGTAATCGAAGTGTGACATCACCAGAAAGCAGGTAAGTGATTGGTTGGTGAGTATTTCTCTATTTCTCGCTTTTTTTCCCAAACTTGAGCGTCTAAATTTAAATGCCTTGGTGTAGATTAAAAGTTATGTGTTCCAAATTTTAAAATTAATTAATTAATTGAGATGGGAGACCAGGCAATGTGTTGTTGTTGTTGCATGTGGGAGCTGGTGGACACCATTGAGGTCCACGGCGACCACATCTGCAGCAAATGTTGGCTGTTCGAGGAACTTCGGCTCAGAGTTGATGAGCTGGAATCTGAGCTTCAGACACTGCGACACATTAGGGAAGGGGTGCGTTACCTGGACACTAAGTTCCAGGAGGCAGTCACACCCACTAGAATAATTCCTTCCAATTTGGCCCATGTTCAGGGACAGGAGGGTGTGACCACAAGCGAGGCAGGTATTGGGATCCAGGAGGTAGTGGTGGAGGATCCTCAGCCCTTGGCCTTGTCCAATAGGTACGAGATTCTTGCTCCCTGTGTGGACGAGGCCAAGGACTGCAGGGAGGATGAGCAATCTGACCACAGCACCATGGTACAGGGAGCCATTCAAGTGGGGGGAGCAAAAAGAAATGTTGTAGTGATTGGGGACAGTATAATGAGGGGGATAGATACTGTTCTCTGCAGCCGAGAGCGTGAGTCCCGAAGGCTATGTTGCCTGCCCGGTGCCAGGGTTAAAGATATCTCCTCTGGGCTGGAGAGAAACTTGGAGTGGGAGGGGGAAGATCCAGTTGTCATGGTCCACATAGGTACCAATGGCATAGGTAGGACAAAGAAAGAGGTTCTGCTGGGAGAGTATGAGCAGCTAAGGGCTAAATTAAAAAGCAGAATCACAAAGGTAATAATCTCTGGATTACTACCTGAGCCACGAGCGAATTTGCATAGGGTAAATAAGATCAGAGAAATGAGCGAGTGGCTCGAAGACTGTGTGGGAGAAATGGGTTTTGATTTGTGGGGCACTGGCAGCAGTACTGGGATAAGAGGGAGCTGTTCCGTTTGGACGGGCTTCACTTGAACCATGCTGGGGCTAGAGCCCTGGTGAATTGAATAACTAGGGCTGTAGAGAGGGCTTTAAACTAAATAGTGGGGGGGAGGATCCAGGTGAGCGGGAAAATAAAAAGTCAATGAGAAATGAGAAAGCAATAGAGCAGGCTAGAGATGGGGGAAATAATAACCAGAGTGTGACAGGAAGGGACAGAGGCCTAGAAATTGGGTATAGCCCCGCTTGGGGCGTTAGAATTGGCGCAGCGCAAAGTTTATAGCCAGATGCAACTTATCGCCACCTGGCGTAATATTGGGGTGCATCGCTCCTAAAGGTGATTGAGGCGCGAATTCAGGCGTTACACGGGACTCCTAAGGCGCTAAACTTCCGGCGCAACCCAATATCAGAGCGGACGGGCGCAGTGCAGGTGCTCTCAATTACCGATGACCACGAGACTTCCAGGCGCCGGCCAGCTCTTAAAGGGGTGGGCCAGTCAGCTTCAGCATCCACACTCTGCACCTTGCAGGCCTCAGAATCGGCGCAGGCCCTTCTCTGGTGCTAAAAACTTGGACCAGATGGAGAAGGTGAGACAGAGAGCAGAGTGCTTCATCAATGAGGCTCTGGAGCAATTGGTGGCCGCAGTGGAGTGCCGGCAAGATGTTCTCTACCCAGACAATGGCAGGAGGCCGAATCATAAGGACTACCGACGAGCTTGGAGGGATGTATGCCAAAGGATCAACTCCAGCAGCATGGTGACCAGGAGCCCTGACCAATGCAGAAAGAAATTCAACGACCTCACTCGGGTCGTGAGGGTGGGTGTTGTTTCTGCAAACTTCTGCATCCCTTCATTTGCACCTGACTTTATGGCTACAGGGTGGCCTGTGCCCCATTGGCCATCTGCCAGCAAGCACCCATGGCCCTTTCTGGGCACACACATGCACATTTGACTCAAGGCGTCATGTAAGGGCTCTTGCACCATGGGGGGCATGAGATGATCACTCAGGGCATCAGGTAACATAACTTCCCCTCCTTTCCCCTGCAGTCCAAGCTGGCGAGGATTGGCAAAGACCAGCTTCGCACCGGTGGAGGACCTCCACAAGTGGTCACTCTCACGGATCTTGAGGAGAGAGTCCACCAGATTCTTGGAGGACGTCTGAGTGGTCCTATAACCACTGCAGCTGCCAACCCCATTGTCGACAGCGATGGTAAGGTTCTCACCTTTTACAACTGTCTCCTTCCACTTGTTCCCCCCGCCAGCATGCTTTCTCACTGTGGACCCATGTCATAGCCTTGCCGCAATCTGGCATCCCTTGCTACCAAGCTGTCCTTTTGCTAAAGCCACTCTTCCACCTCCTTGTTTTTAGATGCTGCATCACCAGCTCGGGAGCCGGGCCCTCAAGCTGCCAGTGCCAGTGCCTCCGAAGGCTCAATGAGAAAAGTACTGTCCAACAGAAGGTCAGCAACTCTCTCCAGCAACGATCAGAATGGCCAGCCCAAATGGCTGCAGCTTTTATACTAGTGCTGTCCCCTTTAAATTGCGCCCCCCGAGTCAGAGAAGGGCCTGGGAACGCTCCATCCAACTGTCACTAATAGCGCCAGGCGGAAAGGTTGCGGGCGCCACTGAATATCCGGTCCGGGCGCCAAAAAGGCGTTGCACACTGAAATGACGTCATGATCTGCCTGCGCCCGCGGGCACGCGCAAAGAGTTAGCGCCGGCGCTAAAAGGATACTCAATATGGGAGGTGGCGCTACATTCACTGCGCCCGCCCGAAAATTGGGTAACGCCCCAATTCTTGGGCTCTTTAGGCGCTAATCGCTGGCGCTACCAACCGAATTTCTAGGCCTCAGAATGTTTAAAAATAAGAGTGCAACAGAAAAAAAGGCCAAAACAAGGAAAAATGGTAAAAAGACAAAGTTAAATGCTCTATATCTGAATGCATGCAGTATTCGTAACAAGATAGATGAGTTGATGGCACAAATAGATACAAATGGGTATGATCTGATCGCCATTACAGAGACGTGGTTGCAAGGCGACCAGGGCTGGGAACTGAATATTCCAGGGTATATGATAATTTGGAAGGATAGACAGAAAGGACAGGGAGGTGGAGTGGCTTTGTTGGTAAAAGATGGGATCAGTGCAGTGGTGAGAAGTGATATTGGCTCAGAAGATCAAGATGTAGAATTGGTTTGGGTGGAGATAAAAAAAAATAAGGGGGAAAATTCTCTGGTGGGCATAGTCTACAGGCACCCGAACAATAGCAGTGCTGTTGGACAGAGTATAAATCAACAAATAATGGAGGCCTTTAAAAAAGGTACAGTAATAATCATTGGTGATTTTAATCTCCATATTCATTGGACAAATCAAATTGGCCATGGTAGCCTGGAAGGGAGTTCATAGATTGCATCCAGGATGTTTTCCTAGAACAGTATGTAATGGAACCAACCAGGGAGCAGGCTATCTTGGATCTGGTACTGTGTAATGAGACAGAATTAATAAATGACCTCATAGTAAAGGATCCTCTAGGAAAGAGTGATCATAGCATGGTTGAATTTCAAATTCAGTTGGAGGATGAGAAAGTTGTATCCCAAACCAGTGTCCTGATCTTAAACAAAGGCAATTATAATGGCACGAGGGCAGAACTGGCTAAAGTGGACTGGAAAAACAAATTAAAGGGTAAGAAAGTTGAAATGCAGTGGCGGACATTTAAGGACATATTTCATAACTCTCAACAAAAATATATTCCAGTGAGAAAGAAAGATTTTAAGAGAAGGGAGCACCATCCGTGGCTAACTAAGGAAGTAAAGGATGGTATCAAATTGAAAACGAAGGCATACAATGTTGCCAATATTGGTGGGAGGCCAGAGGATTGGGAAATTTTTAAAAAACCAGCGAAGGATGACTAAAAAAATAATAAAGAGAGAGAAAATGAATTATGAGAGTAAGCTGGCAAGAAACATTAAACAGATAGTAAGAACTTCTACAGGTATATAAAAAGTAAGAGGGTAGCTAAAGTAAATGTTGGTCTCTAAGAGGATGAGATTGGGGAATTAATAATAGGGAACGGGGAAATGGCAGAGACTCTGAACAAATATTTTGAATCTGTCTTCACTGTAAAAGGCACTAACAACATCCCAATAATGGATAATCAAGGGGCACAGGGAGTGGGGAACTAAAGACAATCACTATCACTAAGGAAATAGTACTCGGTAAAATAATGGGACTAAAAGACGACAAGTCCCCTGGACCAGATGGCCTGCATCCAAGGTCTTAAAAGAAGTGGCTGCAGAGATAGTGGATGCATTGGTTGCAATATACCCAAATTCCCTGGACTCTGGAGAGGTCCCAGCGGATTGGAAAACCGTTAATGTAACACCCCTATTTAAGAAAGGAGGGAGACAGAAAGCAGGAAACTATAGACCAGTTAGCCTAACATCTGTCGTTGGGAAAATGCTGGAGTCCTTCATTAAGGAAGCAATAGCAGGGCATTTAGAAAAACATACTGCAGTCAAACAGAGTCAGCATGGTTTTAGGAAAGGGAAATCATGTTTAACAAATTTGCTGGAGTTCTTTGAAGATGTAATGAGCAGGGTGGATGGACAAGGGTGAGCCAGTGGATGTGGTGTATTTGGATTTCCAGAAGGCATTCGATAAGGTGCCACATAAAAGGTTACTGCATAAGATAAGAGCTCACGGAGTTGGGGGTAATATATTAGCATGGATAGAGAATTGGCTAACTAACAGAAAGCAGAGAGTCGGGATAAATGGGTCATTTTCTGGTTGGCAAACGGTAACTAGTGGGGTGCCACAAGGATCGGTGCTGTGGCAATCTACATTAATAACTTGGATGAAGGGATCGCGTGTAATGTAGCCAAGTTTGCGGATGATACAAAGATGGGTGGGAAAGCAAGTTGTGCAGAGGACTCAAAGAATCTGCAAAGGGATACAGACAGGCTAGGTGAGTGGTCAAACATTTAGCAGATGGAGTATAATGTGGGAAAGTGCGAGGTTATCCACATTGGCAGGAAAAATAAAAAAGCAAACTATTATTTAAATGGAGAGAGATTACAAAATGCTACAGTTCAGAGGGACCTGGGGGTCCTTGTGCATGAAACACAAAAAGTTAGCATGCAGGTACAGCAAGTAATCAAAAAGGCAAATGGAATGTTGGCCTTTATTTCAAGGGGGTTGGAGTATAAAAGCAGGGAAGTCCTGCTACAACTGTACAGGGTATTGGTGAGACCACACCTTGAGTACTGCGTACAGTTTTGGTCTCCTTATTTAAGGAAGGCTATACTTGCATTGGAGATGATTCACTAGGTTAATTTCAGAGATGAGGGGGTTTGGCTTACGAGGAAAGATTAAGCAGGCTGGGCCTATACTCATTGTAATTTAGAAGAATGAGAGGTGATCTTATCGAAACATATAAGATACTGAGGGGGCTCGACAGGGTAGATGCAGAGAGGATGTTTCCCCTTGTGGGGAAATCTAGAACTCGGGGGCATAGTTTCAGAATAAAGGGTCGCCCTTTTAGAACTGAGATGAGGAGGAACTTCTTCTTGCAGAGGGTCGTAAATTTGTGGAATTCTCTGCCCCAGAGAGCCGTAGAGGCTGGGTCATTAAATACATTTAAAGTGGAGATAGACACATTTTTGCAAGATAAGGGAGTGAAGGGTTATGGGGAGCGGGCTGGGAAGTGGCTTTGAGCCCAAGATCAGCCATGATCTCATTGAATGGCGGAGCAGGCTCGAGGGGCCAAGTGGCCTGTTATTGCTCCTATTTCTTATGTTCTTAAAGCTGTCATACCGCTGCAAGAAACTCAGGGCATTAAAAATAATTGTGCATTTCTTCTTCATTTATTTTGAACACTTTTGTGTTTTAGTTATTATAAAAATATAGGAGATGGGGGTAAAAGGCTAAAAGGCAGGGTAAAAGGCAGGGGCGAGTTGGAGGCAGGAGGTCATGTGATGAAGCCTTCAGGAATACGTCCAAGCAGAGTTGGCAATCCTTAACCCTGGCTGATTTTCCCCTCTCTAGCCCAGGAGTGCTGAGGCCAATTGTAGCTTCCTCTACTGTCTCACCAACTGGCCATCACAGTCCAGCCTGACCTCTGACCTTGCCCGAATGTCCACGCACACTTTTCGTCAGCTGACAGGGTTTTGATCCAGTGCAGGAACGCTGGTTGATTTTTTTTCCCCCCCCTCCTGCCCAGCTTGGGAATACTGAAGCGAAATGCGATGCTCCTACTTCTGCCACAGCTGAATTCAACAACCGCAGCAAAGGCCAGGGATTGAATCGGGGCCTGTGTCGCACCTACTGGATCAGCGTTATGTTTGTGCTTCAGATAGTGGCACATGCCCAATTTTTTATTGTTACAAGTGCTCTGCAATCGAGGCCTAAATAGAAGTATTCAGGCAAATCTAAAGACCACCCATTGGGGTCCTTAAACGAGTGCAGTTTAATCACTAATCAATTGGAGTCACGCAGGCAGCTTACAGTTAAAAAAGGTCACTTAACTGCATTGCTTAGAGATAAAAGCGATTACATGACTGAACAACAGAGATAATGGGGAATGACTCATTAACAGGGTAAAAGCAGCAACCCCATAAAAGGCAGCCATACTTCGAACATATGCCTGTGGCTCACAAATACACTCGCTCTTTTTCTATTTTTTCTTCCCAAATTTTTTCCCTCAACCTGCCTCTCCTGAAGGTGTTGACTCCTCGCTGGGGTACGGTTACATGGGCAGCAGTGACCAATGATCCCCCGAGGGTATGCGGCCGCGAGGTCCCGCGCAGGCCGCTCACCAGCTCCTGCCGCTGGAAGAGATGACGCGCATGCAGGACCGCGCAGCCAATTTAAAGGGCCTGCGCAGTGGAAAAAAAATTAGAGGGAACATTGGGAGTGACCCTTAGATGCCTTATCCAAGTGTTAATTATTCATGTGTGACCCTTGACAAGGAATGGCGACAGCTATTAGACCGCAGGGTGAATTACCACTGAGCCCAAACCTGCCCTCGTTCACCATCCCCACATGCGCATTAACAGCAGGGGTTCACTGGATAGTGATCAGGAGAAATACCTTGGCCAATATTTCCCCTCCATGACCGGGGCACTTGCTATATGTAGCACTTCTACAGCCAGCTCAGTTGAGGAGCCAAGGCCCATAGTGCAAGATACTGCCAAGGTTGAAGAGAGTAAAAAGGACAAATTAAATCACAAAATAAAAAGAAAGAACTTGCATTTATATAGCGCCATTCACGACCCCAACGCGCTTTACAGCCAATGAAGTACTTTTGAAGCATTGTCACTGTTGTAACGTAAGAAATGTGGCAGTCATTTTGTGCACAGCAAGGTCCCACAAACAGCAATGTGATAATGACCCGATAATCTGTCTTTTTGTGGTGTTGATTGAGGGATAAGTTGATTGAGTTGGTGTGGGGTGGTGCCAGAGGACTGGAGGATTGCAAATGTTACATCCATGTGTAAAAAAGGGGAGAGGGATAAACCCGGCAACTACAGGCCAGTCAGCCTAATGTCGGTGGGGGGGGAACTTTTAGAGACAATAATCCAGGACAAAATTAATTGGCATTTGGAAAAGTATGGGCGAATAAATGAAAGTCAGTACAGATTTATTAAAGACAAATCATGTTTGACTTACATGATCAAGTTCTTTGATGAAGTAATGGAGAGAGTTGATGAGGGTAGTGCCGTTGATGTTGTGTATATGGACTTTCACAAGGTGTTTGACAAAGTACCACATAATAGACTTGTTAGCAAAGTTAAAGCCCATGGGATTAAAGTGACAGTGGCAACATGGACACAAAATTGACTAAGGGACAGAAAGCAGAGAGTAGTGGTGAACAGTTGTTTTTCAGACTGGAGGGAAGTTTACAGCGGTGTTCCCCAGGGGTCAGTATTAAGACCACTGCTCTTTCTGATGTATATTAATGACCTGGACTTGGGTATACAGGGCATCATTTCAAAGTTTGCGATGATACAGAACTAGAAAATGTAGTAAACAATGAAGCGGATAGTAACAGACTTCAGGAGGACATAGACAGACTGGTGAAATGGGCAGACACATGGCAGATGAAAGTTAATGCAGAGAAGTGTGAAGTGATACATTTTGGTAGGAAGAATGAGGAGAGGCAATATAAACTGAATGGTGGAATTTTATAGGGGGTGCAGGAACAAAGAGACCTGGGGGTGTACGTACACAAATCTGTGAAGATGGCAGCACAAGTAGAGAAAGCGGTTAAAAAGACATACGGGATCCTTGGCTTTATTAGAGGAATAGAGTACAGAAGGAAGGTATGCTAAACCTTTATAAAACACTGGTTAGGCTTCAGCTGGGGCAGTGTGGTCTATTCTGGGCATCACACTTTAGGAAGGACTTCAAGGCCTTGGAGAGGGTGCAGAAGAGATGGTACCAGGGATGAGGGACTTCAGTTACTGGAGAAGCTGGGGTTGTTCTCCTCGGAGCACAGAAGGTTAAGAGGAGATTTGATAGAGGTGTTCAAAATCATGAAGGGTTTTGATAGAGTAACTAAGGAGAAACTGGTTCCAGCGGCAGAAGGGTCGGTAACCAGAGGACACAGATATAAGATGATTGGCAAAAGAACCAGAGGCAACATGAGGAAACGTTTTTTTTTTACACGGCGAGTTGTTACGATCTGGAATGCCTGACAGGGTGGTGGAAGTAGATACAAAAGAGAATTGGAAAAATACTTGAAGGGGAAAAAATTACAAGGCTATGGGAAAGAGCAAGGGAGTGGGATTAAAAGAGCCGGCAAAGACGCAAATGGTCTCCTTCTGTGCTGTATCATTCAATGATTCTATAAATATTGGCCAGGACACCAGGGAAAACTCCCCTGCTCTTCTTCAAAATACTGCCATGGGATCTTTTACATCCACCTAAGAGAGCAGACGGGGCCTCGGTTTAATGTCTCTTCCAAATGACAACACTCCCGACAGTGCAGCTCTCTGTCAGTACAGAGTGTCAGCCTACATTTTATGGCTCAAATCTCTGGAGTGGGACTATGAACCCACAACTTTCTGCCTCAGAGGTGAGAGTGCTATCAACTGAGCCACAGCTAATACCAATGATGCAGAGCTTGAATTTCAAAAACAGAAGGTTACAGGAGCTTGAAGGAGGTACGGTGTTTGAAAGAACTATTACTGATCCATTGGGAGAGTCACTGCAACAGATTAAATATTTCTTTCCTCAAAAGCCCAAATCAAAGGATGCGTGTTATCAAATAGAGCTTTAAGCCAGGAATTTAATGACGTACTGTCTCTGATGGTAAATGTGCTGCCCAGTGTAGAACTGAGCCATGCAGGCTGGAAATGTCCGACGTTCAATCCCTGAACTGTGCTGAACTAACTGATCCCCTCTGTGCTGGTGATAATTGGCCTGACACCATCCAGGTTGGGAAATGAATGAAAATCAACCAGATTTCCTGCTCCTGATTTCTATCCAGTGGCCCGTCATGGAAAGTGCCCATGTGTGGATATTGGGTGATGACAGGATTGGGCTAGGATCATAGCATGGGCAAGTGCCTTTAGAAAAGGATGGGAGTTGGATTTGGAAGGAAAAGCAGATTTACTGAAAGTACAAAGACTGAGGAGGCCACAAATTAGCCAATAGTGTTCTAGGTAGATCCAACTATTCATTATTATTTATATATTAAAGTCTTGTCATCACACACTTCATAGAATCAAAGAAATTTATGGCACAGAAGGAGGCCATTCGGCTCATTGTGTCCGTGCTGGCCAACAAAGAGCTATCCAGCCTAATCCCACTTTCCAGCTCTTGGTCCGTAGCCCTGTAGGTTATAGTACTTCAAGTGCATATCCAAGTAGTTTTTAAATGTGGTGAGGGTTTCTGCCTCTACCACCCTTTCAGGCAGTGAGTTCCAGACCCCCACCACCCTCTGGGTGAAAAAAAGTTCTCCTCAACTCCCCTCTAATCCTTCTACCAATTACTTTAAATCTATGCCCCTGGCTATTGACCTCCCTGCTAAGGGAAATAGATCCTTCCTATCCACTCTATCTTGGCCCCTAATAATTTTATACACCTCAATTAAATCTCCCCTCGGCCTCCTCTGTTCCAAAGAAAACAACCTCAGCCTATCCAATCTTTCCTCAGAGCTAAAATTTTCCAGTTCTGACAACATCCTCATAAATCTCCTTTGTACCCTCTCCAGTGCAATCACATCTTTCCTGTAATGTGATGATCAGAACTGTACGCAGTACTCTAGCTGTGGCCTAACCAGCATTTTATACAGTTCAAGCATAACCTCCCTGCTCTTATATTCTATACCTTGGCTAATAAAGGAAAGTATCCCGTATGCCTTCTTAACTACCTTATCTACCTGTCCTGCTACCTTCAGGGATCTGTGGACATGCAGTCCAAGGTCCCTCTGTTCCTCTACACTTCTCAGTATCCGACCATTTATTGTGTATTCTGTGGCCTTGTTAGCCCTCCCCTCTCCTAGGACATTTTTGTGTGACACTTCCTGTAATGCCTCTGTGTCACTCTTAACCAGAGGCAAATTGATGCCAAATTAGGTAAATTTATTAAGCTAATTTATTCTAACACACTTGATTGATCATTCCTCCCATGTGACTGAGCCCCAACTCTAGTTCTCGCAGCCCTGACTTCCGCTGCGTAAGAACTGTAGCAAACCAAAGAGAAATAAGCTATAAAAAAACGAACCACAATTCAACAGCTCCAATGTAGGAAAGTATAGAGTTTTTAAGCAATGATTCTTTTCGCTAGGATAATTTACACTTCCTACCTCCAGCTCTCGGCTCTCTTTCTTACACATGGAAAACAATTTTAAAATGTTTCAGCTACAGCTCTCCAAGAACATACTGGTTCAACAATGCCCATGTCCTTATTTGACCTGCCAATTATACAAAGCTAGGATTAGAACTTAAGAACCATCACCATTTATAGTATAGAAGGAAGCCATTTGGCCCAACAAATTTGTGCTGGCTTTTTGCTGGAGCAATCCAAAATTAATACTGCAGCCTTGCTTTCTCTCCATAGTCCTGTATCTTTCTCTGCTTCAAATATTTGTCCCTTAAAAGATGTAATGGCCTTTCCAACGACTAAAAGAAAGAAAAAAGACTTGCATTTGTATAGCGCCTTTCACGACCACCAGATGTGTAGGATTCGCAAAATCCAGAAAATACAGTCTAGATTGGTAAAACCCCTGAAATGGCCACATTGTGAGAACACAAGATGGAGTTGGCAGTTCTCATGGCTCAGTTCAAAAGGACACACCAGCAGTATCTTACAGCAGCCTGAGTCATCACCGATTAGAAGATTCCAGAACTTACTGCTATTGATATGATAATATGGTTACAGCAGTAACGAACTCGTAAACAAAAGTATTTGCACCTGAAGGTGCGCTAATTGCTAGCAAAATGCAAACCCATCTCTGAAATCGCTGAGCACAGAAAAAAAAACATTATCTGTACCAAACTCAGAGGGACACAGGACAGATCCCATCAGTTTCATTTACAAGACATTAAGATAAAGTACTTGCTTTTGTCAAAGCAGCCTGCCCATTACCTTGACAAAAAAAACCCTGATTTGGCGCCGAGATAAGGACAAAGAAACAGTATAGCTGTGGAGGGAGAATCGACAGCAAGTCTTCTTTTTCATTCAGTGAGATTCAGACAGATCCATCATAGATTCACACAGACACAAGGTCAAGGACAGAGCGAGGAGGACCCACAAGATTGTGCAGGAGAGAGATTCAGCCAGACTCAGACAGATCCACAAGATTCACCAGAAGCAGTGAAGTCCAAGTCCAGAGACCATCAGGAGTTCGAAGGCCGAGTGGAGAGGAGACGGTTCGAGGAGTTCGGAGGACTTTCAAGATTGTGCAGGAGAGCAGATTCAGAAGTTCAGTCCAGATCCAAGACCATCAGGAGTTTGAAGGCCGAGTGGAGAGGAGACGGTTCAAGGAGTTCGGAGGACTTTCAAGATTGTGCAGGAGAGCGGGTTCAGGAGCCGGTCCCATGAGGAAGATCGGAGATCCCGGACGTCACAGGAGTACCAAGATTAAGGACGGTTTTAAAACTCTGGTGAGCATAAAGGCCCAACTCGACCTAGTTGAGGTATATTTTAGCAACGGGAGGGTTTGTAACATTAAGGGTTTTGTAATTCAGGAGTGTGATTTATCCCTCGATGTGTCCGTGCGCTTTTCCCACCCCCGTTTTAGTATACCGCTGATTAAGAATTGTTGTATGATTTAAGATAGTCAAAGTTATTCCTTGTGTGTTAAATTTTAGTTCCCATTGGGAGACGTGCTAATGATTTTTGTCTAAATTGATTCTTGCATTCTCTGTGTTTATTCTCCTTGAAAATAAAGATATTTCTGATTTAAAACTCACCTTGTCTCACCTGATCCATTTGTCTTCCGAGTCACAAGTTGGGCCACACATCAAGGTTGTCTGGCAATAAGCTCAGTGTCTAGAACCGGTGAGGGGGGAGCGCTTCGGAACCGCTCACGAGCAGTGCGAAATCAAAACCGATCTAGCACACCATAAGCTCGTTAAAACGACCCCTTACAGATGTCCCAAGGTGCTTTACAGCCACTGAAGTACTTTTATGAAGTGTAGTCACTGTTGTAATGTAGGAAACGCAGCAGCCAATTTATGCACAGCAAGCTCCCACAAACAGTGATAATCATCAGATAATCTGTTATAGTGATGTTGATTGAGAGATAAATATTGGCCAGGACACCGGGGATAACTCCCCTGCTCTTCTTTGAAATAGTGCCATGGGATCTTTTACATTCACCTGAGAGAGCAGACGGGGCCTCGGTTTAACATCTCATCTGAAAGACGGCCCCTCTGACAGTGCAGCACTCCCTCAGCACTGCACTGGAGTGTCAGCCTAGATTTTTGTGCTCAAATCTCTGGAGTGGGATCTTGATCCACAACCTTCCGATTCAGAGGCAAGTGTGCTACCAACTGAGCCACAGCTGACACTACTCCTTGTGGCAGCTCATTCCATGGTCCAAAAACTCACCATGTAAGGAAATTTCTCCTAACCTCTCTCCTCACTTTCTCTGTGACAATTTTACATTGATGACCCCTCATCACAATTCCCCAACCAGAGGAACTGGTCTTTCCCTAGGAATTTATAATGGTAAATGTAGACAGGAAATCTGCGTAAATGTAAGATTTTGAAGTCTCCCTCTGCCACTTCCCTCACTTCCCCTAGCCCACTGGGCCAAACCTTCTCTAAGGTTGCCCCCTGCCCTAGCCCTGAATTCACATCCTTCTCTAGTTTTTCTCCTATCTCCCCTCATACCCTTTCCGAGCTCATCTTGTCCATGAGACCCACCTCCTGCTCCCTCGACCATATTCCCACCAAACTGCTGACCACCCAACTTCCCTTCCTGGCTTCCACGTTATCTGATATTCTCTCTCGTCAGGTACTGTCCCCCTTTCCTTCAAATCTGCCGTCATCACCCCCTCCTCAAAAAAAACGCTTTACCCCTCCGTCCTTACAAACTACCGTCCCATCTCCAACCTCCCTTTCCTCTCCAAAGTCCTTGAACATGCTGTCACTTCCCAAATCCGTGCCCATCTTTCCTGGAATTCCATGTTTGAACCCCTCCAATCCCATTTCCACCCCTGCATAGTACTGAAAACGGCTCTCATCAAAGTCACAAATGACATCCTTTGTGATTGTGACAAAGGTAAACTACCCCTCCTCATCCTTCTCGACCTGTCTGCAGGCTTTGACACGATTGACCACACCTTCTCCAACACCTCTCCACCATCGTCCAGCTGGCTGGGACTGCACTCGCCTGCTTCCATTCTTATCTATCTAATTGTAGCCAGAGAATCACCTGTAATGGCTTCTCTTCCCGCTCCCGCACTGTTACCTCTGGGGTCCCCCAAGGATCCATCCTTGGCCCCTCCTATTTCTCATCTACATGCTGCCCCTTGGCGACATCATCTGAAAACACAGCGTCAGTTTCCACATGTATGCTGACAACACCCAGCTCTACCTCACCACCCCTTCTCTCGACCCCTCCACTGTCTCTAAATTGTCAGGCTGCTTGTCCGACATCCAGTACTGGATGAGGAGAAATTTCCTCCAACTAAATATTGGGAAGACCAAAGCCATTGTCTTTGGTCCCCACCACAAACTCTGTTCCCTAGCCACTGACTCCATCCCATTCCGACCACATATCCACGTCATAACTAAGACCACCTATTTCCACCTCGATAAAATCGCCCGATTCGGCCCTTGCCTCAGTTCATCCGCTGCTGAAACCCTCATCCATGTCTTTGATACCTCTAGATTTGACAATCCCAACACACTCCTGGCTGGCCTCCCACATTCTACCCTATATAAACTTGAGATCATCCAAAACTTGGCTGCCCGTGTCCTAACTCGCATCAAGTCCCGTTCGACCATCACCCCTGTGCTCACTGACCTACATTGGCTCCCGGTTAAGCAACATCTCGATTTTAAAATTCTCATCCTTGTTTATAAATCCATCCATGGCCTCGCCCCTCCCTATCTCTGAAACCTCCTCTAGCCCTACAACCATTCCAGATCACTGCGCTCCTCTAATTCTGGCCTCTTGAGCATCCCTGATTATAATCACTCCACCATTGGCGGCTGTGCCTTCAGCTGCCTAGGCCCCAAGCTCTGGAATTCCCTGCCTAAACCTCTCTGCCTCTCTACCTCTCTTTCCTCCTTTAAGATGCTCCTTAAAACCTACCTCTTTGACCAAACTTCTGCCCTAATACATGGCTCTGTGTCAAATTTTGTTTGACAACACTGCTGTGATGCGCCTTGGGACATTTTACTACATTAAAGGTGCTATATAAATGCAAGTTGCTGTTGTTGTTCTACCATCTCGTGCATCCATCATATTCCAGATGTTACATTCCACATGCCACACTTTGTTACAGGTACAAAACAATCTTTAAAATGAAGTCAGACATTTTAACCTCGGTTCTAGAGCCTGAAATTTACAAGTAATTTACTGATCTCTAATTCAGCGGAAGAATTTACAAACAGCTAGAATTACTTTGTTTCCCATAAGGCACGACTGAGCAGTGGACTTCAAGGGATAGGCAATGATTGACAGCTAAAGATCACAACCATGCTCCAGAGCCAGGTACCCATGGGCACCCCGACGGGACACCCACCCTCTAGTTTATTTCAACTGTGTTCTGAGGATAATACAATTCTATTTGTCGAATAGGGAATGTTAAATGTTAAGATTGTGTCATACTGCGACTGCTTCCTTTAGCCTTTGCTATTATTAAACATGCTGTGATACCAGCAGGAAGGATGCTCTGTTCTGCAGTCTATTTTCAAGTCGGCAAAGAAATAGCTCATCTGTCAAAGAGTGGAAAAAGGATCCTGTGCGTATTAGAATATGACCTCATGTTTACCCTGTGGTGGCCCCTAGCACAAAGACCCCAGCAATGCATTGTTACTGCAGTAAGACACTGCCTTGATTGGGACCTGCAAAAGCAGCAAGTTGAGCAATCTTTCTTCGGTCTGTTTCAACCGCATCTGAGTCTGGTTGGATCAAATTACTGTTCACTGCTCACCACCAGTAAAAACAGGAAAATTGGAAGTTTATTTTTCGTTGAGAAGCCGAGATGAAAGACCAAGGCCTATAGTGCAGGGCAGCACCAAGCAAAAAGAGTAACGGGTTTGGAATCACACTGCGCAATACTAGTAACAAACTCCTCAAACTGCTATTTTAATGAAGCTGTAAGGGGTCTAATTTCCTCTTAGTGCAGTGACTCTGTTAAATGAGAGTTCAATTCTCCCTTTTACACTGCACTCCCAGGAACAGACAGTCTTTTTCATAGCACATTCTTGGAGCTTGGAAGGACTGTTGAAATGTGCTCAGTGTTTAATCCACCACTGTGCAGGTCACTGAGGGGACAACATCATAAACTAGAGACTGAAATACTGTATACACTGTAGAATAAGATGAGAAATTTAGATCATTGTTTGGGGGATGAAGGTTGGGAGGGGTAAGCTCATATAGGAATGGCTCACTCAGGGAAGAACGCTCATCTGCTCTTCATGCTTTCCAGCTCTCATGTCTGTTCTGGACTCTTCAACATTCTGACGAAAGGTCATCAACCTGAAACATCGGGGGTGATTTTGCCAATGGGGGCGCGTTGGAGGCGAAACTGCTGCTTGTCGGGTTTCAGTCCCGCCTCCATCGACTTGTGACCAACCCATGCTATTTCCCCTTGATTGACCTTGTTAAGCCCGCTCAGCGGGCTTAGCAGGCCAATTAAGAGAAAGCCGGTTACAGGTGACGTCAACGAGTGACGTTTCATCTGTCAAATGCTTTTGACAGATGAAATGTCAGCATTTGATGGCTCTGTGAAGCTGTCACACACTGACAATCTGTCCTCTAAGTTGGGCCCTTCCACTCAGACTCAGTTAAAGATCTCTCCTAAGCAGAAAGCAGAGGCTTCAGCTTTTGACAGTTCAGCGGCCATTCTGCTTTCTGTGCCGGTGAGCTGAGGGACTCCAGAGACCGGAAGGAAGGAAGCCTGCAGGAAGAAGTAAAGGTAAGTAAAAATTAAAACACTTTACACACACCTCACACACTTACCTCTGTACACATGCACCCATCACTCACCTGCACACTGGACATCTCGGCCCCTCCGACCCCCGCAGACCGATGGCCCGCCTCGCTGACCCTGGCGAGGCTCGGTGCCGTCGGGAAGCCCACACTTCAGGGCTGAAAATAGGGATTCTCAAAAAAAACTGCCCATTAACTACCTGTTAACAGGCAGTTAATTGGCACTAATTCCCTTCCTGCCTCGGGAGGTGGCTCCCAGCGTGGGTCGGGTACCCACCTCCTGGGAAGATGGCACGGAGACGGGTTGGAGGCGGGATGGGTACCCGCTCCCAGATTCTGCCATTTTCCCAGCAGACGCGCCTCCCCAGGGCTGGCAAAATCGCCCCCATTAACACTGTTTCTCTCTCCACAGATGCTGCCTGACCTGCTGAGTATTTCCAGCGTTTTCTGTTTTTATCTTCAACATGGCGTCTCTCCTCCCTCAGGCTCTTGGGCCTAGAAATTTGAGCCTTTAGCGCCAGTCATATTGGGGAGGTCGGCAGCGCTGCCGTTGCCTGCACTCGCCTCAAATATTTTAACGATGAAGAGTGTGTCATCAATTGGCGTGCAACGCTGAATTGGCGCAAGCTGAGCGATTTTGGATGTCGCCGCTCCTTTTACCTCCCTCTCCAAATCACGCTCGTGCATGCAGCCTTTGCCAGCGCATAGACCCGGGAGAAAGCGGCGGCGATCTACAGATCTCTGAGAAGTCTACAATAACTATGCAGAGTATGTGCAGCCCCACCGAGCCCAGGCTCGGTGACAGGTTTGCTTTCCTCATTGATTACTGTTTCAAATAATTTTGACATTGCATAAGATGGTGTAATCAGAAATTTTATGACACGTGTAGCATGAGTTTTCATAACTTCAGGTATTTAGAACCTCAAACTGCTAGAATGATTCCACCCAAATTGCAGTCATTTAATCAGTTCATGATGACTTTTTTTGATTAATAATTGTCGTTGACATATTAGCCGGCTAACTATCTGAGTGTGTCAGCAGATGAATTAAACATAGATTTCAACTAATCTGCAGGTTGCATTCTTTCAAATCTGACAGATTAGTGTATTTTTAGGCTTTGATTTATCTTGCACACCCGCTCTGTCAACCTACAAAACACGAGAAACATAACCGGAAACGCTGCACTTCAGTTTGATAAATGGCGTTTTCCTGAGAACGCCACACAGATACTTTAGACCCGACCTTCGGCCTCCTGCTGATCTTACCGCCTGAAGGAGCGCATTACACGGGAGATTCTGCGCTGCGCTCATTTAAATCAGCAGCCAGCGCCAAAATACCAGTGATGCCTGCGCTCTTTTTACCGGTGGGAGTTAACCTTGGCCCGTGGTGGCACTGCCCGCTTTCGGGCTGTATCCCATTTCTAGGCCTCGTCTCTTGCTCCCCTCCCTCAGGCTCTCTGTTCCACAGACAGGGAACAGAAAACAATCAGTGGATCAAAATCAACTTTCTCTCTCTGAGGAGAAGTGGTGACCGATGAGACAATACGAACGTGGGTCTTTTTGATGGGAAAAGGTTTGCCTTGTATGTGAGTATATATGGAAGCAATCAAACAGGCCAAGTGATTGGTTAACCGTCAGGGATTGCTGTCACGGGGCCGTGCTGTCCGGGCGAGGCTGGTTCTGGACCCAAGTGCAGACAGACGAGGCAAGAAGCAGATATGCAGTCTTAAATAACAGTACTTTACTAGAATCACACAGGTAAACAATACAAACATAGAAGCTCAAGACAAGCTACCACATAGGCAAATGGCTAGTCAAGATAGGAACTCAAGACAAGCTACCGTGAGGCAACCGGCTTGTCAAAACTGAGCTCAAGACAAGCTACCACAGGGCAACCAGCTTGTCCAAACTGAGCACCTTATCAAGACTGAGCAACTTGTCAGCACCTTGTCAAGACCGAGAACAAAGGGAAGAACCACAGAACTTAAATACAAGCAGAAACATAACACAGATAAACAGTTATAGACATAGGAGCTCAAGACAAGCAACCACTAAGGCAACCGGCTTGTCAAGGCAAGCTACCACAGCAACAGGCTTGTCGAGACTGAGCACCTAGTCGAGACTGACTTCCTTGTCAGGACTGAACCCAGAGGGAAGAAACCACAGAACTTAAATACAAGCAAAAACAGGTGAAACCAATAAACCAGATAAAAGGCAGTTAAGTAATAAACAGGAGAAACAAGTAACAATTAACAAAAGGAAACCAACCAGTGAAGGTGCCATCTAGGGGTTACTGAAGGAACTGACCGGCACTGTGGTGTATGTAACCTGTTCCACCTTAAGAGAACTTAAGCCTGTTCCACCTTAAGAGATGTACTACTTTCTCTGGCTGCTGTATACGTAATACCGGTGGTGACCACCGGTATATAAGTACTGTGTAGTGATATTGCTGTTAGTATAGCCCTGACCTCCAACTAGTAAAGACCTGTTGAAACGTTATTCTTGTAGTCTGTGTCAGTAATTAATCTTAAATACAACTAGAACACACAGACTTAACAGTGGCGACGAGTCCGATTCTTACCCTGCGGCAGTTTATATCCACGGCGGCTTCGTCCACAGAACGGGCGTCGAAGAGAGGCATCCACCCTCATCACCCTGCTGGAAGACACGTCGCGCGGCAGGCATCGAGAACCCGGAGTGCAGAAGATATCCTGAACTCGAAGCCTCCATCAGCGGCAGTCAGCTATCTTCCTTCTACCTCGGTGGTGGGTAAGCCGGTCAGCGACGCGAGCAGAAAGTCGGCCGCGTTGGCTGTACAGACGGGGAGGGAAGACGGAGGAATAAGGGCGGTGAGGTCGATCGCGACCGGAGATAAGGGCCGGGCCGCATTCGGGCCAAAAGGCGCAGCGCGGGGACATCAATCGTGGCTGGTGATAAGGGCCGGGCCGCATTCGGGCCAAAAAGGCACAGCGTCTGGGGCGACTGAAGGCGCGAGAGCTGCGGTGAAGGCGAACGCAGCCGGTGCTAATAACCGGGCTGCAAGAAGGGCTGCGAGGCGCGACATCGGGGAAGCGCGAATGCCCGAGAGAGCCGCGGTGAAGCGGAGACAGCGTCGGGGGAGTTACTAATCGCTGGGAAAGGGGAGCAGCAGCGGCACGCCAAACGCCATTGCAGCCAGCAGGTGAAGAAGGCGAGCGCGGGAAAGACCGCCAAGCGCGGGAAACCGCCATTTTGTAGGCGGAGGACGAAGACAAGAGCGGGAAGCCGCCATCTTGGAAAAAGGGAAATCACTAAAAAAAAAAAAAATTGCAACGACGCCGAAACATGGGAACATTAATACCTTTGATAGCGACATCGAAGATTGGGCCATGTATGTAGAACGCATACAAAATTATTGTAAAGCAAATAAAATCCCAGATGATGAGAAAGCACTAACTTTATTAAACTTAATGGGTGCGAAGACATACGGGCAATTGAAACACCTTTTATCACCAGATGAATCGGCGGAGAAGACGTTCGAGGAGATTGTTACTGTCCTGAGAAATCATTTAAACCCCACGCCGCTGATGCTAGCGGAATGATTTAAATTTTACAGCAGAAAGCAGCTGAAAGATGAAAGCAATGCTGAATATTTAATGGAATTGCGTAAGCTAGCAAAGTACTGTCAGTTTGGAACGGGACTAACAGATGCGCTAAGAGATAAATTTGTGTGTGGATTATTAAAAGAAGATACACAAAAGCGACTGCTCGAGGAGAATGAGCTGACGCTTGAGAAAGCGGTCACTATGGCAGCATCACACGAAGCCGCAGCGAGAGGCACGGCAGTAATGCAGCTACGGTCACCGGAACTCAGTACAAATCAATTGGTTTTGAGTACTGTAAAATGTTATCGTTGTGGAAAGACAACGCACGATCAGAACCAGTGTTGGTTTAAAAACCAAGAATGCAGAACGTGTGGCAGGCTTGGCCACATAGCTAAAGTATGCCGGTCAGGAAAGAAGACCAGCAACAAAAAGTCACCGCAAGGAAAATACATAAAGGTACACAAGGTGACAAAGAACAGTTCGAATGAACAGAAGTCAGATTCAGACGCCAGCAGTAATGAACTGGGTAGCTTAAGAGTACACAACGTTGGTAAGGATGCAGATCTCCAGACAATTTGGGTCACTCTTCAGATAGCAGGAGTCCAAGTAAAGATGGAATTGGACACTGGATCGGCATTGACGGTCATGAATAAGAAAGATTACAAAAGGTTATTCCAACATATTCCCCTACGGGATACGGAGATTATATTGAAAACATACACGGGGCAAAGAGTGTACCCCATCGGAAAGATAGAGGTAAAAGTGGTCCACAAGGGCAAAGAAAGCCAAGTAATGGACTTATATGTGCTACCTGAAGGAGGTCCACCACTACTGGGACGGGAGTGGATTAGGAAAATGAATATGGACTGGCACTCCTTAAAGGCACTAACGGTAGATTCCGGGGAAACAGATGTCAAACCTAAACGATTGTCCAGAATATTGGATGATGCTAAAGAGGTGTTCCAGCAGGGACTGGGAACACAGAGGAATTACGGCAAACATCAAGATTGATGAACATGCACACCCAAAATTTTTCAAAGCCAGACCGGTGCCCTATGCAATACGACCTGCTGTAGAAGCGGAACTGGAAGCGCTAGAACGTTCAGGTGTACTGTCTAAGGTAGATTGGAGTGAGTGGGCTATGCCCATTGTTCCCATTATGAAACGTCCTTCGAGCAACAAGCCAGGAGAACCAGGGAAGGTTCGCATCTGTGGAGACTTCAAGATCACCGTTAATCCGGTGCTTCACACGGTGCAGTATCCGCTTCCGCGGATTGAGGATATTTTTGCTTCGTTGTCTGGCGGGAAACACTTCACCAAGTTAGACCTGGCGCAGGCGTACTTGCAGATGGAGGTTGAAGAAGAGTCACGCCAGTACCTCACGATCAACATGCATAGAGGTTTGTACCGGTATAATAGGCTGGTTTTTGGAGTGGCATCGGCTCCAGCAATTTGGCAGAGGGCCATGGAGTAGGTATTACAGGGAATTCCAGGCACACAATGTTACCTGGACGATATTCTGATTACAGGAGATGGTGATGAAGAACACCTCGCAAACTTGGAACTGGTGCTCAACAGACTGAAAGAGTATGGACTTCGAGTTAATCGGCAGAAATGTGAGTTCTTTCAGAAGCGGATCTCGTACTGTGGTCATGTCATTGACCGGGAGGGGCTTCATAAGTCTCCTGACAAGATAGAGGCAGTTGTAAAGGCTCCCGCTCCGGATAATGTCTCTCAATTGAGGTCGTTTCTAGGATTGATTAACTATTACCATAAGTTTCTACCGAATCTATCCACGGTACTGCACCCGCTGAACGCTCTTTTACAGAAGGGGGTACCATGGGAATGGAGCGAAAACTGTAAGAAGGCATTTCGCAAAAGCAAAGAATTGATCACCTAAGAGGAAGTGTTGGCTCACTTCAACCCGACACTGCCTATTTGGTTGGCTTGTGATGCTTCTCCATATGGTATTGGGGCAGTACTCTCACACAAGTTGCCAAATGGCACGGAAAGGCCAGTCGCGTTTGCATCCAGATCATTGACCTCCGCTGAGCGCAACTATGCGCAGATCGATAGGGAGGCTCTCAGCCTTGTATGGGGAGTGAAGAAGTTTAATCATTACCTGCAGGGCCAAAAATTCACACGTCTGACAGACCATCAGCCGTTGGTATCCATTTTTAACCCTAAGAAGGGTGTTTCGGTGATGACAGCACAGAGACTCCAGAGATGGTCCCTTTTCCTAGGGGCACATCAATATCAAATAGAATTCAAAGGTACAAAGCAGCATGGCAATGCTGATGGGCTGTCGCACCTGCCACTACCTGAAGAAGAAGAGACGACGAAAGTTGACCCTGTTGAGTTATTTCATTCGACCATCATCGAGTGTTTAGCAGTCACCAATGCAAGTATTGAAAGAGAAACCAGGAACGACCCGACACTGTCCCGAGTCTACGAGGTGACAGTGAAGGGATGGCCAACACATGGTGATCCTCTGTTACCGGCATTCTCGGCAAGGCGAGACCAGCTGTCCGTCTGCCATGGTACTTTGATGTACGGGACAAGAGTGATTATTCCTCCCAAGTTAAGGGAAAGAGTTCTAAAGGAACTGCATGAAGGTCATCTGGGGGGAGTTAAGATGAAAAGTCTTGCTAGGGCTTATGTATGGTGGCCGGGTATTGACCAACAGATAGAGGAGTTGATGAAAAGCTGCGCTGGGTGCCAAAAAGTGCAAAATGCACCTCCGATCGCACCGCTACACCCATGGGAATGGCCTTCAGCCCCATGGCAACGCGTACATATTGACTTTGCTGGTCCATTCATGGACTCCATGTTCCTAATTGTGGTGGACGCACATTCCAAATGGCCAGAAGTGATCAAGATGAATACCACTACTTCAGAAAAGACAATTGCGGTGTTAAGAACAATATTCGCAAGGAACGGATTGCCAGAACAGATATGTTCGGACAACGGACCACAGTTCGTGTCGGAAGAATTCCAAAAATTCTTAAAGAAGAATGGGGTGAAACATTATACCTCTGCCCCATATCATCCGGCGACAAACGGGTTGGCCGAGAGATTTGTCCAAACATTCAAAAAGGCAATAAAGGCCATGAACGATGATCAGATTCCGCTACAACACAAGGTGGACAATTTCCTAATGGCATATCGAAACGCCGCTCATGCAGTAACTAACCAAAGTCCTGCCATGATGTTTTATAACAGGAGGTTGTGGTCCAGGTTGGACTTGTTAAATCCAAATGTGCGGAGGGAAGTGGAAAACAAACAGTTCCGGCATATTAATAACAAGACCACTCGAAGTTTCGACGTAGGACAACCAGTGTTGGCAAGGGACTATGGAAACGAAAAATGGCAGTCCGGAACAATTCGGGCCAGACAAGGACCTCTGATGTACACAGTAGATATTGGTAACAATGTGATAAGGCGTCATGCGGATCAACTGGTAGAATCGAGAGCAAGGGTCGAACCCATGGTTGCGACAGAGACAACTGTGGAAGACGTTAATGAACCTGAAGCATCTACCTCGGCAGGGAATGTACCTGATGATGACGTCCAATACATAGGAAACCAACTAGAGGAGTCACCTCAGCAACAAGAATCAGAGACCACTGAAAGGCGTTATCCAACCCGAATCAGAAGGCCTCCTGAGAGACTGAACCTTTGAACTGTTTATACCTGAAGTTATATATGTATATATGTTATTATGTTATGTTAAATGGGGATATGACTGTTAAGCTAAAAAGGGAGGATTGTGGTGTATGTAACCTGTTCCACCTTAAGAGAACTTAAGCCTGTTCCACCTTAAGAGATGTACTACTTTCTCTGGCTGCTGTATACGTAATACCGGTGGTGACCACCGGTATATAAGTACTGTGTAGTGATATTGCTATTAGTATAGCCCTGACCTCCAACTAGTAAAGACCTGTTGAAACGTTATTCTTGTAGTCTGTGTCAGTAATTAATCTTAAATACAACTAGAACACACAGACTTAACAGGCACCCTCACAGTTAACATTGAGATATGCTCAGAAACCTATGTTTGAACTACCTTCGTGAATCTGTATGTACAATTTTGGTACTCGGGCAGCAAGTCACACTACATGTAGCAAGTGTTAAAGCTCAAAGGACTTTTGCAGGATGTCATACGTTTTACCAAGTCATGGATTAGGATTTTAGAACCATTTGTGAACCTGACCACATGATAAGAGTTAGCTCGGCTCAGTGGCACCATTCTTGCCTGAGAGCCAGAGGTCGTGGGTTTAGAAGCCCCACTTTGGACTTGGGCACATCCTTTAAGCTGACACTACAGTGCAATACACTGCATTTGTTAGAAGTGGGCCTTTTGGATGAAATGTTACACTGAGGCCCAGTCTGCCTGTTCAGTGGATGTACGAGATCCCATGGCACTATCTGTCCTGGCCAACATACCATCGTTGACCAACACCAGATTATCTGGTCATTCATCAACAACAACAACTTGTATTTATATAGCGCCTTTAATGTAGTAAAACGTCCCAAGGCGCTTCACAGGAGTGTCATAAAACAAAACTTGACACCGAGCCACATAAGGTGATATTAGGACAGGCGATCAGAGAGGCAGGTTTTAAGGAGCGTCTTAAAGGAGGAAAGAGAAGAAGTGAGGCGGAGCAGTTTAGGCAGGGAATTCCAGAGTTTAGGGCCTTGGCAGCTGAAGGCACGGCCACCAATGGTGGAGCGATTAAAATCGGGGATACACACGAGGACAAAATTGGAGGAGCGCAGAGATCTCAGAGGGTTGTGGGGCTGAAGGAGATTACAGAGATAGGGAGGGGCGAGGCCATGGCCGGATTTGAAAACAAGGATGAGAATTTTGAAATCGAGGCGTTACTTAACCGGGAGCCAATGTAGGTCAGCGAGCACAGGGGTGATGGGTGAACGGGACTCGGTGAGAGTTGCCTACATAACAACAGTCATTGGCTGTTTGTCGGACCTTGCTGTGTGGAAACTGGCTGCCGTGTTTTCCTCAGGAACTACAATGACTGCACTCCAAAGGGTAATTCATCAGTTGTAAAGCACTTTGAGATGTGATAAAATACTACATAAATGCGAGTTCCTTCTTCTTTCCTGAGGCTATAACCATGGTATTTCACAGCTGGCTTTCATATACACTGCTGAAATTGAAGAAGTCCCACATCTTGTTTCTCAAAGAAAACAAAATGCAGTGACGTGGATGGGAACATTTTGAAGAAAACACTCTGTTCTTGTTGAGTTATTTTAATTTCCACTTATCAGGCTTGTGCTCTTTGTTTTTAGTTGAAGTAGTCACAGCTCATATATCAGCACTCACTATCTGCCAATACCTCCAGGAACAGGTTCATCACAGTCCACCACAGCTGAACGCTGTCCAGTAAATAACTGCCTATCTCATCAGGCCCCAACCTGGCTGGGTTTAGATCCAATAGTCTGGTTTTTAAGTGAGCTGCCGGATAGTGTCTAAAATGTAAATTGAATACGAACATACGAATTAGGAGCAGGAGTCGGCCACTTGGCCCCTCGAGCCTACTCCGCCATTCAATAAGATCATGGCTGATCCGATTACTCCACATTCCTGCATCCCCCCACCGGTGTGTTCTTTAAAGTAAATGAACTTGCATTTGTACATCGCCTTTATCATCCTCAGGATGTCCCAAAACTGCTTCACATCCAATGAGTGACTTTTGAAGTGCAGTCACTGTGGTAATGTAGGCAAACACAGCGGCCAATTTGTGAACAGCGAGGTCCCACAAACAGCAATGAGTTAAATGACCGATTCATTGTACCATTGGTTGAGGGATGAATGTTGGTCAGGACTCTGGGAGAACTCCCATCTCTCCTTCCATGGGACCTTTTACGACCACCTGAACAGGCAGATGGGGCCTCAGTTTAACGTCTCATCTGAAAGTTGGTACCTCGAACAATGCAGCACACCCTCAGTATTGCACTCAAGTGCCAACGTAGATAGATCTTCCCACCTGCTTCTGTGTCTCATGACGTGGAGACAGTCGTGAGATTTTTAGGTACTTGATGGATTTTCATCATCAGCAAAACAGATACCAGAACTCAAGGCATGACTTTACTCTCTGCCCTGCTTCAACACCCTTGGCCCACATCTATCATTCTTTACCTAGAGAGTGGTTAGAATGTGGAACTCGTTAACACATGGAGTGGTTGAGGCGAATCGCATCGATGCATTTAAGGGGAAGCTAGCTAGTACATGAGGGAGAAAAGAACAGAAGGATATGCTGATAGGGTGACCAGGATGGCCCAGTGGTTAAGGGATTCGAGTTAAAGATCGAATGTACGTTATTTCGTGTGGGTTCGAGCCCCACTACTGGTGGATGTTATCAAAGGAGGTTGCGGGGTGTTTTGATAGAGGTGTACATGATTATGACGGGTTTGGATAGGCTAGACGAGGAAAGGCTGTTCCCACTAGTTAAAGGTACAAGGACTCGGGGACACAGATTTAAGGTTTTGTCAAGAGGTACGGGGGGATGTGAGGAAAACTTTTTTACACAACGAGTGGTGAGGACCTGGAACTCGCTGCCGACGGAAGCGGTGGAGGCGGAGACTCTCAATGTTTTCAAGGGGAGACTGGATAGGCACTTGAGGGAAATAAACTTGCAGGGTTACGGGGATAGAACGGGGGAATGGGACTGACCAGGTTGCTCTACAGAGAGCCGGCATGGACTCGATGGGCCGAATGGCCTCCTTCTGTGCCGTTATGACTCTATGGCTCTATGAGGTGAAGTAGGGTGGGAGGAGGTTTGTGCGGCACATAAACACTGGCACAGGCCTGTTGGGCCGAATGGCTTGTTTCTGTACTGTAAATACTTTGTAACTTTGTAATTCTATCTTGCTCCCTGGCTGGATTTGGATTTGGCAAACGGTGACAATTTTAGGCCCACTGCCCAGTGCTATTCACTCACCCAACACAAGCATACTCACTAACTTCTCACTGAAGACCACAATTCCGTGCAGTGACTTGCACGAGGGCCACTCACTCCCACAGACCCACTGAAAGGCAACACTCCCACAGTCCAAAGATGTGCGGGTTAGGTTGATTGGCTATGATAAATTGACCCTTAGTGTTAGGGGGATTAAATACGTGGGGATAGGGTGGGATATGTGTTGGTGTAGGGGTTACGGGGATCGGGTGGGATATGTGTCGGTGCAGGCTCGATGGGCCGAAATGGCCTCTATCTGCACTGTGGGGTTTCTGTGATTCTGTGATTTCTGTGATTCTTTGTGCTTATTTCTTTCACAACAACGTTTACATTTTTCTTCTTTTTTCAATATATGAAAGATTATTTGAGTTTCTCCCGAAATCCCGCTCCCAGCAATATTGCAGAGCTGGTGGGTTGTGAATTAGCGTCCAGAGCAATGTTCCCTCTAAATTTTTTTTGGGTCGTGCGGCCCCTTTAACAGGCTGCGCGGCCCATTCACATTTCCCCACATGCGCGGTTTTTCCATTCAAAAGTCGGTGAGCCGGCTGGGCGGGATCTCCAGACAGCTGCACGGCCGCAGCGGACGTGTAGTACCCCAGGCCGTGTAATCAGTACCACTGCTCCCAACAGGAATTGACATGGAGGACGTCATACTGTGGTTGTATAACAAAATAAACTGGCCAGCTTTTAACCCTTTCACAACCACAATAATACATTTGTTCCTCATTTTCTTCAGTGCATTTTTACAGCGCGCACCAGTGTCATATCCACCCATAACTATTGCCACGCCACATTGGATTTCTGTCCCTTTAAGAGGGAAAAGGGTAGACAGTAATGTTTTTTTCTTTGGTTTTTCTCCTCTTTTACCTCCTCTTAAGGTAGATACTGAAGCCTCGGTTTCTTGCAAGGGGCACAATCCCCGCCAAACCCCTTCACGCACCCAATGTCATGATCGCTGACACAGCCATAGTAGCCAGGGTCAGCTTTATTCCAATAATTTGGGTAAGCACCTAGGAGGTTGGAAATGCCTTTTATTGGGAGCTTGTCTGTCTGGGGACAGGAAATAGGATATTGCATGATACTCAAGAGGTAGGCTCGCATTATTATATCAAACTCTTATTCAAATTAGCCACATAGCTTTGCAGACCAAGTAACAAATATCTTGGTTTACTATGAAGTAGTAATGTGAAGCACGAAAATTGATGAATACAAAAAATACAATATTTATATAAACATGCATACAGTGAGAAAGTCAAGAATGGGTCAATTACCCTTCGTAGGAACCACTACAAATTAAGTGCACAAGAGCTATCGATTCAAGAAACAAAGTTCTCTTTCTGAATGGTGAGTACAGCCTGTTTAACACTACTTCCAAGTCTTTTGTTATGTAACATATCCCTCAGGCAGTGAATGCACCTGATCTTTTCATTCCTCTCAAGCATCAGATTGCAGAAGTACTTTTGTTTTGTTTCTGTCTTGAAAGCTCCAATTGCCCCCCTGGCATCCAACAGCCTTTTGGGGGGAGAGAGTACCAGTTTTTTTTACTACCCTTTATGTGAAAAAATGCTTCCTGAATTCACTCCTGATTGACCTAGTTCTAATTTTAGATTCTGTCCCCTTGTTCTGAATTCCCCACCAAAGGAAATATTTTCACCGTATCTACCCTATCAAATCCTTCTAACATTTTAAATATCTTGATTAGATCACCCCTCAATCTTCTATACTCAAGAGAAGACAAGCCAAGTTTATGCCTAAAATATAAACAGAAAATGCTGGAGATATTCAGCAGGTCAGGCAGCATCTGTGAAGAGAGAAACAGAGTTAACGGGCAGGATTTTCATTGGGTCGTGGAGGCGGGATTGGAGGCGTGTGGGGGGTTAAAATCTCGAAATCAGGGGGCACGAACCCATCCCGCCCCCAACCCACCTCCATACCAGTTTCAAAGGAGGCGGTTACCTGACCTGTGCTGGGACCCGCCTCTCCGAGGTGGGAAGGGGATTAGTGCCAATTAACTGCCTGTTAACAGGTAGTTAACAGGCAGATTTTAGCCTAATCCCTGCCTGGCCTGCTGAGTTTTTCCAGCATTTTCTGTTGTTATTCCCTATTTTTATTGCTGAAGTGTGGGATTCCCGACGGCTCCAAACCACGCCAAGTTAGCGAGGCGGGCCGTCGGGCTGAAGGGCTTGGAGAGTTCAAGATGTCCAGTGTTCAAGTGAGTGATGGGTGCATGAGTTCAGAGGTTAGTGTGTTTGGTGTGTGTAAAGTGCTTAATGAAGTTTTACTTACATTTACTTATCTTTACAGCCTTCCTTCCTTCAGGTCTCGGGAGTCCCTCATCTCACCGGCACAGAAAGCAGAATGGCCGCGAGCTGTCAAAAGTTGCAGCATTCAGCTTTCTGTTCTGGAGAGATCTCTAAATCAGCCTGAGAGGAAGGAATTAACTTGGAGTACAGATTGTCAGAACAGCTGTCAAATGCTGATATTTCATCTGTCAAAAGCTTTTGACAGATGAAATGTCAATCTGTGATGTCACCTGTTGCTGGGTGGCCCTTAATTGGCCTGCTGAGCCTACTGGGCGGGCTCAACAAGGTCAATCAAGTGAAAATCGCGTGGATTGGCCACAACTCGGTAGAGGCGGGACTACAACCCCGAAAGTTGTAGTCCCGCCTCCTACACGCCTCCTCAATCAAAATCCAGCCCAACGTTTCAGGTCGATGACCTTTTTTCCAGTTCTGACGAAAGGTCATCGACCTGAAATGTTAACTCTGTTTCTCTATTCACAGATGCTGCCTGACCAGCATTTTCTGTTTTTATTTCAGATTTCCAGCATCTGCAGTATTTTCTTTTTGCCAGGTTTAACCCTCTAAGCCCCGGTTATCATTCTGGTGAATCTGTGCTGCACCCTCTCCAAAGGCCAGTATGTCATAGAGTCATAGAGTTTTACAGCACAGAAAGAGGCCCTTCGGCCCATCGTGTCTGCGCCGCCCATCCATCCCTGTCCAGTCTAATCCCCTTTTCCAGCATTTGGTCCATAGCCTTGTATGCAATGGCATTTCAAGTGCTCATCCAAATGCTTCTTGAATGTTGTGAGGGTTCCTGCCTCTACCACCCTTTTAGGCATTGAGTTCCACATTCCAACCACCCTCTGGGTGAAAAAGTTCCTCCTCAAATCCCCTCTAAATCTCCTGCCCCTTACCCTGAATCTATGCCCCCTTGTTATTGACCCCCCTACTAAGGGGAAAAGTTCCTCTTTGTCTACCCTATCTATGCCCCTCATCATTTTGTACACCTCAATCAGGTCCCCCCTCAGCCTTCTTTGCTCCAAGGAAAACAACCCCAGCCTGTTTAGTCTTTCTTCATAGCTGAGGCGCTCCATCCCAGGTAACATCCTGGTGAATCTTCTCTGCACCCTCTCCAAAGCAATCACATCCTTCCTATAGTGAGGCGACCAGAACTGCACACAGTACTCCAGCTGTGGCCTCACCAGCGTTTTGTACAGCTCCATCATAACCTCCCTGCTCTTATATTCTATGCCTCGGCTAATGAAGGCAAGTATCCCATATGCCTTTTTAACCACCTTATCTACCTGTTCCGCTGCCTTCAGGGATCTATGTACATGTACACCAAGGTCCCTCTGACCCTCTGTACTTCCTAGGGTCCTACCACTCATTGTGTATTCCCTTGCCTTATTTGTCCGTCCAAAATGCATCACCTCGCACTTTTCAGGGTTAAATTCCATTTGCCACTTTTCCGCCCATCTGACCAACCCGTTTATATCGTCCTGTAGCCTGAGGCTTTCCTCCTCGCAATTTACCACCCCACCAATTTTTGTGTCATCTGCGAACTTACTGATCATACCTTTTACATTCTCATCCAAATCATTTATGTAGATCACAAACAACAAGGGACCCAGCACCGATCCCTGAGGTACCCCACTGGACACAGGCTTCCAGTCACAAAAGCAACCTTTGACCATCATCCTCTGCCTCCTGCCACTCAGCCAGTTTAGGATCCAACGCGCCAAGGCACCCTGGATCCCATGGGCTCTTACCTTCTTGACCAGTCTCCTATGCGGGACTTTGTCAAAAGCTTTACTGAAGTCCATGTAAACCACATCCACAGCATTTCCCTCATCCACCCCCCTAGTCACCCCCTTGAAAAATTCAATCAGATTTGTCAGACATGATTTACCCTTGACAAAGCCATGCTGACTATCCCCAATTAATCCTTGCCTCTCCAAGTGGAGACTAATTTTGTCCCTCAGAATTTTTTCCAATAATTTCCCTACCACAGATGTTAGGCTCACTGGCCTGTAATTCCCTGGTTTATCCCTGCTACCCTTCTTGTATAATGGTACTACATTAGCTGTTCTCCAGTCCTCTGGTACATCCCCTGTGGCCAGAGAGGTTCTGAAAATTTGTGTCAGAGCCCCTGCAATCTCCTCCTTTGCCTCCCACAGCAGCCTGGGATACATCTCGTCCGGGCCTGGGGATTTATCCACTTTTTGGCCTGCTAAAACCGCTAGCACCTCCTCCCTCTCGATGCTAATATGTTCAAGTATGTCACAGTCCCCTTGCCCGATTTTTATGTCTGCATCGTCTTTCTCCATAGTGAACACAGATGCAAAAAATTCATTTAAAACCCCGCCTACATCATCTGGCTCTACACACAGATTGCCACTTTGGTCCCTAATGGGCCCTACCCTTTCCCTGGTTATCCTCTTGCCCTTAATATACTTATAAAACATCTTAGGATTTTCCTTTATTTTGCTCGCCTGTGTTATTTCATGGCCCCTCCTCGCCCTCCTAATTTCTTTTTTAAGTATGCCCCTGCACTTTTTATACTCCTCTAGGGCTTCTTCCGTCTTTAGTCTTTTGTAACTGCCAAAAGCCCCCCTTTTATTTCTAATGCATTTTTGTATATCCCTTGTCATCCAAGGTTCCCTTTGCTTGTTGGTCCCACCCTTGACCTTTACAGGAACATGTTGGCGTTGTACTCTCTCTATTTCCCTTCTGAAAGTCTCCCACTGTTTTGATGTGGATTTTCCTATAAGTAGCTGCTCCCAGTCCACTTTGGCCAGATCCTGCCTTATCATATTAAAATCGGCCTTCCCCCAATTTAGAACCCTTATTTCCGGGCCGTCTTTGTCTTTTTCCATGACCACCTTAAATCTCACCGAATTATGGTCACTGTTGCCAAAATGCTCTCCTACTGACACTTCCACCACTTGCCCGGCTACATTCCCCAGAATTAGGTCCAGTACCGCCCCCTCTCTTGTAGGACTTTCTACATGTTGGCTCAAAAAGCTCTCCTGGATGCACTTTAAGAATTCTGCACCCTCTAAGCCTTTCACACTCTGACTATCCCAATTTATATTGGGGAAGTTGAAATCCCCCACTATTATTACCCTATTATTTTCACACTTCTCTGAGATTTGCCTACATATCTGTTCCTCTATCTCCCCCTGACTGTTTGGGGGCCTATAGTACACTCCCAGCAAAGTGCTTGCCCCCTTTTTGTATTTAAGTTCTACCCATAAGGCCTCATTAGAGGAACCCGCTAATATATCATCCCTCCTTACAGCAGTAATTGACTGCTTAATTAATATTGCAACACCCCCTCCCCTTTTACACCCCCCTCTGTCTCGCCTGAAGATTCTATACCCCGGAATATTGAGCTGCCAGTCCTGACCCTCCCTCAACCATGTCTCCGTGATAGCAACAATATCGAACTCCCATGTGCTCAACAACAACTTCAGTTCATCCACCTTATTTGCAAGACTCCTTGCATTAAAATAAATGCCTTCCAGCCCTGCCATATTCCCTTTTGCCTTCACATATTTGCTCTGCCTTCCCAGCTGACTTGTTTTTTTCCTCTGTATTTGGCTGTAAATCACCCCCTACTATAGCTCCACTCTGTACCCCATCCCCCTGCCAAGTTAGTTTAAACCCCCCCCAGCAGTGCTAGCAAACCTCCCCGCAAGGATATTGGTTCCCCTCTGGTTCAGGTGTAAACCATCCGACTTGTACAAGTCCCACCTTTCCCAGAAGCAGACCCAGTGATCCAGGAAACTAAAGCCCTCCCCCCTGCACCATCCCTTTAGCCACGCATTCATCTGTTCTATCTTCCTATTCCTATACCCACTAGCACGTGGCACCGGGAGTAATCCAGAGATTACAACCTTTGAGGTCCTGCTCTTTAATCCTTCACCTAGCTCCCTAAATTCTTGCTGCAGGACCTCATCCCTCTTTTTACCTATGTCGTTGGTACCAATGTGGACCACGACCTCTGGCTGTTCACCCTCCCCCTCCAGAATGCCCTGCAGCCGCTCAGTGATATCCTTGACCCTGGCACCAGGGAGGCAACAAACCTTCCTGAGACCCAGTGCCCATGAGGAACCTCCTGGACAACCTCACCTGTACTTCATACATGTACTCAATCAACAATGGCAAAGGAGATAAAGCAAATATAATGGGGCAGAAAATCTAACCACTTTGAATGAATGTATTAATTGTTCAAAAATCTACACAATGGAACACACCAGATTGTTCACGTCACAGGAAGAAAGCTACTAATTAAATCAAAGGAGCAAATCACTTTGATCTTCTACGCAAATGAAACCGGCAATTTAAACTTGGCTAATGGAATAATAAACATGTACAGCCCTTTCCTGTTACAGTAACTGTTGATAAGCAGAATTCTAACTCTACAACACTAACAGTTATCAGCTAACATCAATGGAGCAGTTCCCTAGTGCAAGGGCCGATCTGAAATGGCATGTCTCTCCAAGGCCGAAACGAACGGCAATATGAAAAATGTCTGCTACCAGTTAGAAGGCTTTTTGCACCCTTGCTTACTTTAAAAGAAATGGAAGGAGTATCATATATTAAAGATACTCTTCTCCCTACACTCTCCTTCCCATTTAAAGTGTAATTTATGTTAAGATTCTATTGCACTGCTCCTTTAAGTTCCTCGTGCGAGCTTCACAAAGTTCTGCAGAGAGATAGTGAGAGCCTCTTTTACACTGATGACCTAAATTCAAAGCTCTTCTGAGGAGAATAATTACAGCCATTAAACCTATTCCAACCAAGCTCCAACTGGAATAATCTGAGGAAGTATTGGGGAAATAACCGCCTTAAATAGATTGCGTTCGGTATGAAAGCACCGATCCTTTGTTAAAGCCCCAATGTCACCTATTATCTTGCTTGGAAGCAAAAATAAATGAACAAAGAGCAAATATATTGCTTCTCGTCATGTTCGTGCCTTGATAACAGCACCATATTTAGTTATATTGAAGTATTCCCCCCACCCCCAAGATATGAGCCCAGCTTCTCTTTTTCAGATGCTCACTAGCCTGTTGTGTTTTCTCTCTTTATTTCAAATTTCCAGCATTACCGTTATCTCTTGTTTAGCTGTACTGAGAGCTGAGGTTCTGTTCGAAATCTCTGCGTCACAGGAACACTCATAGGAGAACGTACGACCATCAGCCCCATCCTTCCTCCCAGCTCCACCTCAACTACTCTGCTTTTTACCACCTCCTTCAATCCCTCTAGAAAGGCACCTAATTGCCTCATGAACCTATTAATACCACGAGCTTCAATGTTAATTCATTCCACAGCTCAATTATTCCACACTTTATAAAGTAAGCCATTGTTTGTGAAGTACTTTGAGATCTCTCTGATAATAAGACACTATATAAAGGCAAGTTGTTCTTTCTTCTACCCTTTGATTGAAAACGTTTCACCTCACTTCCCTTCGTATTCCCAACTTCCTGATTTTCTCATGGGCTGCAATATTTCATTCTTCCTCCAGCAAAACGCAGTGAGTGGGGGTTAGTTACATAATACAAATTACTGTATGTGCGTAAAATCAATCCAAGTCAATTACAGCAATGTGGTCTCTGGGCGTGATTGGTGAGAAAATTGCCCAATCATCTCCATTCTGGCTGCACTATATGCAGTCTTCATTGAATGGCTGTCATGCCTCTTAATAAAGAAACAACACAAAGGCTGTAAATTGTGGAGGTCGGATGTTTTATTTCCTGTTTGTACCATGGGTTGGATCTGTTCTCTGATTATTTATTTAAGGAAAACACGTAGGTTGTTGGTGGAACTTTTTAGACAGAATGTAACAATCCCAGAAAATTCTTAAAGCAGTGGTAATAATGTACTGGAAGTTACAATGTCGACAGTCATCAGGTTGCTCACAGAAGATCCCCGAGCAGCGCAGTTGGTAGCACACTCGCCTCTGAGTCAGAAGGTCGTGGGTTTAAGTCCCACTCCAGAGACTTGAGCACATAATCCAGGCTGACATTACAGGGTAGTACTGAGGGAATGCTGCACTGTCGGAGGTGCCATCTTTCGGATGAGATGTTAAACCAAAGTCTGCTCCCTCAGGTGGATGTAAAAGGTCCCTTGACACTATTTTGAAGAAGAGCAGGGGAGTTATCCCCGGTGTCCTGGCCAATACTTATCCCTCAATCGACATCACAAAAAAGATTATCTGCTCATTGTCACATTGCTGTTTGTGGGAGCTTGCTGTGTGCAAGTTGGCTGCCCCGTTTCCTACATTACAACAGTGACTCCACTTCAAAAGTACTTCATTGGCTGTAAAGTGCTTTGGGACATCCTGAGGTCATAAAAGACACTGCAAGTCTTTCTTTCAATGTGGAACTGAACCACACAGACCAGGATGATTCCAGGCCTGGGTCCTGGGCTGTGCTGAGTTAGCAGGTCGCAGCTTGGCCAGCAGTAATAACAGTGCATAGGAACTTAGGAATAGCAGTAGGCCATTCAGCCCCTCGAGCCTGTTCTGCCATTCAATTAGTTCAATTAGCCTGAAATCCCCAAGGAAAGAGAAAAATCAGCCAGGGTTTCTGCTTTTGCTCACTCACCAGCGTCCCCCCTGGTGGGAAGTGCATGTGTGTGGGTATCAGGTATGGAGAGGCGCAGGATGAGCTGTATAGCCCCATTACCATCTCCTTTTGCCTTGAATATCTCTTAATGTCTCTTAACCTCTCCTGCCTTCTATCCTATCACAGACCTTCCCTTTTGTTCTTTCATCCCCTCCCCCCATTTGCCAGCTCCTACACTTGCTTAAAAATCTGTTCCATTTCCTGCTTTTTTCCAGTTCTGATGAAAGGTCATCGACCTGAAACATTGACTCTGTTCCTCTCTGCACAGATGCTGCCTGACCTGCTGAGTATCTCCAGCATTTTGTTTTTATTTCAGATTTCCAGCATCTGCAGTATTTTCTTTCTGTATTGGTGTTTAATTCACTGCCACCTCTCTTCCAGGAATGCCCACCTTGAAGAAGTTCTGCTCTTCTCTCCGACGGGAGTTCCGTTTGGCTCTTTTACCTTGTTCATCTTCATTGCTTTCTGTCTCCCTTCTCGTGTTTGATCAGGTATCTACCAAAACTCGCTTTCACAGCCACATATCTTTCCTCAGCAACTGTCTCCGGTTCCGACTTACTCCACGTGGATTCCAACTGAAATTCCACCCTTCTTGTTTTGGATTCACCCAGGACTACAGATATCTCCAAGATATTCAGCGTTCCTCGGACCACTGCTCTCGCCGTATCCAGAGATCCATGCGGAATGCCATGCGCCGCCACATGAACACTCTCGACCTCTCTTTTCAGCAGCACCGACTCACTCTATCTCAAAGCTGTTCTGGTCCACAGTTCCACTTCATCCTTCGCCTCATCTGGTGCTTTAACAAAAAACTTTTTTTCTTCCTTTTAGGTGTCAGGGATTGCAAGCTTCAACAACTCTTGGACATCAGTGCCCCTCCGGAACCTTCTTCCCCTTCACTTTCCTCTGACCCCATCCCTGCTCTCAATCTCACCCCCTGCCGCGTTTTCATGATCCCCTCTGACCTTCTCCTCTCTGACCCCGAACGATCAGTCCTTAGCAAAGGCCTGGGCTTCCTTTGCTTACGCCCCCAACTCAATGAATTTCGAGCTCGGCACGATGCTGAGCTCTTTTTCAGCGCCTTCATCTCTGTGCCCACTTCTTTGGCCAGGAGTCTTCCCCCCGCACAGCAGACCCTTTCTCCTGTTTTCAGTATTCTCATTCTACCTGGACCCCTCCCTCTGGCCTCTTACCCTCTCTAGATCTTTTCATTGCAAACTGCCGGCGTGACATCGGCCATCTCCATTTCTCTGCTCCCCTCACTCACTCCAACCTACCTCCCTCTGAACTTGCAGCACTCCATTCTCTCAGATCCAACCCTGACATTGTCATTAAACCTGCTGACAAGGGTGATGCTGTTGTTGTTTGACGAACCAACCTCTACCTAGCGGAAGCTGAACGCCAACTCTCCGACACCACCTCCTACCTCCGCCTGGACCATGACCCCACTACCAAACATCAAGCCACCGTTTCCAAGACTGTCACTGACCTCATCTCCTCTGGAGATCTTCCCCCATGGCCGCCAACCTCATAGTTCCCCAACCCCGCACAGTCCGCTTCTTCTACCTCCTTTCCAAGATCCACAAACAGGACTGCCCTGGTAGACCCATCGTTTCAGCCTGTTCTTGCCCCACGGAACTTATCTCTTCTTATCTTGACTCTATTTTTTCTCCCCTTGTCCAGTCTCTTCCCACCTACATCTGCGACTCTTCCGATGCCCTCCGCCACTTTAAGTTTCCAGTTTCCTGGCCCCAACCGCCTCCTTTTCACTATGGACGTACAATCCCTCTACACCTCCATCCCACACCAGGATGGCCTGAGGGAGCTCTGCTCCCTCCTTGAACAGAGGCCCAACCAGTCCCCATCCACCACCACCCTCCTCTGCCTGGCTGAACTTGTTCTCACACTGAACAACTTCTCCTTTGACTCCACTCACTTCCTCTAAATCAAAGGTGTTGCTATGGGAGCCCACATGGGTCCTAGCTATGTCTGCCTTTTCATGGGATATGTGGAACATTCTTTGTTCCAGTCCTACTCAGGTACCCACCCTCACCTCTTTTTCTGGTACATTGATGACTGTATCAGTGCCGTTTCCTGTTCTCACCCTGAACTAGAAAATGTCATTCACTTTGCTTCCAATTTCTACTCTTCCCTCACCTTCACATGGTTCATCTCCGACTCTTCCCTTCCCTTCCTCAACTTCTCCGTCTCCATCTCTGGGGATAGGTTATTGACAAACATTCACTACAAGCCCACTGACTCCCACAGCTACCTGGACTACACTTCCTCCCACCCCGCTTCGTGTAAGGACTCTATTCCATTCTCCCAGTTTCTCCATCTCTGCCGCATCTGCTCTGACGATGCCACCTTCCATACCAGTGCTTCCGACATGTCTTCCTTTTTCCTCAATCGAGGATTCCCCTCTACAGTGGTTGACATGGCCCTTGACCGTGTCCGTTCTATTTCCCGCACTTCTGCCCTCACCCCTGCCCCTCCCTCCCGGAACCACAATAGGGCTCCCCTTGTCCTCACCTTTCACCCCACCAGCCTCCACATTCAACGGATCATCCTCCACCATTTCCGCCACATCCAGCGTGATCCCACCACCAAACCCATCTTCCCCTCACCCCCCCTTTCAGCATTCTGCAGGGACCGCTCCCTCCGCGACACTCTGGTCCACTCCTCTATCACCCCCAGCACCCCTTCCCCTTTGCCCGGCACCTTCCCGTGCAAGCGCAGGAGATGCAACACCTGCCCTTATACCTCCCCCCTTCCCACTGTCCAGGGCCCCAAACGCCCCTTCCAGGTGAAACTGCGATTTACTTGTACTACTTGCAATTTATATACTGTATTCGCTGCTCACGATGCAGTCTCCTCTACACTGGGGAGACCAAACGCAGATTGGGTGACCGCTTTGCGGAACACCTCCGTTCAGTCCATAAGGTGGACCCTGAGCTTCCGGTCGCCTGTCACTTTAATTCTCCGCTCCACTCCCACTCAGACCTCACCGTCCTCGGCCTCTTGCATTGTTCCACTGAAGCTCAGCGTAAGCTCAAGGAACAGCACCTCATCTTTCGATTAGGCACTTTACAGCCTTCTGGACTCAACATAGAGTTCAACAATTTCAGATCATAACCTCGGCCCCTATCATATATATTTTTTTCCACACTTTTTGTTTGTGCCTTCTGCTCTTCTCCCCCACATGGCAGCTGTCTTTCATTCTGCCAGCGCAATTTACACTTCATCTAGAGCCATCCTTTGTTTCTTAACCTGTCCCATTACCATCTCCTTTTGCCTTGAATGTCTCTTAATGTCTCTTAACCGCTCCTGCCTTCTATCCTATCACAGACCTTCCCTTTTGTTCTTTCACCCCCTTTCCCAGCCACTACACTTGCTTAAAAATCTGTTCCATTTCCTGTTTTTTTCCAGTTCTGACGAAAGGGCATCGACCTGAAACGTTAACTCTGTTTCTCTCTTCACAGATGCTGCCTGACCTGCTGAGTATCTCCAGCATTTTCTGCTTTTATTTCAGATTTCCAGCATCTGCAGTATTTTCTTTTTGTTGAGCTTTATAGCCTGTCACCTGAAGAATGGCCACTTGGGTGAGGTAGGAGAGGGGGCGACTAGTGCCTGTAAACCTCCCCCCCAAACCCCCCAGAATGAATCAGCTCCTTCAGGAAGGAAACAAAATTGGCAGGAATGGGGGAGAGAGGCTACTAGCCCTATTATCCGAGGCTACACCATCACAGTTTCCAATTCCTTACCTGATTGCCACCAGTAGCACTGGTAAATCTCTCCTATTCTGAAAGTGGTTTCCTGCTGTTGTAGCTGATGTTGTAGGAATGGTCTAATTCCTATCAAGAGACTGAGGTCGACTCAGGCGATCAATCAAAAGAAGTTTAATGTAAAACTAACTGAGTTTAACAGACAAATGCAAGAGAACTACGGATACAGGTCTTTACAGTTCGAAGGCTCCACGAAGACTGCCCGGGCAGTCCCGTGGACGGCGTCATGACGTCATCACATTTTTCCCGCTGTTGGAGGATCACGTGATTAACGGCATGACGTCATCGCGTTTGCCCGCGCTCTTAAAGGGACCGCGCTCTGTACATGCAAACAGTATATACAAAGATACAGGTTCAGGCTGTAGCTAACAGATTGTTAAAGGGAATTATGTACAGTTGTTCAGAGTCCCTTAGTGGCTCTGCCACAATGTCAGACTATACCTGCCATAGCTAGGGAACTTCCTGTTCAGTAATTGGAGCAAGTGAATGAGGAGACCAGAAGTAGTAGGCAGGAAGGCCACACTGGGAGGTAGCAAGCATGGAGGTGTGGGTGGGGGTGGGAAGGGGGCTGCGAGGAAGTGAACGAGTGGCCTGAGAAGGAGCAAGCAAGAAAGACCACAGGGGCTGGAGAGGGAAGCCAGGGCTTGTCTGGGGCTGTGAGAGAGCAGTCATGAAAGAACAAGTGGAGAGGCTAGGACCAGGAGGAAATTCACTGTGACCTGGAGGTAATGAGACGGGAGGCTGAGGCCTACCTGGGGTCAGAGCCTGGAGTTTGTGGTAAAGTGCCGGGCAGCAGTAGTCCCTCTCCTTCGTAAGAATATAGAGTGAAGCCCAAAACTAGTACCTTCATAAAAGTTACTGTGTTGAGATACCGGCGTGTCGCCACAACTGCATGTTTAGTATAGCTGCTGCTTTCTAGTCCAGTCCAGGCAGAAATTGCTTTTATGATGCACCTTTCAAATGCTCAGGGTGCCATAAAGTAATTCACAGTCAATGAATAACTTTTCAAATAAAAACAAAATGCTGGAAATACTCAGGAGGTCAGGCGGCCTCTGTGGAGAGAGAAACAGAGTCAACGTTTCAGGTCGATGACCATTTGTCAAAACTGGAAGATGTTAGAGATGTAGGGGGAGAAATTGGGTATGTAGCACCACCTATTAGCTCCTAAAGAGGGCAGTCAGTGGCTGTAGCGCCACTGGCCGCGCCTCCCGCGATATTCAGCGGGGGTGCTAATGGTGGCGTTAGCCTGTTGCGCTGCGCCACTACCGATGACGTCATCGGTGTGCGCAGCGCCCCATTAGCACCCCGATCGCGATATTTGGTAGCGAACGCCGCTGTAGTGCCGTTCGCTACCCGCGCCCGGTTCACGGGGCCTTGCTGTGCCGGCAGTGGTGCAAGTTAAGGTGGAGGTGCGGGGCGGCCGCCTTTTTTGGCGGCTGTTGTGTATGTACCTTTAAGGGAATAACTGGTCTCAGACTGCAGTACCGGCAGTGACCACCCCTGTATAAAAGGCCCTAGCAGGCTTCTGTAGTTTCAGTTTCCAGGTTGTCTCCATTCAGTAAAGACTTGTTATAATCAACTCCTGCAGTCCGTGTCTCAATTATACACGGACATAATACTGGCGACGAGTAAGAAACGAACTTACCTGCAACTCGGCAGCACCTCAGGCGACGTTATTGAAGGTCGAAGCCAGAAGAAAGAAGAAAAAAAATAATCCAAAGGAACTCGAGAAACGGGCGTCGACCGTGGGCAACCGCCCTCCAAATCATCGAATTGAAAAGTGCAGGAGAGACTGTCGAGAGCCAGGCTTGGTTCTCCAGTCTGTGGTTTCCCAACTAATCGGGCTGGTGGCAGGTAGTGCACTGATCCTTCCTGGGCTGCGGCGGGCTAGAGCTCGATTGGGTGGCTCTGCAACGGGGCCAGGCAGCGAGTCGGGAAGCAAAGAGAGAGAGAGAGGGTGGAGCACACAGGGTGCGGCCAGTGCTTCGCAGCCAGGCAGCGTTTGGACCTAAGAAGAGGGAGGGAAGTGTCCCAAAGGGTCCGCTCCACGACGGGAACGGTTCTTCAATTAACGGAGCAAATATTGAAAAATAAAAATACCGCGGAGAGCGGCGTTGGCAGCAGCGATCGGGGCGGCGCGAAGACCATAGGGCGTCGCCATTACAGGATAGTAAAATAAATATAATCGCCAGCAACAGCGTTGGCAGCAGCGGCAGCAGCGGGAAAGTGCGGGAGGTGCCATCTTAACTCGGCGGGGAAGAAGCAAAAGAGCGGGAGGCGCCATTTTAATCCATCGGGGATGAAGGCAAAGCGCGGGAGGCACCATCTTAGATATTCAAGATGCCAAAGACTGGTGATATCACTGCCTTCGATAATGCAATAGAAGACTGGACCACGTATGTGGAAAGAGTCGAGGTATATTGCGAGGCAAACGAAATAGCCGATGAGAAAAAGGCATCGGTATTGCTAAACTAAATGGGCGCAAGAACGTACGGCCTATTACGGGACCTGATTACTCCAGCCAAACCGAAGGCGAAGAGTTTTAACGAAATTGTTGCTGTCCTACAGGAACACCTAAATCCTACACCGCTGTTGATACCAGAAAGATTTAAATTCTACAGGAGAAATCAGCATAAAAATGAGAGCAATGCTGATTACCTTACGGAACTACGCAAGCTATCAAAGCACTGCCAGTTCGGAGCAGGACTGGCAGATACCTTACAGGACAAATTTGTCTGTGGACTCCTGAGTGAAGGAACCCAGAAGAGGTTACTCTCAGAGAAAGAGCTGACGCTAGATAAGGCTTTCAGCGTGGCAGTATCGTATGAAGCAGCAGCAAGGGGAGCTGCGGAAATACAACAAAAGCCACAGGAATACGGCACCCACGAAATGACATGGGGATTTGCAAAATGTTATCGCTGCGGCAGAACAAACCATGACCAGGAGGACTGCTGGTCCAAGGACAAAATATGCAGGCAATGCGGAAATGTGGGACACATTGCACGAGTTTGCAGGTCCGGGAAGAAGACCAACGACAACAAAAAGGCTACAAAGGAACCGTACAGGAAAGTACAAAAGATGACGGACAGTAGTTCCGAAGACCAGATGAGCGATAGTGAATCCGGGAACAAGAGACTAAGCTGTCTCAAACTTCACAACGTAATCACAAAAGAGGATCATCGAACCATTTCGGTCACCCTCATGATAGCAGGGTCCCAAGTCAAAATGGAATTGGATACAGGATCAGCTCTAACCATCATGAATCGACGAGACTACGAGTGGCTATTCTCACACATACCCTTGAGAGAGACATCCATTGTCTTGAGGACGTATACGGGGCAAAAAGTATACCCCAGAGGAAAAATAAGGGTGCCTGTCGAATACAATGGCAAGAAAATATGGAAATTGTATCTCTACATTCTGCAAGATGGTGGACCACCGTTAATGGGACGTGAATGGATCAGAAAGATAAGTTTAGACTGGCACTCCATTCAGGCACTGACGGTGGTTGGTAAAAAGGATGACGACGTCACGCCTGGACGATTGTCAACAATCTTAGCTGACGCCAAAGAGGTATTTCAACAAGAACTGGGCACCCTTAAAGGCATAACCGCCTCGATAAAAATAGAGGAGAATGCAATTCCCAAGTTTTTCAAAGCAAGACTGGTACCATATGCAATTCGCCCAGCCGTCGAGGCAGAGCTGGAGAATCTGGAGAATGCAGGCGTGTTTTCTAAGGTAGACTGGAGCGAGTGGGCGACACCCATCGTTCCTGTCATGAAGAAAACGTTAAACAATAAGTCTGAGGAGCCAAGGAAGGTTCGCATCTGTGGGGTCTTCAAGGTGACGGTGAACCCAGTCCTTCACACAGTACAATATCCTCTTCCAAGGATAGAAGATATCTTCGCCTCACTATCTGGAGGGAAGCGTTTTACAAAAATTGACCTAGCACAAGCATATTTGCAGATGGAGGTTGCAGAATCCTCTAGGAAGTATCTCACGATAAACACTCACAAAGGTTTTTACCAGTATAATCGACTGGTATTCAGAGTAGCATCAGCTCCGGCGATATGGCAAAGAGCGATGGAACAAGTCCTGCAAGGGATTCCGGGGACTCAGTGTTACTTGGACGACATCCTAGTGACAGGCGAAGATGACAGTGAACACCTTGCCAGCAGGTGCTCACTAGACTACGTGAACATGGGCTACGAGCCAATCCCCCTAAGTGCGAGTTTATTAAGAAACAGATATCGTATTGTGGCCATGTGATTGATGAAGAGGGGTTGCATAAGTCCCCTGACAAAATTGAAGCGGTAGTTAAGGCTCCAGCGCCTGAAAATGTGTCGCAACTGAGGTCATTCCTCGGATTGGTGAATTATTACCATAAGTTTTTGCCGAATTTGTCCACAATTCTGCATCCACTGAATGCCCTACTATGAACAGGAGTAGCATGGAAATGGAACGATGAATGTAAGCGGGCCTTTCAGAAGAGTAAGGACCTAATCACTTCAAGAGAAGTATTGGCTCACTACAACCCATCACTACCGATAAGGCTGGTGTGTGATGCGTCTCCCTACGGTGTTGGGGCGGTACTGTCCCATAAATTCCTTGATGGTTCAGAGAGGCCGATAGCTTTTGCATCACGCTCGTTAACTTCAGCCGAGCGTAACTATGCCCAGATTGACAGAGAGGCCCTCAGCCTGGTGTGGGGGGTGAAGAAGTTCAATCACTACCTGCACGGTCAGAAATGTACTCTACTAACTGATCATCAACCTCTCGTCTCCATTTTCAACCCTCAGAAGGGCGTACCGATAATGACGGCACAACGGCTACAGAGGTGGTCCCTTTTCCTAGGGGCACACCAATATGACATCGAGTACAAAGGAACTAAACAGCATGGAAATGCTGATGGATTGTCGCGCCTACCGTTGCCGACGGTGGAAGAAGAACTGGCAGTGGATCCAGTGGAGTTATTCCACTCAACTATAGTCGAATGTCTCCCTGTGACGAATGCAAACATAGAAAAGGAAACATGAAATGACCCGACACTCTCCTGGGTCTATGATTTAACGGTGAAGGGATGGCCAGCACATGGCGAACCACTGCTGCCAGCATTCTTGCCGAGAAGAGAACAGCTGTCAGTGTGCAGAGGAACCTTGATGTATGGATCCAGAGTAGTAATTCCACCCAAATTGAAGGATAGAGTGCTCAATGAGCTTCATGAGGGTCATCTGGGAGGGGTAAAAATGAAGAACTTAGCCAGAGCGTTTGTGTGGTGGCCGGGAATCGATAGAGAAATCGAAGAGATGACCAAGAGCTGTACAGGATGCCAGAAGGTCCAAAACGCCCCACCACAAGCCCCTCTACATCCATGGGAGTGGCCCTCATCTCCATGGCAAAGGGTGCACATTGATTTTGCTGGTCCCTTTATGGACTCGATGTTTTTAATTGCGGTGGATGCACATTCAAAGTGGCCAGAGGTAATAAAAATGTCCTCAACCACCACAGAAAAAGCTATCACAGTCTTACGAACCATATTCGCCAGGAATGGGCTGCCTGAACAGATTTGCTCTGACAATGGACCACAGTTTGTGTCTGAAGAGTTCCGGAGGTTCTTAAAGAACAATGGTGTTAAGCATTACACATCCACCCCATATCATCCAGGCACTAATGGATTGGCCAAGAGGTTTGTTCAAACATTCAAGAAGGCTATCAAGGCAATGTGTAATGAAGATATACCCCTACAACACAAGGTGGATAACTTCTTGTTTGCCTACCGGAATGCGACACATGCGGTTACCAACCAAACTCCAGCCATGATGTTCTTCAATCGAAGACTACGATGCCGCTTGGATTTGGTTAAGCCAAACATCAGAAGAGATGTGGAGAACAGGCAGTTTCAGAATATGAATGAAAGGCCGTCCAGGAGTTTTAAGATAGGTTAACCAGTTTTGGCCCGGGACTACCGCACAGAGAAATGGCAGCCAGGAACGATCTGTACACGGCAAGGACCTTTAATGTATACCGTGGACGTTGGAGAGAGCATTGTAAGACGCCATGTTGACCAGATTCTAGAGTCACTGGAAAACGTCAACTCCATACCACGATCTGATACACCTGGCGATGAAACCGAAGTACCAATTGCATCTACCGCAGAATCGGTGATATTGGAAGCAGACGAACCAAACAACGACATTGATCCCGACTCAACCTTGCCAGAAGAACCTGATATCCCAAAGAGGCATTATCCAGACAGAATCAGGAAGCCTCCTCAAAGACTGAACTTATAATTGCTTAACTTCGACCAATGTATCTAGCAACCGTAATTGTAATTAGTTATTATTTAGTTGTTAAATGAATGTTATGTACTGTTTATCTAAAAGGGGAGGAATTGTTGTGTATGTACCTTTAAGGGAATAACTGGTCTCAGACTGCAGTACCGGCAGTGACCACCCCTGTATAAATGGCCCTAGCAGGCTTCTGTAGTTTCAGTTTCCAGGTTGTCTCCATTCAGTAAAGACTTGTTATAATCAACTCCTACAGTCCGTGTCTCAATTATACACGGACATAATAGCGGCCGCCTGCCAGTACCTCCGTCCCCGGCCTCTGGACCCCCCCCCCCCCGCGGCATTGCCGGCTGTTTCCCGAGAGCCCGGCACTCATGATCGAGGATCGCGCTGTTGCAGGCCCCTCCCCCTTAACAATGGGAGGAAGGCCTGCAGTACTGCAGCATGCCGTGCCGCAGCGTGTGGCGCTGCGGCACGTTGCACTACGATATTCAGTTTCAGCGGCCTAAGAGGGACGCGGAGCGCCTCGAGCCTCGCCCCGTCTCCCTCGAGGGGCGCTGAAACTGAATTTCTGACGTTCGTTAATGCTCCGAACGTTGCGCAAAAATCAGCGCCCAGGCGAACTTGGCGCCACTTTGGCGCCTCAACCCAATTTCTAGGCCATAACCTTTTGAAGTGTAGCCACTATATTTATGTAGGCAAGTGCAGTGGCCAATATGCGTACAGTAAGGTCCCACAAACAGCGTTAGATGAATCACCAGTGAATCTGCTTTTGGTTGTGTTTTTTGTAGGCATGAATATTGGCCAGGGCACTGGGAGAATTCCCCATTCTCTTTGAATACTGCCGTGGGATTTTTAATGCTCACCATTACAGGTAGACAAGCCTTGGTTTAATGTCTTATCCGAAAGATGCCGTCTGTCAATATAGCATTGCAAAAAAAGTGTAAGCCGATATTCTGTGCTCAAGTCCTGAGCTGGTGTTTCAAACCCATGACATTCTCCGAGATGAGAGTGCTACCAACAGAGCCAAACTGACCATTACTGGGCTATTTTTTTTAAAGCATCACTGCTGTAAGTTTTGTGATGATAACAGTGTCGTTTATTTTATATTTATATGGGGGAGGTGGAGGGGGCACTGCATTTCACTGCCGATTCCTGTCCCCAAATTCTCCATGTGCAACAACAGGCAAATTGCCATTGCAAAGCCAACAGGGAAAAGAATGGCAGGAGCAGGGCTTGGAGCTGCGGAAAGTGGAACTTGGAGCTTCTGTTAGCCACGAGGAGCAGGGCCTGGGACCAATGAATGGAGGCAGTGGGACCTGCAGCCTTGAAGAGCTGGATCGGGACCTACAGGCAATGGGAACAGGGCAGGAGGCCGGCAGAGCTTCAGCCAAGGCTGGGGAATGGAGACTGCCGGTGTTTATGACTGAACCAATTAGAAATGACACTCCAGACATGGTTACACAGGCCCGTATTTTCCGATCCCTACGGGTGGGTACGAGCTGTGTACACACCCGTAGGGACATCGGAAATGTCAGTTTCAGGCATGTGACGCCTGCCCTGGAGAAGGGCCTCTGCGGGGGGAGAGTTCCGCTTTCTGCAGAACCTCCGCCCGCAGTAAACCCATAAAAATCTTACACCTGGTAAAAGTGTAAGGCCTGCTTTTATCAGCATAAGAGTTGAAAAAGTTTTTAAAAACATATTTTTTTGCTCATTTATAATTTTAAAATACTTTTAATAATAGTTTATTTTTAGCCCCATAAAAATCTTTAATTATTTTTTTCAAAAAATTAAATTTTTGTTTAAAATATTTAATTTAATGTAATTTTAACTCATTTTAAAAAAGTGATTAAAAAAAAATGTATTTATAATTTTAGTGACTTTTTGGGGTGATCTCCATTCATATATTTGACAGGTCTATCTGTCAAAAGTATGAAGGGGGATTCCCTTCTTTCATTGGTTCCCCATAGCCCACGTGATCCCAGGGACGCTTGCGAACCGCCTGCGCCCCTGGGATACCTGGGCCCTGCGCATTTCGACTGTGGAGAGGCCCAGCATCGGAAGTGTCCGGAACTCGGGAGCCCTCAGGTAAGGGCGTAGATTTTTTTCCGATAGCACGCAGGAAGCCTCCTATCGGAAATTACCGGCCATTGTTTTTACAGCACACAAACAGGCCATTCGGCCCAGCAGGACCGTCCGTGCTGGGAAAGTCACGTTCCCTGGCCAAGAATCGAACCTGGGCCCTGGCGGTGAACGCCAAATCCTAACCACAAAGCCACAAGGGAAACTGCTGTGGTTCTGGGATATGATTGGTCCCAGGTGGTCTTGAGATGATTGGTTGAAAGAACATGAGCATTCTTACAGACACAAATTATAGTCTTTACTGGTTATTTTGGGCTTGATGTGCCCAGCACCGTCTTGTCCAAAATCCGAGCTGACAGTTAGTCTCAACTCAAGACTGAATGAGCATGAATCTATGATTAAACCTTCCTACAAAGCAGAAGGCAGGTTCAATATGTTATTAAAAAGTACATTTTTCTCATTGGCAAATTGTAAGCTTCCCTATTTGCAGGTTGTTACTTCTGACCATCCCAGCGGTTACATCTGTTGAAAATTAAGAACTCTATTGTTTGAATAACACATCTCTCTTTCCTGATGTCCCGTTTGGGATTACACCACTCAGTTGGAATTGGGCCCTAAAGACCTGGAAGGCTTACGTTCAATTCCTGGCCTGTATTGGGTAGAGCGCAAAAATATAAAAACAGATAGCAAGAGTTTCTACAGCTATATAAAAAGAAAAAGGGTGGCTAAAGTGAACGTTGGTCCCTTAGAGGATGGAACCGGGAAACTAGTGGTGGAGAACATGGAGATGGCAAAGACGCTGAACAAATATTTTCTATCAGTCTTTACAGTAGAGGACACTAAAAATATCCCAACACTGGACAAACAGGGGGCAATGGGGGGGGGGAGGAGCTAATCACGATTAAAATCACTAAGGAGATGGTACTCAGTAAAATAATGGAACTTAAGGCGGATAAATCCCCCGGACCTGATGGCCTACATCCTAGGGTCTTGATAGAAGTGGCGGTAGGGATTGTGGATGCATTGGTGATCATTTTCCAGAATTCCCTGGACTCAGGAAAGGTCCCGGCAGATTGGAAAACTGCTAATGTAACACCCTTATTTAAGAAGGGAAGTAGACAAAAAGCTGGAAACTATAGACCAGTTAGCCTAACATCTGTGGTTGGCAAAATGTTGGAGTCCATTATTAAGGAAACAGTAACAGAGCATTTGGATAAACATAATTTAATAGGACAGAGTCAGCATGGTTTTACGAAGGGGAAGTCATGTTTGACAAATTTGCTCGAATTCTTTGAGGATGTAACATATAGGGTGGATAAAGGGGAACCAGTGGATGTTGTGTATTTGGACTTCCAAAAGGCATTTGACAAGGTTCCACACAAAAGATTACTGATCAAGATAAAAAATCACGGGATTGGGGGTAATATACTGGCATGGGTGGAAGATTGGCTATCTAACAGAAAACAAAGAGTTGGAATAAATGGTTCGTTCTCGGGCTGGCAATCAGTAACTAGTGGTGTTCCGCAGGGGTCAGTGCTGGGACCCCAACTCTTTACAATCTATATTAACGATTTGGAGGAAGGGACCGAGTGCAACATATCCAAGTTTGCCGACGACACAAAGATGGGAGGGAAAGCAGTGAGTGAGGAGGACATAAAAAACCTGCAAAAGGACATAGACAGGCTAAGTGAGTGGGCAGAGATTTGGCAGATGCAATATAATGTTGGAAAGTGTGAGGTTATGCACTTTGGCAGAAAAAATCAAAGAGCAAGTTATTATCTAAATGGGAAGAAACTGCAAAGTGCTACAGTACAAAGGGATCTGGGGGTCCTGGTGCATGAAACACAAAAAGTTGGTATGCAGGTGCAGCAGGTGATCAGGAAGGCCAATGGAATCTTGGCTTTTATTGCAAGGGGGATGGAGTATAAAAACAGGGAAGTCTTGCTGCAGTTATACGGGGCATTGGTGAGGCCACACCTGGAATACTGCGTGCAGTTTTGGTTTCCATATTTAAGAAAAGATATACTTGCTCTCGAGGCGGTTCAGAGAAGGTTCACTCGGTTGATTCCGGAGATGAGGGGGTTGACGTATGAGGAAAGGTTGAGTAGGTTGGGACTCTACTCATTGGAGTTCAGAAGAATGAGAGGTGATCTTATCGAAACATATAAGATTGTGAGGGAGCTTGATCGGGTGGATGCGGTGAGGATGTTTCCACTGATGGGTGAGACTAGAACTAGGGGGCATAATCTTAGAATAAGGGGCTGTCCTTTCAAAACTGAGATGAGGAGAAACTTCTTCACTCAGAGGGTAGTAAATCTATGGAATTTGCTACCCCAGAGAGCTGTGGAAGCTGCAACATTAAATAAATTAAAAATGGAGATAGACATTTTCCTAGCAGATAAAGGGAATTAAGGGTTACGGGGAGAGGGCAGGGAAGTGGACGTGAGTCTAGATTCAGATCAGCCATGATCCTATTGAATGGCGGAGCAGGCCCGAGGGGCCGTATGGCCTACTCCTGCTCCTATTTCTTATGTTCCCTTATGTAATTGGCTTCATCCCCTCTGGATTAGGGAGGAGAATAAAACTCAGCCACTGATCACTGCCAAGTGACACTTGCTAGCAAGTGTGGAGATGCGGACATTAGGTGAGAAATGGACTGGGCTAAGCTGTGAATCTCCATGGCCAAATAGTCGACCTGAGACTTACTATCTGGGATCACACTTGAAGAATGGCCACATGGGTAAGGTACCGGAGGTTGTTCAGTCCCCAACAACAACTTACATTTATATATCGCCTTTAACATAGTAAAACAAACCAAGGCCCTTCACAGGAGCGTTATCAAACAAATTAGACAACGAGCCACGTAAGGAGATATTAGGGCAGGCGACCAAATGCTTGGTCAGAGGTAGCTTTTAATAGAATCATAGTGACATGAATCAACTGAGCGGCCTGCAGGTGGGGCTGTCCAGGGAGAGTATAAATACTGGGGCACGGGCCCAGCTTGCGCAGGACATTCTTAACGGGAACTAGTGAAGGACACAACTAGACCTCCATGTTGTAAAACAGTTGATTAAAGCTTTGTTTAACACTTAGACCAAGTGCCTAGTAGTTTTCTTACATCACATAGAACCATAGAAAGTTACAGCACAGAAGGAGGCCATTTCGGCCCATCGTGTCCGCGCCGGCCAACAAAGAGCTATCCAGCCTAATCCCACTTCCCAGCTCTTGGTCCGTAGCCCTGCAGGTTAGAGCATCCCAAGTACTTTTTAAATGTGGTTAGGGTTCCTGCCTCTACCACCCTTTCAGGCAGTGAGTTCCAGATCCCCACAACCCTCTGGGTGAAGAAATTTCCCCTCAAGTCCCCTCTAAACCTTCCACCAATTACTTTAAATCTGTGCTCCCTGGTTTTTGATCCCTCCGCTAAGGGAAATAGGTCCTCTGTATCCACTTTATCTAGGCCCCTCATAATTTTATACACTTCAATAAGGTCTCCCCTCAGCCTCCTCTGTTCCAAGGAAAACAGACCCAGCCTATCCAATCTTTCCTCATAGCTAAGATTCTCTATGCCCGGCAACATCCTTGTAAATCTCCTCTGTACCCTCTCTAGTGCAATCACGTCTTTCCTGTAATGTGGTGACCAGAACTGCACGCAGTACTCTAGCTGAGGCCTAACTAGTGTTTTATACAGTTGAAGCATAACCCCCTGCTCTTGTATTCTATGCCACGGCTAATAAAGGCAAGCATTCCGTATGCCTTCTTAACCACCTTATCTACCTGGCCCGCTACCTTCAGGGATCTGTGGACATGCACACCAAGGTCCCTTTGTTCCTCAACACTACTCAGTGTCCTACCATTTAATGTGTATTCCCTTTCCTTGTTAGTCCTCCCCAAATGCATTAACTCACACTTCTCCAGATTGAATTCCATTTGTCACTGTTCTGCCCACCTGACCAATTTATTGATATCTTCCTGCAGTCTACAACTTCCTTCTTCAGTATCAACCACACAGCCGATTTTAGTGTCATCTGCAAACTTCTTAATCATACCCCCTATATTCAAGTCTAGATCATTGATATATACCACAAAAAGCAAGGGACCTAGTACTGAGCCCTGCGGAACCCCACTGGAAACAGCCCTCCAGTCATAAAAACACCCATCAACCATTACCCTCTGCTTCCTGCCCCTGAGCCAGTTTTGAATCCAACTTGGCACTTTGCCCTGGATCCCACGCTCTTTTAACTTCGTGACCAGTCTGCCATGTGGAACCATATCAAAAGCCTTGCTAAAGTCCATATACGTTACATCAAATGCACTACCCTCATCTACCCTCCTTGTTACCTCCTCAAAAAATTCAATCAAGTTTGTCAGACAAGACCTTTCCTTAACAAATCCATGCTGACTATCCTTGTGAAATAAAGAATAGATTTGCCTTCCAAAGCTAGGCTTTATTAACTTTAAAATCTGCAGCACATCTTTCCACATCCAGTCCCAACCAAAGCTGGAAAAGAACTGAATTTAAGGTGGCCACCACACATCATGTGACATCAACTACCAATGAGATTACAACATATATCCCAAGGCAGTTAACAAACAACCAATCACAATACTTTTACTAAACAAGGAATAATCACCACATTCACCCCTCCTTTTAAAATATACTCCAACCTAAATAACCTTTACAATTTATAATTAATTATTTACAACTAAAACTATGCACAACAAGAGTAAAACTGTTTACATGACTGTGGTAAACCACTGTAGTTCACTGTTGTTGTTGTTGTTGTTGTCGTTCACTCTTGTTTCACTGTTGTGCCTGACTATGCCTCAGCTGACTCCGCCCCTGGGCTACCGAGTATAAGAGCGGCCGCATGGCAGCTCCTGGCATTCGGTCGTCCACTAGAGGCATAGTCCTGATCTGTCTGAAGTGCAATTCAGTAGTTAATAAAAGCCTGTCGTTCTGAACTCTGCCTCGCCTTTCATTAGAATTGATAGCGCATCAATGACACAATACTAAGTGAACAACAACAAATAATAACATTGCACATAAGTATTAAGTATCTCTCAACTAAAACAATATAATATAATATTTCAACAATTTTAAAACATTACTATCAATTTAAAAGTCCATTTTCAATCGGTCGACCGGATATCTTGTTCGTGTCGACCTTCTTAACCTTGGTGAAATTCCTTGCCCTCCCACACCAGAAGGCACAGAAGTATCTTCAGCAGGAAGGCTATCCATATCCCGATTTTCAACGGTTTCCGGATTAGAAATCCCATCAGAAGGTAAACTGGGACGGTCATAAACATCCATCAAGGGCTGACTAATAGAAGTATAATTATCTGCAATCGGATTGGAGACATTCGTAGTATCTGTAACAGCATCCACATTATCTAAATCATGACTATTGTTAATATCCTCAGAAGAGGGCTGGCCACCACAAGGAGCCAAGTCTTTAATTGAAACGATACTTTCTTTCCCATCTTGGAATCGAATATGAGCATATTGGGAATTTGCCTCCAACAGCTCCACCTCCTCCACTAAAGGATCATATTTTGACAATCTAACATGGCGTCGAAGCAGCACAGGTCCCTGCATAGTAAGCCATGAAGGTACCGAATATCCCGTAGTAGATCTCCGCGGATAGTTAAAGAGCCTTTCATGGGGGGTCACATTAGTAGCCGTTGAAAGCAATGATCTAATGGAATGCAGGGCATCAGGCAGTACCATTTCCCACTGTGTATTCTTAAGGTTCCGGGATGTCAAAGCCAACATAACTGCCTTCCAGATCACCCCATTGTATCGTTCGCACTGTCCATTACCCTGGGGATTATACGGGGTAGTTCTACTAGTGGAAATTCCCCGACTCTGAAGGTATTCCTTCAACTGGGAAGACATAAAAGAACTTCCCTGATCCGAATGGATATACGCAGGCATCCCAAAGATGACAAAAAGTTGAGTCAGACATTTGATAACTGTAGCAGCTGATACATCTGCACAAGGAAAAGCAAAAGGGAACCTTGAAAACTCATCCACAACAGTAAAAATATATCGGTTTTGAGTAGTTGAAGGAAGAGGCCCCTTAAAATCGACGCTCAAACGTTCAAAAGGAGAAGTAGCCTTTATAAGATGAGCTCGTTGAGGCTTAAAGAAATTCGGTTTACACCGAGCGCAGATAGAACATGATGAAGTCATCCGCTTGACGTCTTCAACTGAAAAGGGCAAATTCTTACTGCGTACGAAGTGTATCATCCTCATAACCCCAGGATGACATAAGGCATTGTGAAGATTAATAAGCGTATCTCCGTGAATCACAGAACAATAAGCCCTCGACAGTGCATCAACAGCAATATTATCCTTCCCCGGACGATAAACTATGTCAAAATGGTAACATGCCAACTCAATCCTCCATCTCATTATTTTATCATTTTTGATCTTTCCAAAATGTTTAACATCAAACATAAAGGACACAGATTTTTGATCAGTTACCAACGTGAAATGTCGCCCCGATAAATAATGTCTCCATTTACGCAATGCTTCTACTATTGCGTATGCCTCTTTCTCTATTGAAGAATGTCTTTTTTCACTATTGTTCAAAGTACGTGAGAAAAAGGCCACAGGTCTTCCATTTTGGTTCAGAGTAGCCCCAATTGCAAAATCAGAAGCATCCGTCTTGATCACAAAAGGAACCTGCTCATCAATAGAATGCACAACTGCTCCTAAAATATCCTTTTCAAAATTCTCAAAACATGTCCTGGCCTCCCATGATAGAGGATATGTCGTAACCCGAATAAGAGGCCGGATCTTCCATGAAAAATTTGCAATCCAATTAGAATAATAAGAAAACAGTCCAACAACTCATTGCAAAGCCTTAGAATTAGTAGGACAAGGTAAATCAATCAATGGTCGCAGATGTTCTGGATCTGGTTTAATCTTGTTTCCCGAGATAATATACCCCAATAGATTTACCTCAGTAGTCAAAAAGATACATTTCTCTTTATTAAAAGTTAAACCAACTTTTTCCGCAGCTTGAAGGAATCTTTTAAAATTAGAATCATGCTCCACCCTTGATTTGCCACACACTGTGATGTCATCTAAGTATGAAAAGGTGTCAGAGAGGGAGTTATCACTTATAAAAGCATCCATTGCCCGTTGAAAACAAGCAACACCATTAGTAACACCAAATGGTATTCGGCAAAACTGATACAGCTTTCCACCAGCCTCAAAGGCCGTATATGGTTGATCCTTCTTAACAATAGGAATCTGATGATAAGCACTCTTTAGGTCAATAGTGCTAAAAACCTTATACTGAGATACTTTATTGATAAGCTCATCAATCTTAGGCAAAGGGTACGCATCTAATTGAGTATACCTATTAATAGTTTGGGAATAGTCTATCACCATTCGTTTCTTGTGTCTCTCATTAGTCATGACAACTACCTGTGCTCACCAAGGCGAACAACTAGGTTCAATGATTCCTTCCAATAAGAGACGTTGAACTTCAGAATTAATAAATTCTCTATCCTGACTACTATATCTTCTTGACTTGGTAGCAATTGGCTTACAATCCGGCATCAAATTGGAAAAAAGTGATAATGGAGAAATGGATAAAGAGGTTAATCCACAAATAGATAAAGGTGGCTTAGTCCCCCCAAATGAAAGACTAAGAGACTCGTGTAACTGAAGCACATCATGTCCAATCAAAATATCCGCACAGAGATTAGGCAAAACAGATAGGCATATATCAGTATACGTATTACCTAGAAGAATCATTTTCACAAAGCAACAACCAGCTATTTGTGAAGTAAGGGTCGTCTGAGCCATACACACCTGATACGTAACAGGCGAAATTTTCAAATGCTTCTCCTTCGCAAACTGAAGACTTATAAAACTCTCAGTACTGCCCGTATCTATAGGGCCTTCACTTCCAACCCATTAACTTGAGCCGTAACTATAGCTTTGGTTAGGCCATGAGCAAATGCAGCAGAAATTGATGCAATAAACGCCCTAGCTAAAGGCTGAATAGTCACAGAGGAGGAGGTGGTAGAGGAGGGCCCTCCCACACCAGGAGAGGAGGAGGTAATAGAACCTGATGATTTGCACACGCGTGCATAATGACCTCTCTTGCCGCATTTACTACACACAGCCTCCCGAGCAGGACACTTCAGACGAGGGTGCCGGATATTCCCACAAAAATAACACTTCTGAATCCTAGAGGCAACAGCCGCCGAAGTAGAAACTGTTTCAGAATCTAGTAAACCACTCCCATTAAGTCCACATAATTCCTTTTCATCCGAAACTGCCGAAACCATAGTCGCAGGCCGATTAAAAAGAGCATAAGAATCCGAACTTCTCTGAGCCACATCCAATGTAGAAGCTTGCTCAAAAGCACTTTTAAGATCCAAAGTCTTATTTTCTAACAACCGCTGACGAATTGATCTAGACAGTAATCCATTAATAAAAGCATCCCGTACCGATTCTTCCTTATATTCTTCAGTCGTCATGGCCTTATAATTACAGTTAACACTAAGGCACCGAAGTGCTTGTAAATAAGTATCCAAAGATTCTCCCACCTGCTGCCTACGGGCAGATAGAAGGTGACGTGCAAATACCTCATTCTTTGGTTTAACAAAAATCTTTTCCAATGTAGAAATAGCCACTTCATAAGTTTTACAGTCCAAAATATATTTATATACATCCGGAGCAATGTAGTTGATCAGCATATTCAGCTTATTTAGAGACTCTTGATCCAACACGCCCAAAAAGTTTTTAAATGTACAATACCAATGTTTCCATTTATCATCCACTCCAGCAGAATTGGGGTCAGCCTTGAATCGTTCTGGTTGAAGATATCGCTCCATTCTAACATAAAGTTAATAAATTGAAATAAAGAATAGATTTGCCTTCCAAAGCTAGGCTTTATTAACTTTAAAATCTGCAGCACATCTTTCCACATCCAGTCCCAACCAAAGCTGGAAAAGAACTGAATTTAAGGTGGCCACCACACATCATGTGACATCAACTACCAATGAGATTACAACATATATCCCAAGGCAGTTAACAAACAACCAATCACAATACTTTTACTAAACAAGGAATAATCACCACACCTTGAGTAAGCCATGTCTTTCTAAATGAAGATTTATCCTGTCCTTCAGAATTCTTTCCAATAATTTTCCCACCACCGAGGTTAGGCTGACTGGCCTGTAATTACTTGGTCTATCCTTTGCTCCCTTTTCAAACAAGGGTACCACATTAGCAGTCCTCCAGTCCTCCAGCACCACACCTGAAACCAGAGAGCATTGGAAAATGATGGTCAGGGCCTCTGCTATTTCCTCTTTTGCTTCGCTCAACAGCCTGGGATACATTTCATCCGGGCCTGGGGATTTATCCACTTTTAAAGCTGCTGAACCCCTTAATACTTCCTCTCTCACTATGTTTATTTCATCTAATATTTCACACTCCTCCTCCCTGATAGCAATGTCTGCTTCGCCCCTCTCCTTTTAAGGAGGGCCTCGGCAGCTGAAGGCACGTCTGCCAGTGGTGGAGCGATTAAAATCGGGGAGGAGCAAGAGATCAGAATTGGAGAAGCGCAGAGATCTCGGAGGGTTGTAGAGCTGGAGGAGATTACAGTGATAGGGAGGGACGAGGCCATGGAGGGATTTGAAAACAAGGATGAGAATTTTAAAATTGAGGTGTTGCTTGACCGGGAGCCAATGTAGGTCAGCAAGCATGGGGGTGATGGGTGAATGGGACTTGTCAGCAGAGTTTTGAATGAGCTCAGAAATACGGAGGGTGCAAGGTGGGAGGCCAGGAACTGTACTCCAGCTTGAGTCAACACCTTGTGGTGATGAGGGGAGCAACTCGGGGTGGGGAGGAAACCAAAGAAATGTTTAATTCTTCATGCACTTGGGGGGGGCATTGAGAAATACTCTTTTAAAACTTAATCCAAATAGAAAACATGAGTGAGCTGGTTAAAATGTTCAACACTGCAGAGGGGCGGGAAGGCTTTGGGCTGGATTTTTTCAATGGAGACGTGCTGGAGGAGGGACTTCTGGATTCCGGGTACCAGTCCCATCCCCAGCGACGTCTGACCAACCCACGCTATTTTCCCTTGATTGGCCTTGTTAAGCCCATCCTGTGGGCTTACCAGCCAATTAAGGGAAAGCCGGTGACAGATGACATCAGCTTTGAGTATAACTGGGTATAACTGTAGGCCCTCTGTAGCAATCACCCTCTCTTGCTCTTGGCTCCTGCTCTTGCCCCTTACTCTTGCTCTTGTGGCTCCGGCCTCTTGGGGCTGCTGCCGCTCGTGCTTGTGCTCGTGCCCTGGCCTCGTGGCGGGTCCTCTTCTCGCTCCCTGCATTGGGTTAAGCAGCCAAGGACATCCATACCAACTGCAGGCGGGGGAGCGAGACCCGAGTCCAAAGTCATACAGGACACACAGGCCGCAAAAAGGGGCGAGACGAAAACGAGATGAGACGAGGAGAGATGAAGAAGAAGGTAACAACTCGATAAGAGCAGAGCAGGGCAGCGAAAGATGCATTAATAAAGGCCAAGCGCCTAGTTATAAGCTGGCGCTTGGGGGAAGAACCGTGTTGAACACTGCGAATAAGCTGGCATTAACGCAGGTGTCCACGCCACAATGAATATACTGGCGTTTGACGCTTGGGTAGTAAAATCTAAGCAGTGAAGACAGCCAACCGTCCTATAGACACGACATTACCGCCGACGACCGCCCAAGGGAGAAGAAGAAGAGAACCCATCGCGACGAGACGACAACGGTAGCTGAGGAGAAGAAAGGTGTGTCACAGCAGCTGCTCCAGCACCGCGCCCTGAGACCACGTGGCGATGGAGTACCTAAAAGGACAGAAGACCAAACCTCAAAACTCGCATCCATTAAAGCAACAGGCTTTGGATTGGTGAGCATGAATTCTGACCCCTCATAGCTTAATCTAGTTAGGTATAGGGGGTGGGATAAGGATAAGGGGATTGTTAATGTAGTTGTTTTCCCTCGATGTGCTGTGTGTTCCCCATTCCCTGTATAAGTATAATTTTTGTATTTGCCTGTATTTTATACCAGGGACTTCTCATAAGACTGTGTTTTATTTCTGTTTAATAAAATCTTGGTTTTCTTACACCAAACCACTTGTCTACTCGATTTTCTCTATCGCCGCCTATACCTAAGTCCGGTGTCTAGAACCCAGGGGCGTGGGAGCGATTCGAACCGCTCACAGGCAGTCAGGGGCATACCTGACTGGGCACACGCCACCCCCTACACTGCTGCATCTGAGAATGCAGCAGCCATTTCTGTTATCTCTGCCGTTGAGATGAGGAGCCTCTGGATCCTCAAAGGTTGACGCCTGCAGGAAGAAGCAAAGGTAAGTAAACTTTTTCCAACACTTTACACTCACCTCTCATACTTACCTGTCCACACTTGCACCCATCACTCACCTCCTCAGCAGACATTTCGACCCCTCTCACCCCCGCAGACCCACTGCTCACCTTGCTGACCCTGGCAGGGTTTCCCAATGTCGGGAAGCCGCATAAGCAGGCGTAAAATGGTGAAAAGCCTCTTAACTGCCTGTTAACTACCTGTTAACAGGCAGTTAATTGGCTCTAATCTCCTTCCCACCTCGAGGAGACGGATCCCTGCATGAGTCGGGGACCCGCCTCCCGGGAAGATGGTTCGGAGGCAGGTTGGGAGCGGGGTTGGGACCTGCTCCCAATTTTTACCATTTTCCCAGCAGTCCCGCCTCCAAATCCGCCTCCTCAAAGCTGGTAAAATCCAGCCCTTTGTGTTTCATCAAACGTTCCTTTCAGGATCAGCACTAAAATGACTCTTTCACTCAAAGAAACCATGAAGGTGGCAGGGCTGAGTAAAGGGAAAGTTCACACCAATGCAGTGGGGAGTGCTGTCCTGAGGTTGTGGGAAAGACACACTGGGGTAGATCTTCCAAATTGCCGTCCGGGTGTAAGACGGGCTTTGCGGATTGGCCGGCAAGTATACAAACCACCTGACTTTTATATCCATTGATCTCCCGGGTGGCAAGTTGAAAATCCACCCATGTTAGGTCAAAGTAGAGGGAGTCTTAACCTAAATATAAGCTGTGCTGCACTTCACCTGAGAGCTCTCAATGTTGGCACTGGGTGAAAAATGTTGGAGACGGAGGGAAAATATTGATCCAAACAGTGACCTTGTGTCCTTGCCCCTTAAGAACCAGAAAAATAGCATTAAATGGTTTTTAAATTTGCTTTTCACTGTAGGTGGTGTTTAATAGGGAGAGTTGCTCTGGCATTGATGTATTACCCGCACATTCTGGAGTGTGTCTTAATAACATCTTGGATACACAGAACATTTTTCTTGTCACAGGAGTGTGTGGAAGTGGGTCCCATTAAAAGGCTGTGACTGTATCAGTCTTCACTTCATTCAGAAGGCATTACTGCTTAAAACTTGAATTGGACCAGCTGTACCAGGTTGAAGCAAGCGTAAGCCTCAGCAATCCTGCTCAGTCAAAAGCTAAGCTTCAAAACCATCTCCAACCTATCACCCAGGTTGCTTACTTCCGCCTCCACCCTCACCATTACTGACGTCCTCATGCCTGCTTTTGTTACCTCAAGACTGGACAGCCTAGATTTTCTGATCATCGATATTTAGAACTGGTTTTAACCCATTTATATTGGCATTAGAATGATACTGATTGGAAAACCAAGGCTTCTCTTCCTCCTAAACTCCAGCCTCATCCTGTTCTGCACCACCCTGCTCACCTATCATCCCTGTCCTCACCAATGTTCACTGGGTCCTTGTCCTTCAATGCAATGAATTCAAAATCCTTTCCCTTATTTAGGAACCCCTCTCTGACCTTGCCTCACCCTACCTCTGCACCTTCCTCCAGCTCTACATCCAATGCTCTCGTCCCCTTGGTCAACTGTATATCCTCCCTTCTATGCCAATCTTCCATCAGCAGAAGATCCTTCCACCACCTTGTCTTGTTTTTTTCTAATTCCCTCCCTTAACTTCGTCATCTTCCTTTAAAGGTCTTCTCCAAACCCATCTTTGTGAATGTGCCTATGGCTGCCTCTTCTGACTCTAATTATTGCACAGCGCCAGTGCTCTCCTAGATCAGGATTGACTCTTATGCTCCCCCCAAGTGCCTGCCAACACTCACTTTCAGGGCTCATACATGAAGAACAGCTGCTCAGGTCAAGTACGAAAGAGCGGGGCTGGCACCAATGGAACCATGTCCCAGCAATGAGTCAAAGCCTTCAGGAAAGAAAGGGAAAGAAAGAAGAAAGACTTGCATTTGTATGGCGCCTTTCACGACCACTGGACATCTCAAAGCGCTTTACAGTCAATGAAGTACTTTTGGAGTGTAGTCACTGTTGTTATGTAAAGAACTGGAAAAGGAATGGAAAAAGCTCCTTTATCACTCCAATCAGCTAATATTTTAATCCCACTATACAAGAGAAAACATGAGCAATGAGTTACAAAAGCATTTTAGCAGCTGGATTATAGAAACAGATGGGTCTTTCCAGTCAATAACAAAAACAAATCCAGAAAGCGAGATGACTAACGAGACAAATACACAGTGAGACCTCTCCAAGGTTTCTATTTACCAGACTGTAAAATAAAATATCTTAAATCTAATAAGCTGCTAATGGACCTCGTACACTATACCCTTTCATGGCGGGTATTGAAGTTGTCAAGGTGACCGTGTTTAAGCTAAAGTAATTAGTTTGTCTATTTAAAAGCAAAATATCCCAGTAATCTATCAGCCTGGCTGTTCAAGCAAGGAAACAAACATTACACATTGAATGGCCATGATTACACTTTTCATGTTGAAATTTTTAAAAAGGATGATGAATTAGCTGCTTCAATCACCGAGTGACTAATTGCATTGCCACTGGAAAGTGAACCATACAACGACAACAATGACAACTTGCATTTATATAGCACCTTTAATATCGTAAAATGTCCCCATGGCATTTCACAGGAGCGTTATCAAACAAAATTTAGCACCAGGCCACATAAGGAGATATTTGGTCAAATAGGTAGGTTTTAAGGAGCATCTGGTATTACGTCCGTGAATGATTGAGACACGGACAGTAGGAGTTGAACAAAACACGTCTTTACTGATGGAAGTCAATAGTGAAACTGAAAACAACAGAGGCTCACTAGCGCCTTTTATACAGGGGTGGTCACTGCCGGTACTGCAGTCTGAGACCAGTTATTCTCTTAAAGGTACATACACAACAATTCCTCCCCTTTTAGATGAACAGTATATAACATTCATTTAACAACTAAATGATAACTAATTACAATCACAATTACGGTTGCTAGATACATTGGTTAAGTTTAAGCAATTATAAGTTCAGTCTTTGAGGAGGCTTCCTGATTCTGTCTGGATAATGCCTCTTTGGGGTATCAGGTTCTTCTGGCAATGTTCAGTCGGGATCAATGTCGTTGTTTGGTTCATCTGCTTCCAATATTACCGGTTCTGCGGTAGCTGCAATTGGAACGTCGATTTCATTACCAGGTGCATCAGATCGTGGTGTGGAGTTGACGTTTTCCAGTGACTCTAGAATCTGGTCAGCATGGCGTCTTACAATGTTCTCCCCAACGTCCACGGTATACATGAGAGGTCCTTGTCGTGTACAAATCGTTCCTGGCTGCCATTTCTCAGTGCGGTAGTCCCGGGCCAAAACTGGTTGACCTATCTTAAAACTCCTGGTCGGCCTTTCATTCATATTCTGAAACTGCCTGTTCTCCACATCTCTTCGGACGTTTGGCTTAACCAAATCCAAGCGGCATCGTAGTCTTCGATTGAAGGACATCATGGCTGGAGTTTGGTTGGTAACCGCATGTGTCGCATTCCGGTAGGCAAACAAGAAATTATCCACCTTGTGTTGTAGGGGTATATCTTCATTACACATTGCCTTGATAGCCTTCTTGAATGTTTGGACAAACCTCTCGGCCAATCCATTAGTGGCTGGATGATATGGGGCAGATGTGTAATGCTTAACACCATTGTTCTTTAAGAACCTCCGGAACTCTTCAGACACAAACTGTGGTCCATTGTCAGAGCAAATCTGTTCAGGCAGCCCATTTCTGGCGAATATGGTTCGTAAAATTGTGATAGTTTTTTCCGTGGTGGTTGAGGACATTTTTATTACCTCTGGCCACTTTGAATGTGCATCCACCGCAATTAAAAATATCGAGTCCATGAAGGGACCAGCAAAATCAATGTGCACCCTTTGCCATGGAGATGAGGGCCACTCCCATGGATGCAGAGAAGCTTGTGGTGGGGCGTTTTGGACCTTCTGGCACCCTGCACAGCTCTTGGTCATCTCTTCGATTTCTCTATCGATTCCCGGCCACCACACAAACGCCCTGGCTAAGTTCTTCATTTTTACCCCACCCAGATGACCCTCATGAAGCTCATTGAGCACTCTATCCGTCAACTTAGGTGGAATTACTACTCTGGATCCACACATCAAGGTTCCTCTGCACACTGACTGCTGTTCTCTTCTCGGCGAGAATGCTGGCAGCAGTGGTTCGCCATGTGCTGGCCATCCCTTCACCGTTAAATCATAGACCCGTGATAGTGTCGGGTCATTCCGTGTTTCCTTTTCTATGTTTGCATTCGTCACAGGGAGACATTCGGCTATGGTCGAGTGGAATAACTCCATTGGATCCACTGCAAGGTCTTCTTCTTCCACCGTCGGCAACGGTAGGCGTGACAATCCATCAGCATTTCCATGCTGCTTAGTTCCTTTGTACTCGATGTTGTTAAGTCTGTGGGTTGTATTGTAAATAATACACAGACTCCACGATTAACAAAATAAAACAGGTCTTTACTATTCAGAGGTTCGGGCGAATCTGCCCTAGTTAACGTATCACAACCCTTATATACTGGTGTGGTCACTATCGGTATTACAGTATACATGAGCCAACAAATAGTGCCACCCTAAAGTAGTGCTCTTAAAGGTGAACGGTTACATTCTATAGTTCCCTTAAAGGTAAACGGTTACATACACAACACTCCTCCCTTTTTAGCTTATTACTTACAGAATCCCCTTTAAACATACAATCTTCAACTTCATATAAACAGTTTACAGATATACTCTCGATGGAGTCAACATCATATAACAATTTACAGATATACTCTCGATGGAGTCAACGTCATATAACTTCATGTTTAACATAACATAATAACATATATAACTTCATGTCAAAACAGATCACAGATTCAGTCTCTGCGGAAAACAGTTCACATTGCTGAAGTGACTCATTCATTAGTCCTTCCATGGATTTAACAGTTTGAACTTCCGAACTGATTTGGCTCCGTTCGGAGGGACCACGTGTGTGATCTGGTAGAGGTAATAATGGTTCAGATGGGTCATCTTCTGTTTCGACTTTTCCTTTTCTGCTTCTTGGAGACTCTCTGGGCTCCACTGTCAGCTGCCAGCTGCCTGCGCAGTTCCTCCTTCTCTGCCTCCTGTTTCCGTCGTAGAGCCAGCTTCACCCGATGTTCCGTATACTTTTGGTGCTCCTCCATGATTTCTGCACTTTGGGAGTCGAAGTTACAAGCTGGGCAGGACAGGACATCGCAATATTCGGTGTAGTCCACCAGGTCATGGTAATATTCGGTGTCGTCCTGAGCTAGGCCAGCGAGAGGGTCGCCTATTTCCTCCATACCCAGCTGGACGTTAGCCAGCTCTTGTTCCAAATCCAGACATCTTTCCTGAAGAGACTTCTTCATGTGTACCTCTTCATCCAGCTTTTTCTGGGCTTTCAGCAAGTTGTTTACTAATTACCTCATTTGTGATTTTAATACTTCAACTTCCTTTGGAGATTGATTGATCGGACTATTCAATCCCTCTACCGGAGCAGCTGTTTCAGCGGTCTGTTGTTCTACATTGACGTGAGTCAGCGTACTTTTGGTATCCAAGGGTTGCTCTGCTGCCATCTTCTCAGTCTGTGTTGCAACCTCAGCTATTTCCATAACTTTTGAGAGCTCCAAACCCCTCTCCTCTTCCACCACTAATGTTTCATCTATGGATGGAATCTTTACCGATGAGGCAGCCTTGGCCTGGAGCTCATCAAACATTTCCTGCAGCCTTTGGACTTCTTGCTCATGTTCAACCTTTAGTTGTTCATATGCTTCTACTGAAACTAGCTTTTCGGGGGTTGCTGAGTTAATCCCCTCCAGAATTGTAGCCTGGGCCTGTCCATACTGTTCTTTCAACTTCTCACACTCTGCTTGTAAGGAGTCGTAAAGAAGGACTGGAATAAAATCCTGGCTTCCTGAAGATTCCTCTGCAATTGGTTTTTTTGCAATTTCCTGTTGGAGTTCAGCCAAGGCTGCTATGCTATCTGCCTCTCGAAGTCTCACTGCCATCAATTCTTCTTTATTCTTGCAGCCTATCTCAGCCATTTCCCGTTTACTCTCATTTAACTGAGTGAGTAGCCCCTTATTCTGGGCTGAGAGATATTGCACCTTCTCATGTAGACCATAGCACTCCTTCTCTGCTCGACATAGCTGATTTCTGCTGATTTGGTTCTGTGTTTCAAGTTCCAACATCCTTTGCTTAGCTTCTTTCAGTTTCGCCTCAATAATCCCCTCTCGCAACATGTCCACATTATTCACATCAGGTAAAGAAGCGTTTCTCTTTTCCATGTCCAAGATTTGTTTCTGCATCTCCTTAAGAGCACACTGCGATTCAACTTCTCTTAACCTTGCCTGCACTAGCTCCGTCTCTAATTGCAGAACAAAATCCTCAGTGTAGCGTGGTTTGCCCTTCTGCTGTATCTCTAGATCATGCAAATATTCTAACTCCTGAACATCATAAGGGAGATGTGATTGGTAATTGGTCACGATGGCTCTATGGTCGCTCTCTGCTTGAGCCAGTAGGTTCTGTTGTCTTTCCAGCCTCTCCCATTCGGTGTCATAGAACTTTTTCATTGTTTTCATCTCTTGTACGAGGCGGTAACTTAATTGTTCTAATTGTTGTTGTACTTTGAAACAACGTTGAGTTCGAGCCCGGTGTTCCTCCGTAATGCATATGTCTGTAACTTGAACAGACTCAGAATTCTCTGTCTTTATGCACGCCATTGATTTTCCAACCTTAGTCCGTGAGTTCATGTTAACCTTGTTTTTCATACGTAAGCTGGACTTATCGTCTTCCAGCTCGGAGTCTGAGCTGCTTGTCTGCACCGAGTCCTCACTCGTCATTGCTTGTAGGTAGTGCCATTCCATGTCTATTTTCTGCATCCACTCCCGCCCTAGGAGTGGCGGTCCTCCCTCAGGTAATACGTACAGATACATTCGTGGGTGTTCTTTGCCCCTATCTCTCACTTTGACTCGTATTTTTCCCATGGGGTATACATTATGCCCCGTGTATGTCTGTAATACGAATTTGATATTTCTTAAGGGTATGTGAGAGAATAGCCGGTGGTAGTCCTTTTGGTTGATGACTGATACAGCTGATCCCGTGTCCAGCTCCATTCGTACCTGGACTCCCGCTATTTTTAGTGTGACCCAGATCATCTGTAGATCAGTTACTTTACCCACATTGTGGATTCTCAGACTATCCAGCTCCTGGCTGTTTGGGTCTGAGTCTGAATTTTGTTCGTCTGAACTCTTTTCAGCCACCTGATGCACCTTGTTGTACTTTCCTTGTGGTGGTGGCTTCCTTTGCTTGTTGGTCTTCTTTCCGGACCTGCATACCTTCGCGATGTGACCCAGTTTGCCACATTTCCTGCACTCTTGGTTCTTAAACCAGCACTGATTCTGGTCGTGCGTTGTCTTTCCACAACGGTAGCATTTGGAAGTGCTTGCAGTAATTTGGTCCACCCCGAGTGCCGCCGCCTTTTGCTGCATTTCCGCCGTTCCTTTCACTGCGGCTTCGTGCGATGAAGCTATGAGGACAGCCCTGTCCAGTGTGAGGTCGTTTTCTTCCAGAAGTCGCTTCTGCGTTCCTTCTTTGGCCAAGCCGCATACGAACTTGTCCCGCAGCGCCTCTGTCAAATTCCCTCCAAACTGGCAGTATTTCGCTAGCTTACGCAGTTCGACTAAGTATTCCGCATTGCTTTCATCTTGCCTCTGGGTTCTGGCGTAAAATTTAAATCGTTCAGCCAGCATCAACGGTGTGGGGTTCAAGTGATCCTTCAACACTGTTACGATCTCTTCGAAGGTCTGGTCCACTGGTTTAACTGGTGCTATTAGATGTTTCAAAAGCCCGTATGTTTTTGCTCCCATCGAATTTAACAAAGTTATTGCCTTGTCGTCATCCCCAATTTCGTTGGCTACGCAATATATTTCTATGCGTTCCACATACGTGGCCCAGTCTTCTATTTCAGCATTAAAATCATTAATATTTCCTCGCTTAGGCATCTTCTTCTCTTTTCGAGAACAGTACTAGTATTTCTTTACTTATTATTAATTTTCTTCTCTTCTTGAGAACAACACAAGTACTGCTTTACTTATTCTTATTTTTCCTCTCTTCTTCAGAACACACCAGCCTTTCTGAAAATTCTAATTAATTTTCTAAGATGGCGGTTTCCCGCTTCTGTCTTCTTCCCCAGCGGTTTTCCCGCGAAAAATGGCGGCTTTCCCGCGCTTCTCGCTCTCCCCGCCCACTTCAATGGCGGTTTTCCCGCGCTTGACGGTCTTCACCCGTCCCCCGACGCTGTCTTTCAGCCTGAGTGCGGCCCTTACCAGCGGATGCGATCGATGGCCCGGCTGCGCCTCGCACTTGAAAGCGGCCCGGCCCTTATCAGTGCTTGCGATCGATGGCCCGGCTGCGCCTCGCACTCCAAAGCCCTTATCTCCCGATCGCGATCGATGGCCCGCGCTGTGCACCGCGACTCTCGCGCCTTCAATTTCTGCAGCCGCTGCCCTTTCAGCCCGAGTGCGGCCCTTATCGGTGGTTGCGATCGATGGCCCGGCTGCGCCCCTCACTTCAAAGCGGCCCGGCCCTTATCTGCCGATCGCGAGCGCCTGTACCTCTGTCTTCCCAGCCCTGTTTCTTCTGCACTCCAATTTTCAGTCGCTGATGGAGGCTGCAGGGTCCTAATGCCTGTCGCTTCCAGTGGGGTGGTGAGGATTGAAACCTCTCTTCAACGTCCTGTCTTTGGATGAAGCCGCCGTGGAATAACTGCCGCAGGGTTCGAATCCGACTCGTCGCCAGTGTTAAGTCTGTGGGTTGTATTGTAAATAATACACAGACTCCACGATTAACAAAATAAAACAGGTCTTTACTATTCAGAGGTTCGGGCGAATCTGCCCTAGTTAACGTATCACAACCCTTATATACTGGTGTGGTCACTATCGGTATTACAGTATACATGAGCCAACAAATAGTGCCACCCTAAAGTAGTGCTCTTAAAGGCGAACGGTTACATTCTATAGTTCCCTTAAAGGTAAACGGTTACATACACAACAGATGTCATATTGGTGTGCCCCTAGGAAAAGGGACCACCTCTGCAGCCGTTGTGCTGTCATTATCTGTACGCCCTTCTGAGGGTTGAAAATGGAAACAAGAGGTTGATGATCGGTTAGCAGAGTAAATTTTTGACCATGCAGGTAGTGATTGAACTTCTTCACCCCCCACACTAGGCTGAGGGCCTCTCTGTCAATCTGGGCATAGTTACGCTCGGCAGAAGTTAACGAGCGTGACGCAAAAGCTATCGGCCTATCCAAACCATCAAGGAATTTATGTGACAGTACCGCCCCAATGCCGTAGGGAGACGCATCACACGCCAGTCTGATCGGCAGTGCTGGGTTGTAGTGTGCCAATACTTCCCTTGAAGTGATTAGGTCCTTACTCTTCTGAAAAGCCCACTTACAATCATTGCTCCATTTCCATGCTACTCCCGTTCGTAGTAGGGCATTCAGTGGATGCAGAATTGTCGACAAATTCGGCAAAAACTTATGGTAGTAATTCACCAATCCGAGGAATGACCTCAGTTGCGACACATTTTCAGGCGCTGGGGCCTTAACAACCGCTTCAATTTTGTCAGGGGACTTATGTAACCCCTCTTCATCAATCACGTGGCCACAATACGATATCTGTTTCTTAAAAAATTCGCACTTGGGGCAGTTGGCTTGCAGCCCATGTTCCCGTAGTCTAGTGAGCACCTGTTCTAGGTTGTTAAGGTGTTCACTGTCATCTTCACCTGTCACAAGGATGTCGTCCAAGTAACACTGAGTCCCCGGGATCCCTTGCAGGACTTGTTCCATCGCTCTTTGCCATATTGCCGGAGCCGATGCTACTCAGAATACCAATCGATGATACTGGTAAAGACCTTTGTGAGTGTTTATCATGAGATACTTCCTAGAGGACTCTTCAACCTCCATCTGCAAATATGCTTGTGCTAGGTCAATTTTTGTAAAACGCTTCCCTCCAGACAGTGAGGCGAAGATGTCTTCTATCCTTGGAAGAGGATATTGTACTGTGTGAAGGACTGGGTTCACCGTCACCTTGAAATCCCCACAGATGCGAATCTTCCTAGGCTCCCCGGACTTATTGCTTAATGTTTTCTTCATGACAGGAACGATGGGTGTCGCCCACTCGCTCCAGTCGACCTTAGACAACACGCCTGCCTTCTCCAGATTCTCCAGCTCTGCCTCAATGGCTGGGTGAATTGCATATGGTACCGGCCTTGCTTTGAAAAACTTGGGAACTGCATTCTCTTCTATTTTTATCGAGGCGGTTACGCCTTTAAGCGTGCCCAGTTCTTGTTGAAATACCTATTTGGCGTTAGCTAAGATTGTTGACAATCGTCCAGGAGTGACATCTTCATCTTTTTTACCGTCCACCGTCATTGCATGAATGGAGTGCCAATCTAAGTTTATCTTCCTGATCCATTCCCGTCCCAATAACGGTGGTCCACCATTTGGCAGTATGTAGAGATACAATTTCCGTATTTTCTTGCCGTTGTATTCGACAGGCACCCTTATTTTTCCTCTGGGGTATACTTTTTGCCCCGTATACATCGTCAAGACGATGGATGTCTCTCTCAAGGGTATGTGTGAAAATAGCCGCTCGTAGTCTCGTCGATTCATGACGGTTAGCGCTGATCCTGTATCCAATTCCATTTTAACTTGGGACCCTGCTATCGTGAGGGTGACCCAAATGGTTCGGTGATCCTCTTTTGCGATTACATTGTGAAGTTTGAGACAGCTTAGTCTCCTGTTCCCGGATTCACTATCGCTCATCTGGTCTTCGGAACTACTGTCCGTCACCTTTTGTACTTTCTTGTACGGTTCCTTAGTAGCCTTTTTGTTGTCGCTGGTCTTCTTCCCAGACCTGCAAACTCGTGCAATGTGTCCCATCTTCCCGCATTGCCTGCGTATTTTGTCTTTGGACCAGCAGTCCTTCTGGTCATGGTTAGTTCTGCCGCAGCGATAACATTTTGTAAATCCCCGTGTCATTTCGTGGGTGCCGTATTCCTGTGGTTTTTGTTGAATTTCTGCAGTTCCCCTGGCTGCTGCTTCATACGATACTGCCACGCTGAAAGACTTATCTAGCGTCAGCTCTTTCTCTGAGAGTAACTTCTTCTGTGTTCCTTCACTCAGGAGTCCACAGACAAATTTGTCCCGTAGGGTATCTGCCAGTCCTGCTCCGAACTGGCAGTGCTTTGATAGCTTGCGTAGTTCCGTAAGGTACTCAGCATTGCTCTCATCTTTATGCTGAGTTCTCCTGTGGAATTTAAATCTTTCTGCTATCAACAGCGGTGCAGGGTTTAGGTGTTCCTGTAGGACAGCAACAATTTCGTTAAAACTCTTCGCCTTCGGTTTGGCTGGAGTAATCAGGTCCCGCAATAGGCCGTACGTTCTGGCGCCCATTAAGTTTAGCAATGTCGATGCCTTTTTCTCCTCCGCTATTTCGTTTGCCTCGAAATATACCTCGACTCTTTCCACATACGTGGTCCAGTCCTCTATTGTATTATCAAAAGCAGTGATACAGCCAGTCTTCGGCATCTTGCAAATCTAAAATGGCGCCTCCCGCACTTTGCCTTCTTCCCCGATTTAACAAAATGGCGCCTCCCGCGCTTTGCCTTCTTCCCCGCTGATTAAGATGGCGCCTCCCGCGCTTTGCCTTCTTCCCCGCTGTTGTTAGCGCTGCTTTCCGCAGTTCCCGTTGCAACCTGCAGCTCCTCGCGGTTTCTTGCGCGTTTAATATTTCTTTTTTTTAAATTATCTTCCCGTCGTGGAACAACCCTGTGGGACTCTTGCCTCCCTCTTCGCGGGTCTATACGCAGCCCGGCTTCGTAGCACCGGCCGCGCCCTGTGTGCTCCACCCTCTCTCTTTGTTCTTCCCGACAATGCTGCTCGGCCCCGTTGCAAACCACCCGCTCGAGTTCGCGACCGCCGCAGCCCAGGAAGGATCAGTGCACTACCTGCCACCAGCCCGATTAGCTGAAGCACCGTCGACAGGAACCAGGCCCCGCTTCCGACAGCTTCTCCAGCAATCTTCAACTCCGCAACACAGGGCAGATGCCCACAGTCGACGCCCGTTTCTACTGCCTCTTACTTTCTTTTCTTTCTGGCCTCGACCTCTGCTCACTTCGCTGTAGGAATGGATTCCAGGAGGTGGTGCAGACTGGAGGTAGGTTTGTATCTGCTCGTCATTGTAGTGTATGTAACTGTTCTACCTTTAAGAGAACTATTGTATGTTACCGTCCACTTTCAAAATGGCGGTTTCCCGCTTCTGTCTTCTTCCCCGCCTACTGGCGGCTTCCCGCGTTTCTTCCCCTGGCGAGAGGGGTAAGCTTCCCTCGGGCGACGACCGCTGGCTTTCGGGGTTCACAGCCTGCGCGTCGGCTTCAGTGCGTTCCTTGTTCCCTTTTCTCGGCAGGGCAACCGGCGCTGGGTACAACCCGTTGACGGCGAACAGTTTCAGCCGCTGGGCTGGATCTCGCTCAGTCTCCCTCGCTCGGGCTCTGTCTCTCCCGCTCGCTCGGGCTCTGTCTCTCCCTCAGCGGCTTCCAATCGCGCCTCCCAGCCCTCTCGCAGTCCGGTGCTTTCCTCCCCGGCTGCGGCTGAGTTCTCCGCGATTTATTTATTTTTATATCTTCCCGCGCCTTACGATCCCGGTCGCAGCGCTTCGTGGCCTCGGTCGCTGCCCGGCCTTTTTCGCTGGTCGCGGTCTAGCTGTCTCACGACGCTGTTGCGTCTCCCAGCCCGCTTGTACCGCGGCTTCCGTGCTCCACGCTGCCCCAGCCTCAGCGCCTCTGGGCCCGACTTCTGTCCGGCTCCTTTCCCCCGACCGTGGTCGAGTTCACCGCCCTTATCCTCCGTTTATTTTTTTTTATTTTCCCTTTACTCACAGTCACCGTGGCCGACTTGCTTCTCGTGCTGATCGGCTCACTCACCACCGTGGCAGAAGGGACAATCAGTGCCTGTTGCTGATGGAAGGCTTCGTGTCTGAATTCTTCCTTCTTCCTTGCTCTGCAGACTCGAGTTTTCTCTCAGCAGAACGACGAGGGCGGGTGCCTCTTCTCAACGCTCGTTAACTGCTTCGGAAGTATTGTTGCCGCAGGGTAAGATCGAACTCGTCGCCACTGTAAAGTCTGTAGGTATTATGGCGAATTAATACACAGACTACAAGAGTAACTTTAACAGGACTTTACTATTCGAAGGTCAGGGCGAATCTGCCCAATAAATCCTGACACAGCACTTATATACCGGTGTGGTCACCGTCGGTATTACAGTATACAGCAGCCAAGATAAAGTAGTGCCACACCTAAAATAGTTCTCTTAAAGGTGGACGGTTACATACAATAGTTCTCTTAAAGGTAGAACAGTTACATACACTACAGTCGCCAGTATTACGTCCGTGAATGATTGAGACATGGACAGTAGGAGTTGAACAAAACACGTCTTTACTGATGGAAGTCAATAGTGAAACTGAAAACAACAGAGGCTCACTAGCGCCTTTTATACAGGGGTGGTCACTGCCGGTACTGCAGTCTGAGACCAGTTATTCTCTTAAAGGTACATACACAACATCTGGAAGGAGGAGAGAGAGGTAGAGAGGCGGAGAGGTTTAGGAAGGAAATTCCAGAGCTGAAGGCCTAGGCAGCTGAAGGCATGGCCACCAATGGTGAAGCGATTAACATTGGGGATGTGCAAGAGGCCAGAATTGGAGGAGCGCAGAGATCTCGGAGGGTTGTAGGTTTGGGGAAGGTTACAGAGATAGAACGGGGCGAGGCCATGGAGGGATTTGAACACAAGGATGAGAATGTTAAAATCGAAGCGGTGCTGGACCAGGGGCCATGTAGGTCAGCGAGCACAGGGATGATGGGTGAACGGGACTTGGTGTAAGTTAAGATACGGGCAGCAGAGTTTTGGTTGAGCTCACGTTTACAGAGGGCACAAGGTGGGAGGATGGTCAGGAGTGCATTGGAATAGTCGAATCTCGTGGTAACAAAGGCATGGATGAGGGTTTCAGCAGCAGATGAGCTGAGGCAGGGGCAGAGACGGGCGATGTTAGAGAGGTGAAAGTAGGCCATCAGACCAGACCATACAGATCAGGAGAGTCTTGGGTTTTGAACCTTGGTGTGTGTTGACTAAGCTGATTTCAACTAGAGGGCCTCGGCGGCCCTGGCTTGGGGTGGGATAAAGTTGGCCAGGGATCCTGTTCCTGTGCCCATCCAGGAAAATAGAATAGTGAACTGAATATTAGATGGTGGGTGATATACTAAAATATACGATTCTCAGTTTGGACTGCATGTTGAGTATTGTGTTACATAAGAACACAAGAATTTAAGTAGGAGCAGGAGTAGGCCATACGACCCCTCGAGCCTGCTCCGCCATTCAATAAGATCATGGCTAAACTTCATCAACTCTACTTTTCCACCCTATCCTCATATTCCTTGAATCCCTTAGTGCCCAAAAATCTATCGATCTCTGTCCTGAATATACTCATCGACTGAGCCTCCACAGCCCGCCGGGGAGGAGAATTCCAAAGATTCACCAACCCTCTGAGTGAAGAACTTTCTCCTCATCTCAGTCCTAAATGGCCGACCCCTTGCCCTGAGACTACTGAAAGATTCGAAAATTTCATACATCTCCCCCCCGAAGATTTATTTGGTTTTTAAAAGAAACCCTGGTCAGACTGAGTTTTAAAATCCAGGGCACAACAAAATGGCTGCAGTCAGACCTCATGACCGAAAGCTTGTCAGTTTCAATTTGGACCCTGGCAAGCTAACAGCTTGTGCATTTCAATGTCTGCAGCAAGGAGGTCACGAAACCAGACAAGACTTTTATTATGTCCGTGTATAATTGAGACACGGACTGCAGGAGTTGATTATAACAAGTCTTTACTGAATGAAGACAACCTGGAAACTGAAACTACAGAAGCCTGCTAGGGCCTTTTATACAAGGGTGGTCACTGCCGGTACTGCAGTCTGAGACCAGTTATTCCCTTAAAGGTACATACACAACAATTCCTCCCCTTTTAGATAAACAGCACATAACATTCATTTAACAACTAAATGATAACTAATTACAATCACAATTACGGCTGCTAGATACATTGGTTAAGTTTAAGTAATTATAAGTTCAGTCTTTGAGGAGGCTTCCTGATTCTGTCTGGATAACGCCTCTTTGGGGTATCAGGTTCTTCTGGCAAGGTTGAGTCGGGATCAATGTCGTTGTTTGGTTCGTCTGCTTCCAATATCGCCGATTCTGCGGTAGATGCAATTGGTACTTCGGTTTCATCGCCAGGTGTATCAGATCGTGGTGTGGAGTTGACGTTTTCCAGTGACTCTAGAATCTGGTCAGCATGGCGTCTTACAATGCTCTCTTCAACGTCCACGGTATACATTAGAGGTCCTTGCCGTGTACAGATCGTTCCTGGCTGCCATTTCTCTGTGCGGTAGTCCCGGGCCAAAACTGGTTGACCTATCTTAAAACTCCTGGTTGGCCTTTCATTCATATTCTGAAACTGCCTGTTCTCCACATCTCTTCTGACGTTTGGCTTAAACAAATCCAAGTGGCATCATAGTCTTCGATTGAAGAACATCATGGCTGGAGTTTGGTTGATAACCGCATGTGTCGCATTCCGGTAGGCAAACAGGAAGTTATCCACCTTGTGTTGTAGGGGTATATCTTCATTACACATTGCCTTGATAGCCTTCTTGAATGTTTGAACAAACCTCTCGGCCAATCCATTAGTGGCTGGATGATATGGGGCGGATGTGTAATGCTTAACACCATTGTTCTTTAAGAACCTCCGGAACTCTTCAGACACAAACTGTGGTCCACTGTCAGAGCAAATCTGTTCAGGCAGCCCATTCCTGGCGAATATGGTTCGTAAGACTGTGATAGTTTTTTCCGTGGTGGTTGAGGACATTTTTATTACCTCTGGCCACTTTGAATGTGCATCCACCGCAATTAAAAACATCGAGTCCATAAAGGGACCAGCAAAATCAATGTGCACCCTTTGCCATGGAGATGAGGGCCACTCCCATGGATGTAGAGGGGCTTGTGGTGGGGCGTTTTGGATCTGCTGGCATCCTGTACAGCTCTTGGTCATCTCTTCGATTTCTCTATCGATTCCCGGCCACCACACAAACGCTCTGGCTAAGTTCTTCATTTTTACCCCTCCCAGATGACCCTCATGAAGCTCATTGAGCACTCTATCCTTCAACTTGGGTGGAATTACTGCTCTGGATCCACACATCAAGGTTCCTCTGCACACTGACAGCTGTTCTCTTCTCGGCGAGAATGCTGGCAGCAGTGGTTCGCCATGTGCTGGCCATCCCTTCACCGTTAAATCATAGACCCAGGAGAGTGTCGGGTCATTTCGTGTTTCCTTTTCTATGTTTGCATTCGTCACATGGAGACATTCGACTATAGTCGAGTGGAATAACTCCACTGGATCCACTGCCATTTCTTCTTCCACCGTCGGCAACGGTAGGTGCGACAATCCATCAGCATTCCCATGCTGTTTAGTTCCTTTGCACTCGATGTCATATTGGTGTGCCCCTAGGAAAAGGGACCACCTCTGTAGCCGTTGTGCCGTCATTATCGGTACGCCCTTCTGAGGTTTGAAAATGGAGACGAGAGGTTGATGATCAGTTAGTAGAGTAAATTTCTGACCGTGCAGGTAGTGATTGAACTTCTTCACCCCCACACCAGGCTGAGGGCCTCTCTGTCAATCTGGGCGTAGTTACGCTCGGCTGAAGTTAACGAGTGTGACGCAAAAGCTATCGGCCTCTCTGAACCATCAAGGAATTTAAGTGACAGTACCGCCCCAATGCCGTAGGGAGACGCATCACACGCCAGTCTTATCGGTAGTGATGGGTTGTAGTGAGCCAATACTTCTCTTGAAGTGATTAAGTCCTTACTCTTCTGAAAGGCCCGCTTACATTCATCGCTCCATTTCCATGCTACTCCCGTTCGTAGTAGGGCGTTCAGTGGATGCAGAATTGTGGACAAATTCGGCAAAACCTATGGTAGTAATTCACCAATCCGAGGAATGACCTCAGTTGCGACACATTTTCAGGCGCTGGAGCCTTAACTACCGCTTCAATTTTGTCAGGGGACTTATGCAACCCCTCTTCATCAATCACGTGGCCACAATACAATATCTGTTTCTTAAAAAACTCGCACTTGGGGTGGTTGGCTCGTAGCCCATGTTCACGTAGTCTAGTGAGCACCTGCTCTAGATTGGCAAGGTGTTCGCTGACATCTTCACCTGTAACTAGGATGTCGTCCAAGTAACACTGAGTCCCCGGAATCCCTTGCAGGACTTGTTCCATCGCTCTTTGCCATATCGCCGGAGCTGATGCTACTCCGAATACCAGTCGATTATACTGGCAAAGACCTTTGTGAGTGTTTATCGTGAGATACTTCCTAGAGGATTCTTCAACCTCCATCTGCAAATATGCTTGTGCTAGGTCAATTTTTGTAAAACGCTTCCCTCCAGATAGTGAGGCGAAGATGTCTTCTATCCTTGGAAGAGGATATTGTACTGTGTGAAGGACTGGGTTCACCTTCACCTTGAAGTCCCCACAGATGCGAACCTTCCTTGGCTCCTCAGACTTATTGTTTAACGTTTTCTTCATGACAGGAACGATGGGTGTCGCCCACTCGCTCCAGTCTACCTTAGATAACATGCCTGCATTCTCCAGATTCTCTAGCTCTGCCTCGACGGCTGGGCGAATTGCATATGGTACCGGTCTTGCTTTGAAAAATTTGGGAATTGCATTCTCCTCTATTTTTATCGAGGCGGTTACGCCTTTAAGAGTGCCCAGTTCTTGTTGAAATACCTCTTTGGCTTCAGCTAAGATTGTTGACAATCGTCCAGGAGTGACGTCGTCATCCTTTTTACCAGCCACCGTCAGTGCCTGAATGGAGTGCCAGTCTAAACTTATCTTTCTGATCCATTCACGTCACAATAACAGTGGTCCACCATCTTGCAGAATGTAGAGATACAATTTCCTTATTTTCTTGCCGTTGTATTCGACAGGCACCCTTATTTTTCCTCTGGGGTATACTTTTTGCCCCGTATATGTCCTCAAGACAATGGATGTCTCTCTCAAGGGTATGTGTGAGAATAGCCGCTCGTAGTCTCGTCGATTCATGACGGTTAGAGCTGATCCTGTATCCAATTCCATTTTGACTTGGGACCCTGCTATCGTGAGGGTGACCCAAATGGTTCGGTGATCCTCTTTTGCGATTATGTTGTGAAGTTTGAGACAGCTTAGTCTCTTGTTCCCGGATTCACTATTGCTCATCTGGTCTTTGGAACTACTTTCCGTCATCTTTTGTACTTTCCTGTACGGTTCCTTAGTAGCCTTTTTGTTCTCATTGGTCTTCTTCCCAGACCTGCAAACTCATGCAATGTGTCCCATCTTTCCGCATTGCCTGCATATTTTGTCCTTGGACCAGCAGTCCTTCTGGTCATGGTTTGTTCTGCCGCAGCGATAAAATTTTTCAAATCCCTGTGTCATTTCGTGGGTGCCGCATTCCTGTGGCATTTGTTGTATTTCCACAGCTCCCCTTGCTGCTGCTTCGTACGATGCTGCCACGCTGAAAGCATTATCTAGCATCAGCTCTTTCCCTGAGAGAAACCTCTTCTGGGTTCCTTCACTCAGGAGTCCACAGACAAATTTGTCCCGTAAGGTATCTGCCAGTCCTGCTCCGAACTGGCAGTGCTTTGATAGCTTGAGTAGTTCCATAACGTCATCAGCATTGCTCTCATTTTTATGCTGATTTCTCCTGTGGAATTTAAATATTTCTGCTATCAGCAGCCGTGTAGGATTTAGGTGTTCCTGTAGGATAGCAACAATTTCGTTAAAACTCTTCACCTTCGGTTTGGCTGGAGTAATCAGGTCCCACAATAGGCTGTACGTTCTTGCGCCCATTAAATTTAGCAATACCGATGCCTTTTTCTCATCGGCTATTTCGTTTGCCTCGCAATATACCTCGACTCTTTCCACATACGTGGTCCAGTCTTCTATTGCATTATCGAAGGCAGTGATATCGCCAGTCTTTGGCATCTTGAAAATCTAAGATGGCGCCTCCCGCGCTTTGCCTTCGTTCCCGATGGATCAAAATGGTGCCTCCCGCGCTGTTCCTTCTTCCCCGCCGAGTTAAGATGGCGCCTCCCGCGCTTTCCCACAGCTGCCGCTGCTGCCAACGCTGTTGCTGGCGATTATATTTATTTTACTATCCTGTAATGGCGACGCCCTATGGTCTTCGCGCCTCCCCGATCGCTGCTGCCAACACCGCTCTCCGCGGTATTTTTATTTTTCTATCGCGCTTCAATATTTGCTCCGTTAATTGAAGAACCATTCCCGTCGTGGAGCGGACCCTCTGGGACACTTCCCTCCCTCTTCTTAGGTCCGAACGCTGCCCGGATTCGAAGCACCGGCCGCGCCCTGTGTGCTCCACCCTCTCTCTCTCTCTTTGCTTCTCGACTCGCTGCCCGGCCCCGGTGCAGAGCCACCCGATCGAGCTCTGGCCCGCCGCAGCCCAGGAAGGATCAGTGCACTACCTGCCACCAGCCCGATTAGCTGGGAAACCACAGACTGGAGAACCAAGCCTGGCTCTCGACAGTCTCTCCTGCACTTTTCAATTCGATGATTTGGAGGTCGGTTGCCCACGGTCGACGCCCGTTCCTCGAGTTTCTTTGGATTATTTTATTTTCTTTATTCTGGCTTCGACCTTCAATAACGTCGTCTGAGGTGCTGCCGAGTTGCAGGTAAGTTCGTTTCTTACTCGTCGCCAGTATTATGTCCGTGTATAATTGAGACACGGACTGCAGAAGTTGATTATAACAAGTCTTTACTGAATGGAGACAACCTGGAAACTGAAACTACAAAAGCCTGCTAGGGCCTTTTATACAGGGGTGGTCACTGCCGGTACTGCAGTCTGAGACCAGTTATTCCCTTAAAGGTACATACACAACAACTTTTGCATATGCATTGGGGACAAACCCAATTACAATCAGGCCTACGCATCGAGGCCATCAAGGTGTTTGCTCAAACAATCAAAATAATCAGCGGGGCCATCGAGACTGGGCTGGCCCCCATCAAAGAACAAAGGACAAAGGAGAGCATTTGCAGAACCGGCAGGAACCGATTACCGGCCATTCAAGTCGAAGGGCCAAGATCGATACGTTTTGTTTAAATCCAGCCCACTCAAATCAGACAAAAGAATGAGCTGATTGAGTGTAGAGATAAGGGTTACCGAGGGGTGGGTATAACTATGGCCTCTCGAGAAGCCATTCGCTCGCTCTCTCTCGCCTCGCCTCCTGCGCCCTGCTTCGCCATCAACCAAGGAAGAAGACCATCGAAGGAGAGCCCGTCCAAAGAGGTAGGATACCCTGTCAGAGACCTTTTAATTACTGGGGTATCTCTCCCTGGACGGTGAAGTCTGTGCAACAGCGGGACCACGTGACATCGGCAGGCAACAGGGCAAAGGAGCAAGGCTTTCTTTCAACATCTCAGACCGGTGAGCATTATACTTCTGACCCATCGCAAGATAATCTAGCTAGGTGTAGAGGGTGGGAGTTAAGGGGATTGCTGAATTGTCATTGTGATAAATCCATGTAGTAAGACAAGGACTCGAAGAGGCGATATCATAGAATTAGCACGAGTACTTTATTAACAACAGAGTAACAAACATCATGCCTGCATCCTGGCATTTCACCTCTGCTGACCTTGACAGGAAGCAAACCTCTGACCTTAACAGGAAGCAAAACTCTGACCTTAGCAGCAGCATTGGCTACAGCACCACCTGGTGGATAACCTTAATCATAACATCCCAGATTACTATAGTCATTTTAGCCATTTTCCCTCGATGTGCCGTTTCTCTTCCCCTGTTAAGTGTAAGTGCACTGCATTCATATCATCCTTTTGTATAGTATTGTTATCTTATTTTCTCTGTTGATAAATTTGGGTTTTCTTTGTACCAAACCACTGGTCTGCTCGTTTGTCTATATCGCTATCTGCCAATAAGCCCGGGGATCAGAGCTAAGGGGTGAGTGATTCGAACCGCTCAGAGAGAAGGCAGCCGGAGACATAACCGACTGGCCAAAGCAAGTAGCAAAACTCCCTACACTATGACCCCTGGTTCAAGACTCTCCAGCCAAGAGAAACAGCCTCTCAGCATCTACCCTGTCAAGCCCTCTAAGAATGTTATACAGTTCAATGAGATCATCGCTCATTCTTCTAAACTCCAGAGAATATAGGCCCATTCTATTCACTCTCTCCTCATAGGACAATCCTCTCATCCCAGGAATCAGTCTAGTGAACCTTCATTGCATCGCCTCTAAGGCAAGTATATCATTCCTTAGAAAAGAAGACCATAACTGTGCACAGGACTCCAGGTGTGGTCTCACCAAAGCCCTATATAATTACTCTTATACTCCAACCCATTTGCACTAAAGGCCAACAAACCATTTGACCTCCTAATTGCTTGCTGTACCTGCATGTTAACTTTCTGTAATTCATTTACAAGGACCCCTAAATCCCTCTGAATGCCAACATTTACTAGTCTCTCACTTTTTTAAAAAATTCTGTTTTTCCATTCTGCCTACCAAAGTGGATAATTTCACACTTCCCCACATTTTACTCCATCTGCCACCTTAGCGCCCAATCACTTAACCAGTTTATATTCCTTTGCAGCCTCCCCATAGCTTACTTTCCCATCTAGCTTTGCATCATCAGCAAACTTGGATATGTTACAGTTGGTCCCTTCATCTAAGTCATTGATGTAGATTGTGAATAGCTGAGGCCCAAGCACTGATCCTTGCAGCACCCCACTAGTTACAGCCTGTCAACCTGAAAATGACACATTTATTCCTACTCTCTCTTTTCTGTCCATTAACCAATCCTCAATCCATGCTAGTATATTACACCCAATCCCATGAGCCCTAATCTTATGTTGAGCCTTGATCACCGAGACACAAAGAGGTGTCCGAGCCCTAAAGTGCTGCAGAGAAGGATCACAAGGCCGATCCCTAGCGGTCGACTTTCATTGGGGAAAATTGCCGTTAACGGGGTGGAAAGGGTCTAAAAACAGGTTGGGTAGCCATACCACCCCGTTAATCCTGACGATCGGCCCTCTGGGACTTTCAAAGGGGCCTACCGCTGAGTGATCGAAACACCTGATTAAAACCAGCAGTCAGCCTCTTTTCCGTGTAAATCACAGTCCTAATGACGTCATTAGGGACAGGTGGGCGGAGATTGCAACACAACACTTCACCTGTGTGTACATCCGATCCAAATCAGGGAACGGCCAGAAAAATTCTAAAAATTGATTTTTTTGTGTGGAGCTGGAATGAGCCTCAGCATTTTGTTTTGCCCCCGCCGCCACCCACCTCCGAAAACCTACCTGTGGGCCCCCGCTGGCATTCCAGGCCAGTCAACACACCTGAGGCCAAAGAGTGGCAAGAGGACCCTTGCTTGGTGTCCGCAGCTTGCCTGCCAAATTCAAATAAGGCCGGGCCTCAAAATTAAGGGGAGCCATCTCTCCACTGGAACGAGCAGCCAGCCATAGGTCAAAAATCGAGCCCCTAGTGTCAGAGGACTGAGTCAGGTTGAAGGACTGGAAAAGCTCAAGATTATTCAACCTTATTTCAACCTCATCAGCCCCGACTGATCTCCACTCATTTTTGCAGACCTTTGAAGTTCTGGGGGTTTGGGCGGGTGGTGGAAGTTCTCATCTGAAACAGGTGGGGACCGTCATTAAAACCTGGGAATGGGCCGGGTGTGACTCGCAGTCTGACTTCAGGAGTGCAGGGTGTCCAGTGTAAACAACACCTAATGCAACATCCCCAATTTCCTTTGCCCCACCATACCTTCAAGCTCTGCAATTCTCTCCCTAAGCATGCAGGTGCAGCAGGCGGTTAAGAAGGCAAATGGTATGATGGCCTTCGTAGCGAGAGGGTTTGAGTACAGGAACAAGGATGTCTTGCTGCAGTTGTACAGGGCCTTGGTGAGACCACACCTTGAGTATTGTGTGCAGTTTTGGTCGCCTTATCTGAGGAAGGATATTCTTGCCATGGAAGGAGTTCAGCGAAGATTCATCAGGCTGATACCTGGGATGGCAGGAATGACGTATGAGGAGAGATTGGGTCGATTGGGATTATACTCGCTGGAGTTTAGAAGAATGAGAGGGGATCTCATTGAAACTTATAAAATTCTGACAGGACTGGACAGACTAGATGCAGGAAGGATATTCCCGATGGTCAGGGAGTCCAGAACCAGGGGTCACAGTCTAAGGATAAGGGGTAAGCCATTTAGGACAGAAATGAGGAGGAATTTCTTCACACAGAGAGTGGTGAACCTGTGGCATTCTCTACCACAGAAGGCAGTAGAGGCCAATTCATTAAATATATTCAAGAAGGAGTTGGATATATTTCTTAAGGCTAATGGGATCAAGGGGTATGGGGGCGAAAGCAGGGACAGGGTACTGAATTTGGATGATCAGCCATGATCGCATTGAATGGCGGAGCAGGCTTGAGGGGCCGAATGGCCTACTCCTGCTCCTATCTTCTATGTTTCTATGTTTCTATGTATAAACCTCTCCCTCTTCCAAAACCTACCTCTTTGACCAATCTTTTGGTCACCTGTCCTAATATCTCCTCATGTGGCTCGGTGTCAAATTTTGTTTGATAATGCTTCTGTGAAGCATCTTGGGACGTTTAACTATGTTCAAGGTGCTATATAAATGCAAGTTGTTGTTACTGGGACTGCGAAGTCAGGCAGCAGTTCATTTAAAGGGCAGAGTAAGGTAAGTATTTTTGGGCCAATACAGGAAGTTTTTTTAATCATTTTCTTTTCTGCTGGAACAATTGTTCCAAAAATATGTTTTCCTCTGCACTATTATTGGCACTAGCGTGTTTCCCACAAATATCCCTACCTGAGGTGATTGGAAGATGGGGAGGACCTGTGGAGTGACACCAGACAGGTCATGAAAAGTCCTGACTGGTACCTGCACACCCACGTCCTCAGACACAGATGAACATACTTCATCTTGGCAGATGATTAGCTTATGCAGGGAATTCTACTCCCAAAGGAAGCTGGGACAGCAGACGAAATGGCGCCACTAAGATATGTGAATTCCTGACTAAGCATGAAGTTGGCTGCTTCCTCAGAAGCATCACAATCTCAGTATGTCCTTCTTTCGATGGTACTACGTGAAAGAAGGTGTGCCAGGGTGATCAACAGCCAGCAAAGTCTGACTGCCTGAGCCGGTCAAGGAGCCACCAAACTTCATCAGCAGGTCCTGACACACTTGCCAGCCAATGACTGGAAATTGTCTTCGCAAGTTCTGGATCATCAGCAAGCCAGATGCAGTGCTGTGTCATCTGCTGCAAACATTCAGCGTAGGGTAAGCACATCCAGTGACAGTAAACGGTGAGCCGCGGCCTGAAACTTGGTGCCCACCTTGAAGGGTTGCTGCAACTATGGCCTACTGGGATAGCGCTGTAGACTGGCACAGAGAATCACTGTCTTAACAACCACATTATTCAGCACCACCTCCACTTCAGCAGGTGGTCAGGTGCCCCAGAATGATACAGGGGCTAAAGGAGTTAAATTATGAGAACCGATTGCGTAGACTAGGCTTGTATTGCCTTAAATATAGATTAAGGGGTGATCGAATTGAGGTGCTTAAGTTAACAACAACAACTTGTATTTATATAGCGCCTTTAACGTAGTAAAACATCCCAAGGCGCCTCACAGGAGGGTTATTGTTGTGTATGTACCTTTAAGAGAATAACTGGTCTCAGACTGCAGTACCGGCAGTGACCACCCCTGTATAAAAGGCGCTAGTAAGCCTCTGTAGTTTCAGTTTCCCGATTGACTCCTTTCAGTAAAGACTTGTTTTGTTCAACTCCTGCTGTCCGTGTCTCAATCATACACGGACATAATACTGGCGACGAGCAGATACGAACTTACCTACAGTCTGCACCACCTCCTGGGGTCCATTCCTGCAGCGAAGTGAGCAGAGGTCGAGGCCAGAAGGAAGAAAGAAGCAGTAGAAATGGGCGTCGACCGTGGGCATCCGCCCCTGTGTTAGCGGAGTTGAAGATTGCTGGAGAAGCTGTTGAAAGCGGGGCCTGGTTCCTGTCGATGGTGCTTCAGCTAATCGGGCTGGTGGCAGGTAGTACACTGATCCTTCCTGGGCTGCGGCGGTCGCGAACTCGAGCGGGTGGCTTGCAACGGGGCCGAGCAGCATTGTCGGGAAGAGGAGAGAGAGAGGGTGGAGCACACAGGGCGCGGCCGGTGCTACGAAGCCGGGCTGCGTATAGACCCGAGAAGAGGGAGGCAAGAGTCCCACAGGGTTGTTCCACGATGGGAAAATAATTTAAAAAAAGAAATATTAAATGCGCAGGAAACCGCGAGGAGCTGCAGGTTGCAACGGAAACCGCGGAAAGCAGCGCTAGCAACAGCGGGGAAGAAGGCAAAGCGCAGGAGGCGCCATCTTAATCAGCGGGGAAGAAGGCAAAGCGCGGGAGGCGCCATTTTGTTAAATCGGGGAAGAAGGCAAAGCGCGGGAGGCGCCATTTTAGATTTTCAAGATGCCGAAGACTGGCTGTATCACTGCCTTTGATAATACAATAGAGGACTGGACCACGTATGTGGAAAGAGTCGAGGTATATTGCGAGGCAAACGAAATAGCCGATGAGAAAAAGGCATCGGTATTGCTAAACTTAATGGGCGATGGAATGTACGGCCTATTGCGGGGCCTGATTACTCCAGCCAAACCGAAGGCGAAGAGTTTTAACGAAATTGTTGCTGTCCTACAGGAACACCTAAACCCTGCACCGCTGTTGATAGCAGAAAGATTTAAATTCCACAGGAGAACTCAGCATAAAGATGAGAGCAATGCTGAGTACCTTAACAGAACTACGCAAGCTATCAAAGCACTGCCAGTTCGGAGCAGGACTGGCAGATACCCTACGGGACAAATTTGTGTGTGGACTCCTGAGTGAAGGAACACAGAAGAAGTTACTCTCGGAGAAAGAGCTGACGCTAGATAAGGTTTTCAGCGTGGCAGTATCGTACGACGCAGCAGCCAGGGGAGCTGCGGAAATACAACAAAAGCCACAGGAACACGGCACCCACGAAATGACACGGGGATTTGCAAAATCTTATCGCTGCGGCAGAACTAACCATGACCAGAAGGACTGCTGGTCCAAGGACAAAGTATGCAGGCAATGCGGAAAGATGGGACACATTGCACGAGTTTGCAGGTCTGGGAAGAAGACCAGCGACAACAAAAAGGCTACTAAGGAACCGTACAAGAAAGTACAAAAGATGACGGACAGTAGTTCCGAAGACCAGATGAGCGATAGTGAATCCGGGAACAGGAGACTAAGCTGTCTCAAACTTCACAATATAATCGCAAAAGAGGATCACCGAACCATTTGGGTCACCCTCATGATAGCAGGGTCCCAAGTTAAAATGGAATTGGATACAGGATCAGCGCTAACTATCATGAATCGACGAGACTACGAGCGGCTATTCTCACACATACCCTTGAGAGAGACATCCATCGTCTTGACGACGTATACGGGGCAAAAAGTATACCCCAGAGGAAAAATAAGGGTGCCTGTCGAATACAATGGCAAGAAAATACGGAAATTGTATCTCTACATACTGCAAAATAGTGGACCACCGTTATTGGGACGTGAATGGATCAGGAAGATAAGCTTAGATTGGCACTCCATTCATGCAATGACGGTGGACGGTAAAAAAGATGAAGACGTCACTCCTGGACGATTGTCAACAATCTTAGCTAACACCAAAGAGGTATTTCAACAAGAACTGGGCACTCTTAAAGGCGTAACCGCCTCGATAAAAATAGAAGAGAATGCAATTCCCAAGTTTTTCAAAGCAAGACCGGTACCATATGCAATTCTGCCAGCCGTCGAGGCAGAGCTGGAGAATCTGGAGAAGGCAGGCGTGTTGTCTAAGGTCGACTGGAGCGAGTGGGCGACACCCATCGTCCCTGTCATGAAGAAAACGTTAAGCAATAAGTCTGAGGAGCCAAGGAAGGTTCGCATCTGTGGGGCTTTCAAGGTGACGGTGAACCCAGTCCTTCACACAGTACAATATCCTCTTCCAAGGATAGAAGACATCTTCGCCTCACTGTCTGGAGGGAAGCGTTTTACAAAAATTGATCTAGCACAAGCATATTTGCAGGTGGAGATTGAAGAATCCTCTAGGAAGTATCTCACGATAAACACTCACAAAGGTCTTTACCAGTATCATCGATTGGTATTCGGAGTAGCATCGGCTCCGGCGATATGGCAAAGAGCGATGGAACAAGTCCTGCAAGGGATTCCGGGGACTCAGTGTTACTTGGACGACATCCTTGTGACAGGTGAAGATGACAGTGAACACCTAAACAACCGAGATCAGGTGCTCACTAGACTACGGGAACATGGGCTACGAGCCAACCGGCCCAAGTGCGAGATTTTTAAGAAACAGATATCGTATTGTGGCCACGTGATTGATGAAGAGGGGTTACATAAGTCCCCTGACAAAATTGAAGCGGTTGTTAAGGCCCCAGCGCCTGAAAATGTGTCGCAACCGAGGTCATTCCTCGGATTGGTGAATTACTACCATAAGTTTTTGCCGAATTTGTCAACAATTCTGCATCCACTGAACGCCCTGCTATGAACGGGAGTAGCATGGAAATGGAGCAATGACTGTAAGCGGGCCTTTCAGAAGAGTAAGGACTTAATCACTTCAAGAGAAGTATTGGCTCACTACAACCCAGCACTGCCGATCAGACTGGCATGTGATGCATCTCCCTACGGCATTGGGGCGGTACTGTCACATAAATTCCTTGATGGTTTAGAGAGGCCGATAGCTTTTGCGTCACACTCGTTAACTTCTGCCGAGCGTAACTACACCCAGATTGACAGAGAGGCCCTCAGCTTAGTGTGGGGGGTGAAGAAGTTCAATCACTACCTGCACGGTCAAAAATTTACTCTACTAACCGATCATCAACCTCTTGTCTCCATTTTCAACCCTCAGAAGGGCGTAGCGATAATGACAGCGCAACGGCTGCAGAGGTGGTCCCTTTTCCTAGGGGCACACCAATATGACATCGAGTACAAAGGAACTAAACTGCATGGGAATGCTGATGGATTGTCACGCCTACCGTTGCCGACGGTGGAAGAAGAAGACCTTGCAGTGGATCCAATGGAGTTATTCCACTCGACCATAGTCGAATGTCTCCCTGTGACGAATGCAAACATAGAAAAGGAAACAGGGAATGACCCGACACTATCACGGGTCTATGATTTAACGGTGAAGGGATGGCCAGCACATGGCGAACCACTGCTGCCAGCATTCTCGCCGAGTAGAGAACCGCTGTCAGTGTGCAGAGGAACCTTGATGTGTGGATCCAGAGTAGTAATTCCACCTAAGTTGACGGATAGAGTGCTCAATGAGCTTCATGAGGGTCATCTGGGTGGGGTAAAAATGAAGAACTTAGCCAGAGCGTTTGTGTGGTGGCCAGGAATCGATAGAGAAATCGAAGAGATGACCAAGAGCTGTGCAGGATGCCAGAAGGTCCAAAACGCCCCACCACAAGCTCCTCTGCATCCATGGGAGTGGCCCTCATCTCCATGGCAAAGGGTGCACATTGATTTTGCTGGTCCCTTCATGGACTCGATGTTTTTAATTGCGGTGGATGCACATTCAAAGTGGCCAGAGGTAAAAAAATGTCCTCAACCACCACGGAAAAAACTATCACAGTTTTACGAACCATATTCGCCAGGAATGGGCTGCCTGAACAGATTTGCTCTGACAATGGACCACAGTTTGTGTCTGAAGAGTTCCGGAGATTCTTAAAGAACAATGGTGTTAGGCATTACACATCTGCCCCATATCATCCAGCCACTAATGGATTGGCCAAGAGGTTTGTTCAAACATTCAAGAAGGCTATCGAGGCAATGTGTAATGAAGATATACCCCTACAACACAAGGTGGACAACTTCTTGTTTGCCTACCGGAATGCGACACATGCGGTTACCAACCAAACTCCAGCCATGATGTTCTTCAATCGAAGACTACGATGCCGCTTGGACTTGGTTAAGCCAAACGTCCGAAGAGATGTGGAGAACAGGCAGTTTCAGAATATGAATGAAAGGCCGACCAGGAGTTTTAAGATAGGTCAACCAGTTTTGGCCCGGGACTACCGCACTGAGAAATGGCAGCCAGGAATGATTTGTACACGGCAAGGACCTCTCATGTATACCGTGGACGTTGGAGAGAGCATTGTAAGACGCCATGCTGACCAGATTCTAGAGTCACTGGAAAACGTACCATGATCTGATACACCTGGCAATGAAATCGACGTACCAATTGCAGCTACCGCAGAATCGGTGATATTGGAAGCAGATGAACCAAACAACGACATTGATCCCAACTCAACCTTGCCAGAAGAACCTGATACCCCAAAGAGGCATTATCCAGACAGAATCAGGAAGCCTCCTCAAAGACTGAACTTATAATTGCTTAAACTTAACCAATGTATCTAGCAACCGTAATTGTGATTGTAATTAGTTATCATTTAGTTGTTAAATGAATGTTATGTACTGTTTATCTAAAAGTGGAGGAATTGTTGTGTATGTACCTTTAAGAGAATAACTGGTCTCAGACTGCAGTACCGGCAGTGAACACCCCTGTATAAAAGGCGCTAGTAAGCCTCTGTAGTTTCAGTTTCCCGATTGACTCCTTTCAGTAAAGACTTGTTTTGTTCAACTCCTGCTGTCCGTGTCTCAATCATACATGGACATAATAGTTATAAGACAAACAATTTGATACTGAACCACATAAGAAGAAATTAGGGCAGATGACCAAAAGCTTGGTCAATGAGGTAAGTTTTAAGGAACGTCTTAAAGGAACAAAGAGGGGTAGAGAGGTTTAGGGAAGGAATTCCAGAGCTTAGGGCTGAGGCAGCTGAAGGCACGGCCGCCAATGGTTCAGCAATTAAAATCGGGGATGCCCAAGAGGGCAGAATTAGAGGAGTGCAAATATCTCTGGGGTTGTGGGGCTGGAGGAGATAACAGAGATAGGAAGGGGCGAGGCCATGGTGGGATTTGAAAGCAAGGATGAGAATTTTAAAATCATGGCGTTGCTTAACCGGGAGCCAATGTAGGTCAGCGAGCACAGGGGAATTGGGTGAACAGGACTTGGTGCGAGTTAGGATGATTAAAGGATTTGATTGGGTAGATGCAGAGAAACTATTTTCTTTGGTGGGAGAGTCCAGAACAAGGAGGCATAACCTTAAAATTAGAACTAGGCCACTTCTGGGTGATGTCAAGAAGTCATTCTTCACACTAAGTAATGGAAATCTGGAACTCTCTCCCCACCGCCAAAAGCTGTTGAGGCTGAGAGTCAATTGAAAATGTCAAAACAGAGATTCATGTTAGGTAAGGGTATTAAGGGACATGGAAATAAAACTGGTAAATGGAATTGAGGTGCAGATCAGCCATGAGCTAATTGAATAGTGGAACAGGCTCGAGGGGCTGAATGGCATACCCCTCTACCTATGTCCCTATTCTATCACTTGTGTGCACCTTGGGCTTCCTATCTCTTCATTTTTGCTGGCCACTTCCTCGTCCCTTGCCCCTTCAGCCTTGCCAAAGGCTGTTAATGGGCTGAGATGTCCTTGGAGTTTATTCGAAAACTTTCAGGATTTGTGTCCTCCTATTGTGATGCTGCCACTTTCAATTGACCCATCCCCTTGAAATTTCACTTGCACAGAATTCTCCACACCTACTACCAGTGTGCTCTCTGCACTGCCCACGTTTTTATTTCGACTTGTGAATGATTATGCAAATAATCTTACCCCGGAAAGTTAAGTGTTATTACCACGTTCCTGTTCTGATGAGATTTGAATTTGTTCTTAACTGAAGTACACCACCACCTCATTAGGGCTTCATTTGCGGTTGACGTGGTGTACATGGATTTCCAAAAGGCGTTCGACAAGGTGCCACATAATAGGCTTGCCAGCAAAGTTGACGCCCATGGAATGAAAGGGACAGTGACAGCATGGATACAAAATTGGCTAAGTGACAGGAAACAGGGAGTAGTGGTGAACGGTTGTTTTTCAGACTGGAGGAAGGTACACAGTGGTGTTCCCCAGGAGTCGGTTCTAGGACCACTGCTTTTCTTGATATATATTAATGACTTGGATGTGGGTGTACAGGGCACAATTTCAAAATTTGCAGATGACACAAAACTTGGAAGTATAGTGAACAGTGAGGAGGAGAGTGATAGACTTCAAGAGGACATGGACAAGCTGGTGGAATGGGCGGACTCATGGCAGATGAAATTTAACGCAGAAAAGTGCAAAGTGATACATTTTGGTAGAAAGAATGAAGAGAGGAAATATAAACTAAAGGGTGCAATCCTAAATGGGGTGCATGAACAGAGAGACCTAGGGGTATATGTGCACAAATCATTGAAGGTGGCAAGGCAGGTTGAGAAAGCAGTTAAAAAAGCTTACGGGATCCTGGGCTTCATGAATAGAGGCATAGAGTACAAAAGTGTGAAAGTTATGATGAACCTGTATAAAACACTGGTTCGGTCTCAACTGGAGTATTGTGTCCAATTCTGGGCACTGCACTTTAGGAAGGATGTGAAGGCCTTAGATAGGGTGCTGAAAAGATTAACGAGAATGATTCCAGGGATGAGGGACCTCAGTTACGTGGATAGACTGGAGAAGCTGGGGTTGTTCTCCTTAGAGCAGAGAAGATTGAGAGGAGATTTGATAGAAGTGTTCAAGATCATGAGGGGTCTAGACAGAGTAGATAGAGAGAAACTGTTCCCATTGGCGGAAGGGTCGAGAACCAGAGGACACAGATTTAAGGTGATTGGCAAAAGAACCAAAGGCGACATGAGGACAAACTTTTTTACTCAGCGAATGGTTAGGATCTTGAATGCACTGCCTGAAAGGGTGGTGGAGCCAGATTCAATCATGGCTTTCAAAAGGGAGTTGGATAAGTATCTGAAGGAAAGACATTTTCAAGGCTATGGGGAAAGGGCAGGGGAGTGGGACTGGCTGATGTGCTCTCGCAGCCAGCCGGCCCTTCTTCCGTGCTGTAACCATTCTATGATTCTGTGCTCCATTTTTTAGAGCATGGGTTAATGCGCTCACATTAAGTTCCTGTCTGCTCTATTTTAATAGTCATTCATCTGTTTAAAATAAACAGGTTAGTGATTACATTAAACTACCACAGATAGGCATGCACTATAAATAGCACACAGGGGAAACGGAAGCCTTTCAAGAGCTCAAAAGAGGAACCTAGAGAGATATTTTTATTTTGACGTGAGGCTAGACTTTGCTTGTCGGTGTATCATAAAGGGCATCGGAACTGAAATTCTTCCAATCCTCATCAGATGTTCACAAACGCGGGAGTGACTGGACAGCAGTCAGCTGGGAGAACCCCGGGCTGACTGCTCCTGCCCAGCCCAGGGACATTGAGGCAAATTTACTGCTCCAGCTATCGGCACCTGTGGAACTATACTTCGACAAGAGTCAGCATCTGCAGAAGAACTGGGGGAGGGAGAAAGAAAGGACTATTCCATCTTACATCTGTTAAATAGTGTTTGCAGACTCTTTAAACCCATGTAGTGTTCAGGAGCAAAGCAGCTGAAAGTATTCCTGTTTGTCAGACTGAACACAAAGGGGTCGATTTTCATTGACCCATGGAGTCGGGTTTGGAGGCGTGCGGGGGGTTAAAGTCCCGAAATCAGGGGTCCCGCCACCATGTAAGTTTCAAAGGAGGCGGGTACCCGCCCCGCACTGGGACCCGCCTACCCGAGGCGGGAAGGGATTAGTGCCAATTAACTGCCTGTTAACAGGTAGTTAACAGGCAGTTTTTAGCCTAATCCCTATTTTAAAGCTTGAAGTGTGGGATTCCCGACGGCTCCAAACCACGCCAAGTTAGAGGAGTCGTGCCGTCGGGTTGAAGGGCTTGGAGGGGTCGAGATGTCGGTGTTCAGGTGAGTGATGGGTGCATGAGTGCAAAGGTAAGTGTGTTTGGTGTGTCTAAAGTGTGTAAAGAAGTTTAAATTACCTGTACTTACCTTTTAAGCCTTCCTCTAGGTTTCGGGAGTCCATCATCTAACCGGCACAGAAAGCAGAACGGCTGCAATCTGTCAAAAGTGACAGCCTGCAGCTTTCTGTGCAGGAGAGATTTCTAACTGAGTCTGTGGAGAAGGACTCAGGTTAGAAGTAAGACTGTCAGTGTTTGACAGCTTCAAACTGCTGTGAAACACTGATATTTCATCTGTCAAAACGCCTTGACAGATGAAATTTCAGTCTGTGATGTCACCTGTTGCCGGGTGGCCCTTAATTGGCCTGCTGAGCCCGCTGGGCGGGCTCAACAAGGTCAATCAAGTTAAAATCGCGTGGATTGGCCGCATCTCAATGGGGGCGGGACTACAACCCTGAAAGTTGTAGTCCCGCCTCCTTCCCGACTTCTGAATGAAAATCACCCCCAAAGTGCCTGAACTATCCCATGGTAGACTTCCTTTTTGAAACAGCTAGTGTTCTTCAGAGTGGGCTGAGGTAACCTTAACCTTGCTTAATTTGGGATCACCCCATCAGCCTAAATAAATGATGAAACGCCGGTGGTGTTTTCAGTTTGGGTGGATGCAAATAATACTGGCAGTCAGTATTTCAGCACTGCAGTGTCGCTCTCAACCTGCACTTAGCCAGTGTTTTCCACTTGAAGCAATGTCGCAGTACAGCACTGATGTTATTCAGTTATAGGCCCAGAATTTGCTGAAAAAATAGCGGTGTGTGAGAGAGAGAGAGAGAGATAGCTCATGCTGGGGTAGTCTGGGCCGAGGCACTGCCCAGCATAATCATACAGACCAGAAGGAACCAATTTTCATTCTCAGTCTGTTCTGAGTTATCTGTTCTCATTCAGAAAACAGCTGGAGAGGCGGTAGAACTGGTCTGAGCAATGGAGTTCAGAGATTAGCCTGGGTTCCCTGTCCAGTACTGTTTTATTTTCAACAGATAGGCTGAAGCAGCATTCTGGAATTAGTTAGTGCTTGCGAGTGATATCCACAGTGAAAGAAGTTGGGAAATACAGCAAAACTCAAGCTCCAGAGACCTGTGAGAAGAAAACTCCATGGAAAGATGTCTAGCGTATGATCTGTCTTTATTTAATTCCTGTTATAAATGTTATTTATATGGCTGTATATTCAGCTGGGTCAGAAATGAAGATGGTAGCTGAAACCATTTGAACTGAAAAAGTTTGTGGTTCCTGCTGCAGCCAGATTGGTATCATGGAAAAACATTTTGAAGAGTTGAATTGGTTGTTATTGTGCCCTTTCTTTGCTCCTAATTGGTAATATTCCTGATTCTATCGGTCTATATCGGTGTTGTCCAATAGAAATTGCTGACTAGCCATAGGTGTGGCAATGGCAACGGCGTTTTAGCCCCAGGCACTAATTTTAGTAGAAAGCAACTTACACACACAATACAGGTAAATGTACGTCACATGTGTATATTTAGTTAATAAACACCTAGAACCATTCAGTAACTTAGAAAATAAAGCACTCGCCACAATCAAAAAAACTTGCGCACTTTGCGTTACGTCTCTCCATTTTACCAGCAAACGCACTAAAAAGTTAAAGTTCACATGCATATGCCGGCCGAACATGAATATTGTGATCTCATGCCCAACAGGTGTCTATTACTAAGAGAAAATGCTGGAAAAACTCAGCAGGCCAGGCAACATCCGTGGAGAGAAATTAGAGTCGACGTTTCGGGTGAATCCTTTTTCAAAACTGGAAAGGAAATGAAATAGATCGAAGGCAGGGCTGCGATAGAACAAAAGAAGTAAAGAGACATTAAGAGGTATTCAAAACCAGACGAGATGGTAATAGGACAAGTGGAGACAAAAGACGGCTCAGATTAGGTGTGAAGTGTACTGGCAGGATGAGAGACAGTTGCCATGTGGGAGAGAGAAAAAAAAGGGAAAGGGGGGGGAGGGGGGAGGGAAAACCCAAAACAAAGGGGTGGGAAAAAAATATAAGTAAAAATGTAATAGGGGCCGAGGTTATGATCTGAAATTGTTGAACTCGATATTGAGCCCGGAAGGCTGCAAAGTGCCTAATCAGAAGATGAGATGCTGTTCCTAGAGTTTACATTGAGCTTCCGTGGAACAATGCAAGAGGCCAAGGACGGTGAGGTCTGAGTGGGAATGGAGCGGTGAATTAAAATGACAGGCGACCGGAAGCTCAGGGTCACCCTTACAGACTGAACGGAGGTATTCCGCAAAGCGGTCACCCAATCTGCATTTGGTCTCCCCAATGTAGAGGAGACCGCATCGTGAGCAGCGAATACAGTATACTAGATTGCAAGAAGTTTTTCCAGCATTTTCTGTTGTTATTTCGGATTTCCAGCATCTGCAGTATTTTGCTATCGTACAAGTGTCTATTACTCATTTTTTATTTACGAATCAGAAGTGCAATTATCCACATCTGGATTATCAATGAGCCACATGTGGCTAGTAGCCAGTGACTAACATACTGGCCAACACTGCTCTGCATTTGAGCGATATTAACGGGCAGTAGTTATTTAAGCCAATCAGGAAAGCATGACGGATGATATGATGGTCTGTGGACACATTTAATATGCCATCTTACACAGTAAAGACTTTTAAATGTATCGACGTATCAAATTATTATTTTCACTATCAAATGTGAACCTTTTACAACAATTATTAAAGGCATTCAGTAACAATCAATGACATTTAATAAGTACAGTGGCTTTCAACAATGATCAACAGTATTCGACCACTGTCAATGGAATCCAATAACTGTCAGTGATAGTCAATAATTATCAATGACATTCACTAACTATCAGTAATGTTCAGTAACTGCTCGTGCTATTCACTATCAATGATCATCAATATAATTGGGTAATTCTCAATGGCATTCAATAACTGCTAAAGACATTCAAGTGTCTAATTTTTAATCCATTGTTAATGAACTAACCAGTGAACAGAACAAATCCTAAATTGAAGGGAACCCACCAAATTTTTTTTTAAATCAACAATTCATTCATAAAATAAATCAGCTACTGGGCTAGAAATTTGTCACAAACGGGCCGTATGGCAATGGGCCCCTGTTCTACTCACCGCCCCAAGGCGGATTTCAATGTTCTGAATCATGCTGGCACGTTATAGAAAAGTTGGATGTTTGACTCCCAGAAGGGTTAGTGGATGAAATAATTAGTGTATGCAGTGGTGAGCCACAGCGATCAAGCAAGTCTGTGTTCAGTCTTTCATAGGATTACAGAGGATATACGGCACAGAAACAGGCCATTCGGCCCAACCAGTCCATGCCGGCATTTATGCTCCACTCGAGCCTCCTCCCGTCTTTCCTCATCTAAATCTATCAGCATAACCCTCTATTCTCTTTTCCCTCATATGCTTGTCTAGCCTCCCCTTAAATGCATCTATACTATTCACCTCAACCACTCCCTGTGGTAGTGAGTTCCACATTCTCACCACTCTCTGGGTAAAGAAGTTTCTTCTGAATTCCCGATTGGATTTCTTGGTGACTATCTTATATTGATGGCCTCTAGTTATGCTCTTCCCCACAAGTGGAAACATTCTCTCTGTATCCACTCTATCAAAACCTTTCATAATTTTATAGACCTCTATTAGGTCACCCCTTAGCTTTCTTTTTTCAAGAGAAAAGAGACCCAGCCTGTTCATCCTTTTCTGATATGTATACCCTCGCATTTCTGGTATCATCCTTGTAAATCTTCTCTGCACCCTCTCCAGTGCTGGGTGGTTTCTTTCATTAGACACTGACTCCCTTTTTAAAAAAATAAGCAGGCTGAAAATGATATGTATAAAGACCAACCTCTGAGCAAAGCAACTCCAGCCCTATATCATTAGATTTTTTAACTAAAATTCACGAGGAACTTCTTTTAATCAGACAGAGGGTTTATTTATAAGTGGCCACAATCCAACGGTCTGCTTTCCAAAAAATCAGAAGAGGCATCCAGCTCTGGGTAAATTTATCAGTCTAATTCTGGTTCCTCAGCCCTGTGAATAAGGAATTTCCATTGGGATATTGGTTTCCTAAGCAAACAATTCAGTAACTCTACCAGGAGTTAACGGATGACTTAAAATTAAAGATTATTCAGTGAGCATCGCAGAGGGAATGTTTCCTCTAATGATGATGTGTTTGTAACATAAACCAAAGGCTTTCAAACTGCGGTCCCTGGAAAGGAATCCCGGAGGGTGTGCGAGATCATTAGGTTTCTGTATTTGTTCGCTTACTCGCATGTTGCTTCTGTCGCTGTTTATAACAATAACAATGTGTTCTTTGCCTTTTGGAAATTAGGACATGGGGCCTGAGAAGTTTCTTGCTATTTAGAGGGCCCCCCGCCTGAAATTGTAAAAACATTCAGAAAAAAACACTTAAGATTTCGCTAGGAATAGTGATCAAAGGAACTCTTCCAAATTTGTTTATGTTTACAACCTCACTAACACTTGCGACCAGAGGGAATCTTCCCGCTGTGTTTACAACATCACCACCGCAAGGCGATCAGAGGAAATCGTCTTGCAATGTCACCAGAAATTGGCAGTAGATTTCCCCTTCTTTTTTCCCTTGTTTCCTCCTCCCGGTTGCCTTTCTCTCCTCTTACTGGGCTGGGTTTATGGTTCCTTGGGCACCAGCCACCTTCTGGTGAACCTTCTTCAGATGTAAGCTTAGGCGGTGACCACTGGCAGGCTATTAGACAGAGGCAGTATCACAGCCGAGTTGTATCCTATACTCACCCAACGTCCACACATGTGCAACTTCCAGCAGGAACCATTGGATAGTACTGAGACCAATCGAAACACTCCTGCTGCCATCCTGGTCCAGATCATCCAATTCGGCGCAGACGGGAATTACGTGTTGGACCTTCCTGGTCTCTAAGGCATTGTCCCCCTGAGCTACCGAGTCACCCGTTCTCCGCTTCTACAACAACAACTTGTATTTACATAGTGCCTTTAATGTAGTAAAACGTCCCAAGGCGCTGCGCAGGCATATTTTAAGACAAAAAATTTGACTCCGATCCACATAAGGATAAATTAGGGCAGGTGACCAAAAGCTTGGTCAAAGCGGTAGGTTTTAAGGAGTGAATTAAAGGAGGAAAGAGAGGTAGCGAGGCTGTAGTAACCTGGGAGGTTATGAGTAACCTGATCCACCAGGTGGTGCTGTGGCAATTGCTCTCTTGAGTTAAGTCTGATCTGTACTGGTTGTACTCTTTGTTTTGGCTGCCTCATGGCAGAAGCTTTTATGTGCAAGTGTTGATTAAACCATGTTAAGGAGTTAACCGGTGTCCGTCTCCATCTATGGCCACCTCAAGATACCACATATGGCGATGAGAATAAAGGACGGCAGAGTTTAGGAGTATTCGGAAGAGGTGCTCGGGTTGGTTAGCAAACTAGTCGGAAAAGCATGAGGCTAGGCCGTGGGAGTCGAAACGGAGTTTGATTTTTTGGCTGAAGTGACCGGACTCCAAGGATGGCAGGAACGGTAGGCTCCGTGGCACCTTTTGACAGCAAGTCGCAGTCTTGGGAGGAGTATATTGAAATACTGAGCCATTTCTTTATGGCAAACGAGGTGGACAGTGCTGAAAAGAAAAGGGCCATTTTACTGAGTTGTGTGGGAGCGCAAAGAGGAATCTGCTGAGCCCGGAGCGGCCAGGAGAAAAATCTTTTGACGAGTTGGTGAGTCTACTAAAGAATCATTTCAATCCGAAACCTAGTGAAATAGTACAGAGATGGAAATTCAATTCGAGGATTAGGAGGCCGGAAGAAAGCGTTACTGAGTATGTGGAGGAGCTTCGGAAGCTCGCACAGGACTGTAATTTTGGAAATACGCTCACAGTCATGTTGAGGGACAGACTAGTATGCGGAGTTAACGACGACAGTATACAGCAAAGGTTGCTGTCAGAAGAAGGATTAATGTTTGAGACAGCACTTAAAAAAGCACAAGCCATGGAGACGGCTAACAAGGACATTAAGGACTTAAACAGTATGAGCAAGGAGAAATGGAGTAAACCAGTGGGAGGAGCTGTTTTCAAGATGGAAGCTGGCGCGAAAAGTCCACCAGTCGGGGTTGGGGATTGCTACCGATGTGGCGGGACAAGCCATTATGCAAAGGATTGCAGGTTTGCAAAGACAAAGTGCCACAATTGTGGAAAAATAGGGCACTTAAAGAAAGTCTGTAAAAGGGCAGTGAGTGAGAGAAGCAGTGCTAAAGGGGCAAAGCATGCAAAAGGGGGGAGGGAGAAGTACACAAAGCGGGCAAATTACATACAAGAGGAGGAAGAGTCTAGTGAGTCTAGTGAGGAGGTTTTCACTGTATACAGTATAGACACTTCAAGGCCCAATGTACCCCCCTCACTCAGTATTTGATAGTGAACGGAGGTCAAGTAAAGTTTGAGATTGACACCGGATGTAGTGTAACCATAATGTCGCAGACTGAGTACACCAAGCTATGGGGGGAAGCAAAAGTACCAGAGCTAGGTACATGCCCCATTAGTCTCAAAACCTACACAGGACAGAAGGTGGACATTTTGGGGGCGGCCGAAGTACAAGTGGAACACAAAGGAGTCACCAAAGAGCTTACGGTGGTAGTGGTAGCAGGGTCAGGGCCAAACCTGTTAGGGCGAGGGTGGATCAGTGAGTTGAGTGTGTACTGGCAGGCAATGAATAAAATGGAGGACAGTACAGAGGCACTGCAAGAAGTGCTGATGAAGCATGAGTTAGTGTTCAAGGACGAACTGGGCACCTTAAGGGGAGCCACAGCCAAGATTCATGTAGCCAGTGATGCCACGCCTCGTTTCTTTAAACCAAGGTCTGTACCTTTTGCAATGAAAACCAAGGTTGAGGCGGAACTAGATCGCCTGCTAAGGGACAAAGTAATAGAACCAGTGAAATATTCAGACTGGGCGGCACCAATAGTCCCGGTATTGAAGTCCGACGGTAACGTAAGGGTGTGTGGTGACTATAAGTTAACAGTGAACAGAGTATCATCACTGGAACAGTACCCCATTCCGAGAATGGAGGACATGTTAACATCGCTCGCTGGGGGTGAAAGATTCAGCAAACTGGACATGAGTCATGCGTATCAGCAGATATTGCTAGATGAAGAATCAAAAAAGTTTGTCACGGTGAACACGCACAAGGGGCTGTTCACGTATGCCAGGTTACCATTTGGTGTCAGTTCTAGCCCAGCAATATTCCAATGGACTATGGAGGGCATTCTGCAGGGCATTCCAAAGGTGGCCGTGTACTTAGATGATATTCTGCTAACAGGAAGTGATGATCAGGATCACTTAAAAACACTGGACAAAGTGCTACAGCGGCTGGAAGAGGCGGGGCTACGCCTGAAACGGAGTAAGTGTCGTTTCATGGAGAAGGAAGTTACATTCCTGGGACATTGGGTGGATGCCACAGGCCTCCATCCATTACCAGGGAAAGTGCGGGCAGTGCAGGATGCACCGGCACCCACCTCAGTGACTGAACTGAAAGCCTATCTAGGGCTCCTGAATTATTATAACCGGTTTCTTCCAAACTTATCGATGCTGCTGGCACCCCTGCACAAACTGCTGAGAAAGGAGGAACCATGGCGTTGGGGGCCAGAGCAAGCGAAAATGTTTCAGCAGTCAAAGGAGCTACTTCAGTCCAGCAGGGTGTTAGTGCATTACGACGAGAAGAAGGAGCTGATAATGTCCTGTGACGCATCACCCTATGGAGTGGGGGCAGTGTTGGCCCACCGCATGCCAGATGGAGCGGAAAGGCCCGTCGGGTTTGTTTCACGCACGCTCACAGCTGCGGAAAAGAACTATTCACAGCTTGATAAAGAGGGGTTGGCCATTATATTTGGAGTAAAGAAATTCCATAAGTACATATATGGGAGGAAGTTTGTAATCAGTACTGACCACAAGCCTCTTATTAGCTTACTGAATGAGATGAAAGCGATGCCTCAAATGGCATCACAGAGAATAATGAGATGGGCAGTAATACTAAGAGCCTATGAATATGTGATCACGTACAGAGCCGGCAAGGAAAACAGGAACGCGGATGCTCTCAGCCGCCTGCCCCTCTCAAAATCTCCTCGCAGTACTTCCCCTGAGGAGCACGTCCTGATGCTGGATCAGGAGATCAGTCCCCTGATGACTTCAGCGCAAATCCAGGGCTGGACAGCCAAGGACCCCGTTCTGTCAAGGGTCCGTGAGTGTGTGTTGAAAGGCTGGCCAGATCACCGTGAGGGACCGGAGTTCGCGCCGTACAGACAGAGACAGCACGAGCTCAGTGTCCAAGATGGATGTGTGCTATGGGGAGCACGCATCATAGTCCCAGAGCGGGGATGCTCTACTTTGATGGAACAGTTGCATCAATCGCACCCAGGAATGACTAGAATGAAAGGACTGGCTAGGAGCTACCTGTGGTGGCCTAACTTGGATGCTGAAATTGAGTCAAAGGTAAAGTCATGCACTATATGTCAGGAACAGAGGAAAGCACCTGCCGGGGCACCACTCCATCCCTGGGAGTGGCCCAGCAAACCCTGGAGGAGAATTCACATAGACTATGCGGGACCTTTTATGGGCAAAATGATTTTGGTGCTGGTTGGCGCTCACTCAAACTGGATCGACGTTTATCCAGTGAGCTCTGCAATGACTGATGCCACACTGAATTGTCTCAGGAACAGCTTCAGCACGCATGGTATTCCAGAAATGATTGTATCAGACAATGCACAGTGTTTTGTTAGTGAAGGGAGCAAAGAATTCATGGTAAGGAATGGAATCACACATGTCACCTCGGCTCCATATCACCCAGCCTCAAATGGGTTAGCCGAGCGAGCCATGCAGACTTTTAAGGAGCTCATAAGGAAGAGCTCAGGTGACACCCTGGAGACCAAGCTCAATAGAGCCTTGTTTAGTTATCATATAACACCCCAAGCTACCACGGGGCTTTCTCCGGCTGAGTTGATGATGGGGAGAAAGTTGCAGGGCACGTTAGACCTGATACACCCAGATCTCAAAAGCAAGGTTGAGACAAAACAAACAAACCAAAAAGCGTACCATGACAAACATACTAAAGCTCACCATTTCGCCATAGGGGACTCTGTGTACACCCGGAACTTCGGTTATGGACCGAAATGGATACCAGGACTAATCCAGGACATTACAGGACCTGTGTCGTACTCCGTGTTACTAGGGGATGGTCGAGGGGTTTGTCGGCATGTGGATCAGCTTTTCAGCCGGCAGCAGGGGGAACTGCCTCAGATGGAACAAAGGGCAGTAGAGGAGGCTGTTCCAGGACCCAGCACGGCTTATAAGGTGCCAGTGGACACTGGTACTGCCAGGCCACAGCGGGACAGAGTAAAACCAACATCAGAGACTACTCCAATCTCAAGTGCGAATGAATCTGAGAATCCACCACAAGTGGAATTAAGACATTTACAAAGGATTCGCAAGCAACCAGAAAGACTTATACAAACCTGTTAAATTAGTCAGGGGTTAACCATGGTTAGAGCATACTGGTTAATTAAAACATAGTACCTAGTAAGGGTTATTGTTTAAGAATTGCATACGGCAATCTTAAGGGGGGAGGAGTGTAGTAACCTGGGAGGTTATGAGTAACCTGATCCACCAGGTGGTGCTGTGGCAATTGCTCTCCTGAGTTAAGTCTGATCTGTACTGGTTGTACTCTTTGTTTTGGCTGCCTCATGGGAGAAGCTTTTATGTGCAAGTGTTGATTAAACCATGTTAAGGAGTTAACCGGTGTCCGTCTCCATCTATGGCCACCTCAAGATACCACAGAGGCAGAGAGGTTTAGGCAGGGAATTCCAGAGCTTAGGGCCCAGGCAACAGAAGGCACAGCCACCAAAGGTTGAGCAATTATAATCAGGAATGCTCAAGAGGGCAGAATTAGAGGAGCACAGATATCTCGGGGTGGGGGGAGGGGGTTGTGGGGCTGAAGGAGATTACAGAGATATGAGAAGGGGTGAGACCATGGAGGGATTTGAAAACAAGGATGAGAATTTTAAAATTTCTAAGCTGCTGATATGTTCATACACCTGTTGGTGACCCCTCAGGTACACGTTAAGCATGCGAGTCAGGTGGCAGTTGCACTGGCTAAGGTTATATGTCAATCAATGTTTTCCAAGGAGCCATGAAAAGTAAAAGCAAAGTCTCAGGAATTTTCACAATGCAGCCTCCTTTTCCGGGGGCTCTCCAATTTACTGGTTTGGTATCGGCTGAATTACATGGCCCCGCCACAGAATTTGATCTTATGGCAATTAAACAGGTTGTGGTCTGTGCATGTACAGGTGATTGGTAATAACAGCACCAACAAATCTGTGGCCGGGATTTTGCTAACCTCGGCGGGTCGGTGGTGAGCGACGGCAGTGACGGGTCCTGACCCCGCTGCTGGCTCCATCCCGCTCTGTAAAATGAATTTCCCTTGATTGGGCTTGTTAATCCCACCCAGCGCGTTTCCCGGGCAATTAGAGGAAGCAGGTCTGGTGACGTCATTTGATGATGTGTCTTCAGCCGGTTTACTTAAAGGGACCATGCCCAAATTTATTTTGCCATTTGTGCCGTCAGTGTTCTACAGCATTGAGGTGCTGCAAACACTGACAATGACTGCACAAAGGCACAGGGCTGCACCCAGGCTCTCCCATGACTCCCTCCATATGCTTATAGGGAGGTCCTCTTCCTTTCTCATTAGTACCGACCCCTGGGGAACACCACAATATACCTCCTTCCAGTCTGAAAACAGCCGTTCACCACTACTCTCTGTTTCCTGTGACTTAACCAATCTTGTATCTATGCTGCCACTGTTCCTTTTATTCCATCGGCTTCAATTTTGCTGGCAAGCCTATTATGTGGCACTTTATCAAACGCCTTTTGGGAGTCCATGTACACCACATCAACCGCATTGCCCTCATCAACCCTCTCTGTTACCTCATATTTATTATTAAACGTTTGTGCTCAACACACTAATTGATTTTGTTCAGGCACAGGGACATTCCCTGTTTTTGGACACTGAGTCAAAATCAAGCACTTCCACATCAGGCTAGATAATACATGCCTTGCAATATTAAAGGCCAAAAGGTCTCGGACGCAATCAGTTACTCTAGAAGTGTGATGACTAGAGTCATGTAGATAGAGTTCCCTCTTCCCTAACGATGTGCACTTCTTAGTGTAACGTTTGCAATTTCCATCTCTGAGTGAGTTGCCAATTTCGTGGAAATTAGTGTGAATTGGAGGTGGTTCTATTGAGAGTGTGGGTTGAGGAATAAAATTATCACTCAAAGGAAGGGGTGAGATTTGTATTAGACAGTCTTTTCATTCACACCTCAGGATCATAGGAATGTACATTCTGATGATTGTTCCTAACTCTTGGATAGTTAAACCTCTAGAATGGACATTTATGAAAGAAAAAAACTCACATTTCTATAGCGCCTTCCATGACCTCAGGATGTCCCAAAGCACTTTACAGCCAATGAAGTACTTTTGAATTGTAGTCACTGTTGTAATGTAGGAAACACGGCAGCCAATTTGCGCACAGCAAGCTCCCACAAACAGCAATGTGATAATTATTACGTCCGTGAATGATTGAGACACGGACAGCAGGAGTTGAACAAAACAAGTCTTTACTGATGGAAGTCAATAGTGAAACTGAAAACAACAGAGGCTCACTAGCGCCTTTTATACAGGGGTGGTCACTGCTGGTACTGCAGTCTGAGACCAGTTATTCTCTTAAAGGTACATACACAACAATAATGAGCAGATAATCTGTTTTAGTGATGGTAATTGAGGGATAAATATTAGCCATGACACCAGGGATTACTTCCCTGCTCTTCTTTGAAATAGTGCCTTGGGGTATTTTACATCCACGTGAGAGGGCAGACAGGGCCTCGGTGTAATCTCTCAGCTGAAAGACGGCACCTCCGACAATGCAGCACTCACTCAGTACTGCACTGGAGTGTCAGCCCAGATTTTTGTGCTGAAGTCTCTGGAGTGGGACTTGAACCCACAACCTTCTGACTCAGAAGGCAAGAGTGCTACCCGCTCAGCCACAGCTGACACTCATTTATGGCATTTATGGTCACAAATTAGTTGGAACTGGGATCTAAAGGTGCCTTTTTTTGGCCTTTGTGTAGTCAACTTGCTCTCTTGAAATTGGGCTTGCCTGACTGTGCTACCCATCCAGCGTCTACCAGTTTGCACCAGTTCCTTTTTGGCATACAGTATTTCAAATTTCACTATCGATGGGTTAAAATCACCTGGTTTGAAATCCAATGCCTTCCAGATGAACCCTGGTACTTGTGGTGTATGTAACCTGTTCCACCTTAAGAGAACTTAAGCCTGTTCCACCTTAAGAGATGTACTACTTTCTCTGGCTGCTGTATACGTAATACCGGTGGTGACCACCGGTATATAAGCACTGTGTAGTAATATTGTATTTAGTATAGTCCTGACCTCCAACCAGTAAAGACCTGTTGAACTTTAATCTTGTAGTCTGTGTTAGTAATTACAACTATAACTTAGCTCTAAATTGATACTTGCCCAGTTGCGAGTGAGGGCTCACCTTTGAGACATAAGGAAACAGATGTTGAAAATCCTGTTTTCTTACTGAGAGATTGAATTGGAATTGCTCAATATCACATACCTACTGACCTGCCAAAGTTCAACCAACTGACGTAAGAAAAGCTCTATTAAGGCATGGTCCCAGAACTTGATCTCGAATTGAAGCCCATGGAATAAAAGGGGTAGTGGCAGCATGGATACAAAATTGGCTAAGTGATAGGAAACAGAGAGCAGTGGTGAACGGTTGTTTTTCGGACTGGAGGAAGGTTTCCAGTGGTGCTCTTTTGGTTAGAACCAATTAACTGTAAATTAAATAGAACTTTAAATAAAACTTATCAAATCAAATTAAAATTACATTGACCGGGGTGATGATGCACTCCAGTCCCCGCGGCGCCCACCGGTCTCAGAAGGCCTCGAGCATGCTGGCAGACACCGCGTGCTCCATCTCCAGGGCCACCCGGGCGCGAACATAGCCACGGAAGAGAGGCAGGCAATCGGGCCGAACGACCCCCTCAACCGCCCGCTGCCTGGACCTGTTAATGACCACTTTAGCTAGGCCCAGGAGCAGTCCTACGAGGAGGTCCTCCGACCTGCCCGCTCCCCTCCGCACCGGGTGACCAAAGCTCAGGAGCGTGGGACTGAAGTGCAGCCAAAATTCAAGGAGCAGCCCCTTCAAGTAATGGAACAGGGGCTGCAACCTCACACATTCTATATAAACATGGAACACGGACTCCTCTAGGCCGCAAAAAAGGCAGGCGGCCTGGGAGCCCATGAACCTACTTAACATTTTATTGCACGGGACTGCTTCATGCAACACCCTCAAGGCCAAGTCCCCAATAGAAAGAGGACTCTCGCGTAGCGAGCCCTCCATTGGGGACTTCCGCCTCCGCCGGACGGCAAGTCCGGTTGGCAGGCAAAGATGACAAAGTGGAGAGTGTGCAGGAGCAGCCCGTACAGCAAACACCTCCACGCAGAGCTAAAGGGCACGGAGGGTATTTCCCCGAGGCGGCTCAAATTGTGAGGCGGGGGTTCCCGAGAGGGGTTTCAGGGCCACGCGCCGATGAGGAATTGCGTCCGAACGGGGGTCAGTTCGGACGAGATCGCCCCACGTGCTTGAGCGTCCTCGATACACCTAGTGGAGTCAGGGCCCAGTGCCGCTTTCAGCGAATCGATGGCTTTGGCCGACAGCCTGACGTTGGTGGAGAGGTTTCCAGTGGTGTTCTCCAGGGGTCGGTTCTAGGACCACTGCGTTTCTTGATATATATTAATGACTTGAATGTAGGTGCACAGGGCACAATTTCAAAATGTGCAGATGACACAAAACTTGGAAGTATAGTGAACAGTGAGGAGGAGGGTGATAGACTTCAGGAAGACATAGACAGGCTAGTGAAATGGGCAGACATATGGCAGATGAAATTTAATGCAGAAAAGTGTAAAGTGATGCATTTTGGTAGAAAGAATGAGGAGAGGACATATAAACTAAATGGTACAATCCTAAAAGGGGTGCATGAACAGAGAGACCTGGGGGTATGTGTGCATAAATCGTTGAAGGTGGCAGGACAGGTTGAGAAAGCAGTTAAAAAGCCTTACGGGATCCTAGGCTTCATGAATAGAGGTATAGAGTACAAAAGTGTGGAAATTATGATGAACTTGTATAAAACACTGGTTTGGTCCCAGCTGGAGTACTGTGTCCAATGCTGGGCACCAGCCTTTGGAAAGGATGTGAAGGCCTTAGAGAGGGTGCAGAAAGGATTTACGAGAATGATTCCAGGAATGAGGGACTTCAGTTACATTGATAGACTGGAGAAGCTGGGGTTGTTCTCCTTGGAGCAGAGAAGATTGAGAGGAGATTTGATAGAGGTGTTCAAAATCATGAGGGGTCTGGTCAGAGTAGATAGAGAGAAACTGTTCCCATTGGCAGAAGGGTCGAGAACCAGAGGACACAGATTTAAGGTGATTGGCAAAAGAACCAAAGGCAACGTAAGAAAAACCTTTTCTACGCAGCGAGTGGTTAGGATCAGGAATGCACTGCCTGAAAGGGTGGTGGAGGCAGACTTAATTTTATCTTTCAAAGGGGAGTTGGATAAGTATCTGAAGGAAAAAAAATTGCAGGGCCACGGGGAACGGGCGGGTGAGTGAGACTAGCTGAGAGTCGGCACGGGCTCGATGGGTCGAATGGCCTTCTTCCATGCTGTAACCATTCTATGATTCTATGAACCTTGGTTAGACCACACTTAGAGTACTGCGTACAGTTCTGGTCGCCATATTATAAAAAGGCTTTGAGGCATTGGAGAGGGTGCAGAGAAGATTTACAAGGATGATACCGGAAATGCGAGGGGTTACATATCAGGAAAGGATGAACAGGCTGGGTCTCTTTTCTCTTGGAAGAAAGAAGGCCGAGTGGTGACCTAATAGAGGTCTTTAAAATGATGAAAGGCTTTGAGAGAGTGGATTCAGAGGGAATGTTTCCACTTGTGGGGAAGAGCATAACTAGAGGCCATCAATACAAGAGAGTCACCAAGAAATCCAATAGCGAATTCAGAAAAAACTTCATTACCCAAAGAGTGGTGAGAATGTGGAACTCGCTACCACAGGGAGTCATAGTCATAGAGTCATAGAGTTATACAGCACAGAAAGAGGCCCTTCGGCCCATCGTGTCCGTGCCGGCCATCAAGCCCTGTCTATTCTAATCCCATTTTCCAGCACTTGGTACGTAGCCTTGTATGCTATGGCATTTTAAGTGCTCATCTAAATGCTTCTTGAATGTTGTGAGAGTTCTTGCCTCTACCACCCTTTCAGGCAGTGAGTTCCAGATTCCAACCACCCTCTGGGTGAAAAAGTTTTTCCTCAAATCCCCTCTAAACCTCCTGCCCCTTACCTTGAAACTATGCCCCCTGGTTATCGACCCCTCTACTCAGGGGAAAAGTTCCTTTCTATCTACCCTATCTATGCCCCTCATAATTTTGTACACCTCAATCAGGTCCCCCCTCAGCCTTCTCTGCTCTAAGGAAAAGAACCCCAGCCTGTCCAGTCTCTCTTCATAGCTGAAGCGCTCCAGCCCAGGTAACATCCTGGTGAATCTCCTCTGCACCCTCTCCAATGCAATCACATCCTTGCTATAGTGTGGTGACCAGAACTGCACACAATATTCCAGCTGTGGCCTAACTAACGTTTTGTACAGCTCCATCATAACCTCCCTGCTCTTATATTCTATGCCTCGGCTAATGAAGGAAAGTATCCCATATGCCTTTTTAACCACCTTAGGATAGGCGCACCAACGTCAGTGTTCTCGCTCAGGCCAACATCCCCAGCATCGAAGCTTTGACCACGCTCGATCAGCTCCGATGGATGGGTCACATCGTCCGCATGCCCGATACGAGACTCCCAAAACAAGCTCTCTACTCAGAGCTCAGACACGGCAAGAGAGCCCCAGGTGGGCAGAGGAAACGCTTCAAGGGCACCCTCAAAGCCTCCTTGCAAAAGTGCAACATCCCCACCGACACCTGGGAATCCCTGGCCCAAGACCGTACAAAGTGAAGGAGAAGCATTCGGGAAGGCGCCGAACACCTCGAGTCTCTTTGCCGGGAGCAAGCGGAAGCCAAGCGCAAACAGCGGAAGGAGCGCACGTCAACCCAAGCATCCCACCCACCCGCCCCTTCAACCACCGTCTGCCCCACCTGTGACAGAGACTGTAGGTCCCGCATTGGACTCATCAGTCACGTGAGAACTCATTTTTAATGTGGAAGCAAGTCATCTTCGGTTCCGAGGGACTGCCTAAGAAGAAGAAATTCTACCTGTCCTGCTGCCTGCAGGGATCTATGTACATGCACACCAAGGTCCCTCTGATCCTCTATCCTTCCTAGGGTCCTACCATTCATTGTGTATTCCCTTGCCTTGTTAGTCCTCCCAAATTCATCACCTCACACTTTTCAGGGTTAAATTCCATTTGCCACTGCTCTGCCCATCTAACCATCCCGTCTATATCGTCCTGTAGCCTGAGACTTCCCTCCTCGCTATTTACCACTCCACCAATTTTCGTGTCTTCTGCGAACTTACTGATCATACCTCCTACATTCATATCTAAAACATTAATGTACACTACAAACAGCAAAGGACCTAGCACCGATCCCTGCGGTACACCAACACAGGCTTCCAGTCACAAAAACAACCTTCGACCATCACCCTCTGCCTCCTGCCACTAAGCCAATTTTGGATCCAATGTGCCAAATTGCCCTGGATCCCATTGGCTCTTACCTTCTTGACCAGTCTCCCATGTGGGACTTTGGCAAAAGTCTTACTGAAGTCCATGTAGACTACATCAACTGCACTACCCTCATCCACACACCTAGTCACCCCCTCGAAAAATTCAATCAAATTGGTTAGACATGATCTCCCCTTGACAAAGCCATGCTGACTATCCTTGATTAATCCTTGCCTCTCCAAATGGAGACTAATTCTGTCCCTCAGAATTTTTTCCAATAATTTTCCTACCACTGATGTTAGGCTCACTGGCCTGTAATTCCCTGGTTTATCCCTACTACCCTTCTTGAATAATGGTACTATGTTAGCTGTCTTCCAGTCCTCTGGCACCTCCCATGTGACCAGAGTGGTTCTGAAAATTTGTGTCAGAGCCCCTGCAATCTTCTTCCTTGCCACACACAGCAGCCTGGGATACATCTCATCTGGGCCTGGGGATTTATCCACTTCTAAGCCCGCTAAAACCGCTAGTACCTCCTCCCTCTCAATACTAATTTGTTCAAGTATATCACAATCTCCCTGCCTGATTTCTATGCCTACTTCGTCCTTCTCCATAGTGAACACAGATGCAAAATATTCATTTAAAACCTCACCTACATCTTCTGGCTCTACGCACAGATTGCCACTTTGGTCCCTAATGGGCCCTACTCTTTCCCTGGTTATCCTCTTGCTCTTAATATATTTATAAAACACCTTGGGATTTTCCTTTATTTTGCCCACCAGTGATTTTTCATGTCCCCTCTTCGCTCTCCTAATTTCTTTTTTAAGTACCCCCCTGCACTTTCTATACTCCTCTAGGGCTTCCACTGTTTTAGTTCTTTGTATCTGCCAAAAGCCTCCCTTTTTTTCCTAATCCATTCTTGTATATCCCTTGACATCCAGGGTTCCCTGGGCTTGTTGGTCCCACCCTTGACCTTTACAGGAACATGTTGGCGTTGTACTCTTTCTATTTCCTTTCTGAAAGACTCCCACTGCTCTGATGTGGATTGTCCTGCAAGTAGCTGATCCCAGTCCACTTTGGCCAGATCCTGCCTTATCATATTAAAATCAGCCTTCCCCCAATTTAGAACCTTTATTTCCAGTCCATCTTTGTCCTTTTCCATGACTACCTTAAATCTCACCAAATTATGGTCACTCTCACCAAAATGCTCTCCTACTGACACTTCTACCACTTACCCGGCTACATTGAGATGGAGAGTGAAGTAGTTGACTAAGAGACTAGGTTCCTGAATTTAAATAAAGGAAACTACGATGGTATGAGGCGCGAGTTGGGTAGGATTGATTGGGGAATGTTACTCAAAGGGTTGATGGTGGATAGGCAATGGCAAACATTCAAAGATCGCATGGGTGAACTACAGAATTTGTTCATCCCTGTTTGGCATAAAAATAAAACAAAAAAGATGACTCAACCATGGCTAACAAGGGAAATTAGGGATAGCATAAGATCCAAGGAGAGGACATATAAATTGGCCAGAAAAAGCAGTAAACCTGAGGATTGGGAGCAGTTTAGGATTCAGCAAAGGAGGACAAAGGGATTAATTAAGAGGTGGAAAATAGAGTATGAGAGTAAGCTTGCAGGGAACATAAAAACTGACTGCAAAAGCTTTTATAGATATGTGAAGAGAAAAAGATTGGTGAAGTCAAGCGTAGGTCCCTTGCAGTCAGAATCAGGGGAATTTATAATGGGGAACAAAGAAATGGCAGATCAATTAAATACATACTTTTGTTCTGTCTTCACAAAGGAGGACACAAATAACCTCCCAGAGATGTCGGGGAACATAGGGTCTAATGAGAGGGAGGAACTGAATGAAATCAGTATTTGTAGGGAAATGGAGTTAGGGAAATTGACAGGATTGAAGGCCGATAAATCCCCAGGGCCTGATAATCTACATCCTAGGGTACTTAAGGAAGTGGCCCTAGAAATAGTTGATGCATTGCTGGTCATCTTCCAAAATTCTATAGACTCTGAAACAGTTCCCATGGATTGGAGGGTAGCTAATGCTACCCCACTATTCAAAAAAGGTGGTAGAGAGAAAACGGGGAATTATAGACCGGTAAGCCTGACATTGGTAGTGGGGAAAATGCTAGAGTCCATTATAAAAGATGTAATAGCAGAACACTTGGAAAACAGTGACAGGATCGGACAAAGTCAACATGGATTTACAAAAGGTAAATCGTGCTTGACTAATCTACTGGAATTTTTTGAGGATGTAACTGGTAGAATAGATAAGGGAGAACCAGTGGATGTGGTGTATTTCGGAAGGCTTTTGATAAGGTCCCACATAAGAGATTAGCATGTAAAGTTAAGGCACATGGGATTGGGGGCAAGGTATTGACTTGGATAGAGAACTGGTTGGCAGACAGGAAGCAAACAGTTGGAATAAACGGGTCTTTTCCTGAGTGGCAGGCAGTGACTAGTGGGGTACCGCAGGGATCGGTCCTAGGATCCCAGCTATTCACAATATATATTAATGATCTAGACGAGGGAACTAGATGTAATATCTCCAAGTTTGCAGATGACACAAAGCTGGGTGGGCATGTGTGCTGTGAGGAGGATGCTGAGAAACTCCAGTATGATTTGGACAGGTTGGGTGGTTGGGCAGATGCATGGCAGATGCAGTATATAATGTGGATAAATGCGTGGTTATCCACTTTGGTGGCAAAAACAGGAAGGCAGATTATTATCTGAATGGCAATAGATTGGTAGAAGGGGAAATGCAACGAGACCTGGGTGTCCTTGTGCACCAGTCGCTGAAGGTAAGCATGCAGGTGCAGCAGGCGATTAAGAAGGCAAATGGTACGTTGGCCTTCGTAGCGAGAGGGTTTGAGTACAGGAACAAGGATGTCTTGCTGCAGTTGTACAGGGCCTTGGTGAGACCACACCTTGAGTATTGTGTGCAGTTTTGGTCGCCTTATCTGAGGAAGGATGTTCTTGCCATGGAGGGAGTGCAGTGAAGATTCACCAGACTGATACCTGGGATGGCAGGAATGACATATGAGGAGAGATTGGGTCGATTGGGCTTATACTCGCTGGAGTTTAGAAGAATGAGAGGGGATCTCATTGAAACTTATAAAATTCTAACAGCACTAGACAGACTAGATGCAGGAAGGATGTTCCCGATGGCGGGGGAGTCCAGAACCAAGGGTCACAGTCTAAGGATAAGGGGTAAGCCATTTAGGACAGAGATGAGGAGGAATTTCTTCACCCAGAGAGTGGTGAACCTGTGGAATTCGCTACCACAGAAGGCAGTTGAGGCCAATTCATTAAATATATTCAAGAAGGAGTTAGATATATTTCTTAAGGCTAAAGGGATCAAGGGATATGGGGAGAAAGCAGGGACAGGGTACTGAATTTGGATGATCAGCCATGATCTCATTGAATGGCGGAGCAGGCTCGAGGGGCTGAATGGCCTACTCCTGCTCCTATCTTCTATGTTTCTATGTTTCTAGTCCCTAGAATTAGGTCCAGTACCACCCCCTCTCTTGTAGGGCTTTCTACATGCTGGCTCAAAAAGCTCTCCTGGATGCACTTTAAGAATTCTGCACCCTCTAAGCCTTTCACACTCTGACTATCCCAGTTAATATTGGGGAAGTTGAAATCCCCTACTATTATTACCCTATTATTTCTACGCTTCTCTGAGATTTGCCTACATATCTGTTCCTCTATCTCCGCCTGACTGTTTGCGGGCCTAGAGTACACTCCCAGCAAAGTGCTTGCCCCCTTTTTGTTTTTAAGTTCTACCCATATGTCCTCATTAGAGGCACCTGCTAAGATATCATCCCTCCTTACAGCAGTAATTGACTCCTTGATTAATATTGCGACACCCCCTCCACTTTTACACCCCCCTCTGTCTCGCCTAAAGATTCTATACCCCAGAATATTGAGCTGCCAGTCCTGCCCCTCCCTCAACCATGTCCCTGTGATAGCAACAATATCATACTCCCATGTGTTCATCAACGCCTTCAATTCATCAAGACTCCTTGCATTAAAATAAATGCCATCCAGCCTTGCCATACTCTCTTGTGCCATTACATATTTGCTCTGCCTTCCAGGCTGACTTGTTTTTTCCTCTCTATTTGGCAGTGCATCACCCCCTACTATGGCTCCACTCTGTATCCCATCCCCCTGCCAAGTTAGTTTAAACCCCCTCCAACAGTACTAGCAAACCTCCCCGCAACGATGTTGGTCCCATTCTGGTTCAGGTGCAACCTGTGGTGATTATTCTTGTTTTGTAAGAAGCATTATAATTGGTTGCCTGTTTCCTGCCTTGAGAGATATGCTGTAAACTCATTGGTAGTTGATGTCATGTGATTTGTGGTGGCCATCTTAAATTCAGTTCTCTACAGCCTTGGTTGGGACTGGGTGTTGAAGATGTGCTGCTGGGTTTTTAAGGTTAATAAAGCCTAGATTTAGAAAGGCAAATCTACTCTTTATTTCAATTTATTAACCTTTTGTTAGAATGGAGCGATATCTTCAACCGGAATGGTTTAATGCTGACCCTAATTCTGCAGGAGTGGATGATAAATGGAAACACTGGTATCGTACATTTAAAAACTTTTTGGGTGTGTTGGATCAAGAGTCTCTAAATAAGTTGAATATACTGATCAACTACATTGCTCCGGATGTGTATAAGTATATCTTGGACTGTGAAACTTACGAATTGGCTATTGCTACATTGGAAAAGATTTTTGTTCAACCAAAGAATGAGGTATTTGCACGTCACCTTCTATCTGCCCATAGGCAGCAGGTGGGAGAATCTTTGGATGCTTATTTACAAGCACTTCGGCGCCTTGGAGCTAACTGTAATTATAAGGCCGTGTCGGCAGAAGAATATAAGGAAGAATCGGTACGGGATGCTTTTATTAATGGATTACTGTCTAGATCAATTCGTCAGCGGTTATTAGAAAATAAGACTTTGGATCTCAAGAGTGCCTTTGAGCAAGCCTCTACATTGGATTTGGCTCAGAGAAGTTCGGATTCTTACGCTCTTTTTAATCGGCCTGCGACTGTGGTTTCGGCAGTTCCGGATGAAAAGGAATTATGTGGACTTAATAGGAGTGGTTTACCAGATTCTGAAACAGTTTCTACTTCGGCTGCTGTTGCCTCTAGGATTCAGAAGTGTTATTTTTGTGGGAACGCCCGGCACCCTCGTCTGAAGTGTCCTGCTCGGGAGGCTGTGTGTAGTAAATGCGGCAAGAGAGGTCATTATGCACGTGTTTGTAAATCAATTGCCTCCTCTGCGACTATTCAGCCTTTAGATAGGGCGTTTATTGCATCAGTTTCTGCTGCCTTTGCTCATGGCCTAAACAAAGCTATAGTTACGGCCCAAGTTAATGGGTTAGAAGTGAAGGCCCTTATAGATACGGGCAGTACCGAGAGTTTTATAAGTCTTCAGTTTGTGAAGGAGAAGCGTTTGAAAATTTTGCCTGTTACTTATCAGGTGTGTATGGCTCAGACGACTCGCACCTCACAAGTAGCTGGTTGTTGCCTTGTGAAATTAATTCTTCTAGGTAATACGTATACTGATATATGCCTATCTGTTTTGCCTAATCTCTGTGCGGATATTTTGATTGGTCATGATGTGCTTCAATTACACGAGTCTCTCAGTCTTTCTTTTGGAGGAACTAAGCCACCTTTATCTATTTGTGGATTAACTTCTTTATCCATTTCTCCATTATCACTTTTTTCCAATTTGATGCCGGATTGTAAGTCAATTGCTACCAAGTCAAGAAGGTATAGCAGTCAGGATAAAGAATTTATTAATTCTGAAGTTCAACGTCTTTTATTGGAAGGAATCATTGAACCTAGTTGTTCGCCCTGGCGAGCACAAGTAGTTGTCACCACTAACGAGAGACATAAGAAACGAATGGTGATAGACTACTCTCAAACTATTAATAGGTATACTCAATTAGATGTGTACCCTTTGCCTAAGATTGATGAGCTTATCAACAAAGTATCTCAGTATAAGGTTTTTAGCACTATTGACCTAAAGAGTGCTTATCATCAGATTCCTATCGTTAAGAGGGACCAACCATATACGGCCTTTGAGGCTGGCGGAAAGCTGTATCAGTTTTGCCGAGTACCATTTGCTGTTACTAATGGTGTTGCCTGTTTTCAACAGGCAATGGATGCTTTTATAAGTGATAACTCTCTCTCTGACACCTTTTCATATTTAGATGACATCACGATGTGTGGCAAATCAAGGGTGGAGCATGATTCTAATTTTAAAAGATTCCTTCAAGCTGCGGAAAAAGTTGGTTTAACTTTCAATAAAGAGAAGTGTATCTTTTCGACCACTGAGGTAAATCTGGGGTATATTATCTCGGGAAACAAGATTAAACCAGATCCAGAACGCCTGCGACCATTGATTGATTTACCTTGTCCTACTAATTCTAAGGCTTTGCAACGAGTTGTTGGACTGTTTTCTTATTATTCTAATTGGATTGCAAACTTTTCACAGAAAATCCGGCCCCTTATTCGGGTTACGACATTTCCCCTATCATGGGAGGCTAGGACGTGTTTTGATAATTTCAAAAAGGATATCCTTGGAGCAGTTGTGCATTCTATTGATGAGCAGGTTCCCTTTGTGATTGAGACGGACGCTTCCGAATTTGCAATTGGGGCTACTCTGAACCAAAATGGAAGACCTGTGGCCTTTTTCTCACGTACTTTGAACAATAGTGAGAAAAGACACTCCTCAATAGAGAAAGAGGCGTATGCAATAGTAGAAGCACTGCGTAAATGGAGACATTATTTATCGGGGCGACATTTTACGTTGGTAACTGACCAAAAATCTGTGTCCTTTATGTTTGATGTCAAACATTTTGGAAAGATCAAGAATGATAAAATAATGAGGTGGAGGATTGAGTTGGCATGTTACCATTTTGATATAGTTTACCGTCCAGGGAAGGATAATGTTGCTGCTGATGCGCTGTCGAGGGCTTATTGTTCTGTGATTCACGGAGATACGCTTATTAATCTTCATAATGCTTTGTGCCATCCTGGTGTTACGAGGATGGTACACTTCGTACGCAGTAAGAATTTGCCCTTTTCAGTTGAAGACGTCAAGCGGATGACTTCATCATGTTCTATCTGTGCTCAGTGTAAACCGAATTTCTTTAAGCCTCAACGAGCTCATCTTATAAAGGCTACTTCTCCTTTTGAACGTTTGAGCATTGATTTTAAGGGGCCTCTTCCTTCAACGACTCAGAATCGATATATATTTACTGTTGTGGATGAGTTTTCAAGGTTCCCTTTTGCTTTTCCTTGCGCAGATGTATCAGCTGCTACAGTTATCAAATGTCTGACTCAACTTTTTGTCATCTTTGGGATGCCTGCGTATATCCATTCGGATCAGGGAAGTTCTTTTATGCCTTCCCAGTTGAAGGAATACCTCCAGAGTCGGGGAATCTCTACTAGCAGAACTACCCCGTATAATCCCCAGGGTAATGGACAGTGCGAATGATATAATGGGGTGATCTGGAAGGCAGTTATGTTGGCTTTGACATCCCGGAACCTTAAGAATACACAGTGGGAAATGGTATTGCCTGATGCCCTGCATTCCATTAGATCATTGCTTTCAACGGCTACTAATGTGACCCCCATGAAGGCTCTTTAACTATCCACGGAGATCTACTATGGGATATTCGGTACCTTCATGGCTTACTATGCAGGGACCTGTGCTGCTTCGACGCCATGTTAGATTGTCAAAATATGATCCTTTAGTGGAGGAGGTGGAGCTGTTGGAGGCAAATTCCCAATATGCTCATATTCGATTCCAAGATGGGAAAGAAAGTACTGTTTCAATTAAAGACTTGGCTCCTTGTGGTGACCAGCCCTCTTCTGAGGATATTAACAATAGTCATGATTCAGATAATGTGGATGTCGTCACAGATACTACGAATATTTCCAATCCTATTGCAGATAATTATAATTCTATTAGTCAGCCCTCGATGGATGTTCATGACCATCCCAGTTTACCTCCTGATGGGATTTCCAATCCGGAAACCGTTGATAATCGGGATATGGATAGCCTTCCTGCAGAAGATACTTCCGTGTCTCCTGGTGTGGGAGGGCAAGGAATTTCACCAAGGTTAAGAAGGTCGACACGAACAAGATATCTGGTTGACCGATTGAAAATGGACTTTTAAAATAATTTGATAGTAATGTTTTAAAATTGTTGAAATATTATATTTGTATTGTTTTAGTTATAAATAATTAATTGTAAATTGTAAAGGCTACCTAGGTTGGAGTATGTTTTAAAAGGAGGGGTGAATGTGGTGATTATTCTTGTTTTGTAAGAAGCATTATAATTGGTTGCCTGTTTCCTGCCTTGAGAGATATGCTGTAAACTCATTGGTAGTTGATGTCATGTGATTTGTGGTGGCCATCTTAAATTCAGTTCTCTACAGCCTTGGTTGGGACTGGGTGTTGAAGATGTGCTGCTGGGTTTTTAAGGTTAATAAAGCCTAGATTTAGAAAGGCAAATCTACTCTTTATTTCACAACCCATCCGACTTGTATAGGTCCCACCTTCCCCAGAAGCAGACCCAGTGATCTGGGAAACTAAAGCCCTCCCTCCTGCACCAACTCTTTAGTCACGCATTCATCTGCTCTATCCTATTCCTATACTCACTAGCACGTGGCACCGGGAGTAATCCAGATATTACAACCTTTGAGGTCCTGCTTTTTAATCTGCTACCTAGCTCCCTAAATTCTTGTTGCAGGACCTCATTCCTCTTTCTACCCATGTTGTTGGTACCAATGTAAACCACGATCTCTGACTGTTCGCCCTCCCCCTTCAGAATGTCCTGCAACTGTTCAGTGACATCCTTGACCCTGGCACCAGGGAGGCAACATACCATCCTGGAGTCACATCTGGGAGTGGTTGAAGTGAATCGTATAGATGCATTTAAGGAGAGGCTGGACAAACATCTGAGACAGAAGGGAATAGAGGGCTATGCTGATAGATTTAGGTGAGGAAAGACAGGAGAAGGCTCGAGTGGAGCACAAACGCCAGCATGGACTGGTTGGGCCGAATGGCCTGTTTCTGTGCTGTATATCCTATGTAATCCTATGTAATCCCATAAGCAGAAGAGACCTCCCCAGGAGATCAACACAGCCTGGTTGCACATTAGAGAGGAGATCACAAGCAGGGATGTGGTCAGAAAGACCTGGGTGCAGTGCCGCAAATGTTTCAATGATCTCAGTAGATCACGAAACGTTAGTACAAAGCCACACTCTACCTCATCCTGCTGTGCCTCTCATCACATTCCCATCACTTTGCCTTCCCTACACTACTCCTGTACATCCTTACTCACACCAACTTACCTCGCACCTCCACCCATCTCTCTCTATCTGTATTATCACATCCCCATCTCACTAGCCACCCCTCACACTCAGCCCCATCCTGGTGCAATCATACCAACTAACAACACACAAGGGTAGGCACTTGGGTGTTTTATGCAAATATTCATGTAAAGTTTCTGTTAATGTGGTGTCAAACATTGAAACCTTTATTTTCAACAATTTGTGTTCTTGGACAGATTTGTGTGCACCTTTGGACGTGGCTTAGTGAGTTGCAGTGAATGGTGAGACATAACGGTACCCCCCGCAATGGTGGTGAGTGTGAAAGGAATCGTTTGTACATTGTAGTGATGCTTTATGGTGTTGGTTTGGGGTGGTGCCAACCTGGCACATCATGTGGCAGCCAGGGTGTACAGCGTCAAGTGAAGTAAATCTGGCCATGGTAAGGCCATCCCTGGCCTCCCGGGCAGCAATGTGGTCGGGTGCTGATGCCCTCTGTCCTGTGCAGCATCAGGTGATTGCAGAGAAGGTTGGTGGTGTTGTTGGTGCTGCTGCTGTGCCTGCTGGTGTTGGGGCAGATCGTGGTGGGATTCTGAGAATCAAGATGAGACAGTATAAAGGGTACCCATGCTGATGGAATAGATGGCAGGTGAAGTAGAGATGACAGAAGCGATCTGTCAATGGTGAGAGAGGTGATGAGGTCAGACTGGATGGAGACTTGTGTAAATGCTTGTGGCTGAGGGAAGATATCTTTCTAAAGTGGGAGCTTTTACTGTACATTTGAAGCTGTCAACTCAACAGCTGATTCAATGGCCACTTAACTCCCATCTCAGCTTGACAGATGTGGTCCACGACCAGCGTGGACCCCATGGGCGAGCTGTCAAATGCAAAAGGTAAGCTCAAAATCATTCTTAAGTGGCTCTAAACAAGCCACTAATTACATGAATTGGGTCCCCCATCGCTGCGTGTCGGGTCTGCTCAGCGCTGACAGACCCGACATTGGGAAAGGTGCGTGGTGGTGGGTTCACAACAGGGTCCCAACCCGCTGGGGGAAAAAACACTTTCCCACCCGACCCACCACCGATCGCGCCTGCTGACTCCCCGGAAAATTCCAGCCACTTTAGTGTGCTTGTCCATTTCCCAGCATTCTGCCATAGTACTTTTCAATTGCAATCATCCCTTATGCATTCTGAAACAGCCAATTGGCACAGCTGGATAGTGGGTATCCATTTACAGATTTCCAAGATCATTTCCATATGGGCGTTTCATGTTAAAATGGACAGTATCGCAGAACATGATCCTCAAAACACCTGTAAAAATCATGGGAAGCCTCAAAGCCCTATATAACAAAAATGGAATTTGAGTTATTCAGTCACCATACACCAGTGCCCCTAATAATAAAGAGACAGGATTGTGGCAATTCCCAAATACTGGTACAAATCCTTGAAGATCCTTGAATTCCATGTAATAAAAATATAATTTGATTTAAACAGTCCTTGTAAATCAGTGGTCCTGCGTAAATCCTCTCACTGAGCATGGTCAAAATATCTGCTGGCATGTCATATCCATGGGCATGTCTCGCTTTCAGTCTTCAAACATTAATGTTCGATAAATTTTCTCACAAGAACTTGGTGAAAAAATTCAAGCAGAAGGTATAAGGGAAATGTGCTATCATGAAGAGAATGTTGGTTGCTGGGCACATTTTTAACATTTTTGTTTGAACTGATAACTGTGTAAAACATCTATAACTAATTTTCTCACATAATGATTCTTTTTCTACTTTTTTTCATCAAACCATGGCAATTATCTACCTCAACTAACTATCTTCAGAAGTTGCAGCCAGGCTGCCTTCAAAGGCTCCAGATAAAACTCACAGATTTGAAAATGCAGGTTAATAAATACCTCCAAAATGGAGACTGCGGGCTCCGTGAATTTAAATATCTGTCCGTTAAATTCAAATGGAGCTGCCAAGCAAGCACATACTTGAACAAATAAAACAGAATGTTTATATTTAAATTGAGTGGGGTGACCCCCTTATCCGCCCCCCACCCTCCCCAAGATTTTTTTTTTAAGACAACCTGATAGATTATTGCATCAAAAGTAGGACCTCGAAGGTAGTAATCTCTGGATTACTACCAGTGCCACGTGCTAGTAAGAGTACAGAGAACAGGATAGTTAGGCTAAATACGTGGCTTGAGCAGTGGTGTAAGAGGGAGGGTTTTAAATTTTTGAGGCATTGGAACCAGTTTTGTGGTAGGTGTGACCTATACAAAAGGGACGGTCTACACCTGTGCAGAGATGGAACTGATGTTCTCGGGGTAATTTTTGATAAAGCAGTTCAGGAGCATTTAAACTAGTATGGCAGGGGGCTAGAAACCTATGTAGTGAAATAGAGGAAAGTGAAAGGCAGACAGAAATAAATGGTAAAAGGGTGAGGAACAAAAAACAAAGGGCCAAACTAATTCATAAAAAATGTGAGCATAAAAAAAGCCTGAGGGTTTTATACCTTAATGCGAGAAGCATCAGGAACAAGGTAGATGAATTAGCTGTGGAAATAGAGGTTAATAATTATGATCTAATTGGGATTACGGAAACATGGTTGCAGGGTGAGCAGGGCTGGGAGCTTAACATACAGGGGTATTCAGTATTTAGGAAGGATCGACAAAAAAGAAAGGGAGGAGGGGTAGCATTGCTAGTAAAAAAGGGGATAAATGCAATTGAAAGGAAGGATATTAACTCAGTTAATACAGAATCTATATGGGTGGAGCTAAGAAATAGCGAGGGGCGAAAAACATTAATAGGAGTGGTATATAGGCCTCCAAATAGTAAAATAGAGGTTAGGGAGGGCATCACGAGGGAAATTAGAGAAGCGTGCAATAAGAGCACAGCTGTCATCATAGGTGACTTTAACTTACATATAGATTGGACTAGCCTAATCAGTAAAAATAATGAGGAGGAGGAATTCCTTGAGTGTTTAAGGGATGGTTATCTGGATCAATATGTCGAGGAACCAACTCGGGAACAGGCTATATTGGACTGGGTACTGTGCAATGAGAAGGGACTAATCAGTAATCTTGTTGTACGGGGACCCTTGGGTCAGAGCGATCATAACATGATCGATTTCTCACTCGAAATGGAGAGCGAAGAAATTGACTCAGAGACTAAGGTCCTGAATTTAAACAAGGGGAATTATGATGCCATGAGACGGGAACTGAGTAGGTCTGATTGGACAACGTTCCTGGGAGGACTGGAGGTAGATAAACAATGGCAAACATTTAAAGATAGAATGACAAAATTGCAAAAATTGTTTATACCAATCTGGCATAAAAGGAAATCTAAAAAGGTGACTCAACCGTGGATAACAGGGGAAATTAGAGACAGCATAAAATCCAAAGATAGGGCGTATAAAATAGCCAAAAAAAGCGCCAGAGCGGAAGATTGGGAACAGTTTAAGATAGAGCAAAGGAGGGCAAAGGGCATAATCAAGAGGGGCAAAATAGCTTACGAAAACAAGCTGGCGGAAAATATAAAAACTAACTCCAAAAGCTTTTATAAGTATATCAAAAGGAAAAGACTGGTGAAAACCAAAGTTGGTCCATTGCAGTCAGATACGGGGGAATATATAATGGGAAATAAGGAAATGGCAGATCAACTAAATGCATACTTTGGGTCAGTCTTTACGAAGGAAGACACAAAAAACCTCCCTGGGATATCGGGAAAAATAGGGACATTGGCAAAGGAGGAACTGACGCAAATCAATATCTCTAAGGATATGGTGTTAAGGAAGCTAAAGGGATTGAAGGTGGACAAATCCCCAGGGCCTGATAACATGCATCCTAGGGTACTGAAGGAGGTGGCCCTAGAGATAGCGGATGCACTAAGGATGATTTTTCAGAATTCATTAGACTCGGGAACAGTGCCCATGGATTGGAGGGTAGCTAACGTTACCCCACTATTCAAAAAGGGGGGTAGGGAAAAAGCAGGTAATTACAGACCTGTAAGCCTTACATCAGTTGTGGGCAAAATGCTGGAGTCCATCATTAAGGATGAAATAGCGGAGCACTTAGCAAATGGGGACAGGATAGGACAGAGTCAACATGGATTTACAAAGGGTAAATCGTGCTTGACTAATCTATTGGAATTTTTTGAGGGAGTAACTGGTAGAATAGATGGGGGAGAGCCAGTAGATGTGGTGTACCTGGACTTCCAAAAGGCCTTCGATAAGGTCCCACATAAAAGATTAGCATGGAAAATTGAGGCTCATGGGATAAAGGGGAAAGTATTGGCGTGGATAGGGAACTGGCTGTCAGATAGAAAACAGAGAGTTGGAATAAACGGCTCATTTTCTGAATGGCAGGCAGTAACAAGTGGGGTACCACAGGGATCTGTCCTGGGCCCCCAGCTGTTCACAATTTACATTAATGACCTGGATCAGGGAGTCGGATGCAGCATTTCCAAATTTGCAGACGACACTAAACTAGGAGGGGGGGTGGGCTCAGAGGAAGAGACCAGGAAGCTCCAGAGCGATTTGGACAGACTGGGCGATTGGGCGGATAAATGGCAGATGCACTATAATGTGGACAAGTGCGAAGTTATCCACCTTGGGTGCAGGAACGGGAGGGCAAATTATTATTTAAATGGCAATAGATTGGGAGAGGGGGAAGTACAGAGAGACCTGGGTGTTCTTGTACACCAGTCACTGAAGGCGAGCATGCAGGTGCAACAGGCGGTCAAGAAGGCAAACGGTATGCTGGCCTTCATAGCAAAAGGGTTAGAATACAGGAACAGGGATACCTTGCTGCAGCTGTACAGGGCACTGGTGAGACCACACCTCGAGTACTGTGTACAGTTTTGGTCGCCTCATCTGAGGAAGGATGTTCTTGCCATGGAGGGGGTGCAGCGGCGATTCACCAGGCTGATACCAGGAATGGCGGGAATGACCTATGAGGAGAGACTATGTAGTTTAGGGATGTACACACTGGAGTTTAGAAGATTGAGAGGGGACCTCATAGAAGTGTATAAAATTCTGACAGGTCTAGACAGACTGGATGCAGAAGGAATGTTTCCCTTGGCGGGTGAGAACAGAACTAGAGGACATAATTTAAGGATAAGGGCTAAACCATTTAGGACAGAGATGAGGGGGAATTTCTTCACTCAGAGAGTGGTGAACCTGTGGAACTCATTGCCACAGAGGGCAGTGTACGCCAGCTCATTAAATATATTTAAGAGGGAATTAGATATATTTCTACGGGCAAAAGGGGTTAAGGGTTACGGAGAGAAGGCGGGGACGGGATACTGAATTAAAGGATCAGCCATGATCTCATTGAATGGCGGAGCAGGCACGAAGGGCCGAATGGCCTACTCCTGCTCCTATCTTCTATGTATCTATGTATCTATGTAAAATGAGCTGGAACATTCCCCTGTGAATGAAACTGATTTTTTTTTAGCTCTTTATGTAAAGTGACAGAATTAAAGAAGCTAATATCAAGCTAAATATTAGACAAAAAATGCTTCATCTTTGTCACCGGAGTTCCTCAATCAAAGAAAGGAGCACTTTGTGAAGATATGTGAAGAGAAAAAGATTGGTGAAGTCAAGCGTAGGTCCCTTGCAGTCAGAATCAGGGGAATTTATAATGGGGAACAAAGAAATGGCAGACCAACTAAATACATATTTTGGTTCTGTCTTCACAAAGGAGGACACAAATAACCTTCCAGAGATGCCGGGGAACATAGGGTCTGAGGAAAGGGTGGAACTGAAAGAAATCAGTATTTGTAGGGAAATGGTGTTAGGAAAATTGATGGGACTGAAGGCAGATAAATCCCCAGGGCCTGATAATCTACATCCTAGGGTACTTAAGGAAGTGGCCCTAGAAATAGTAGATGCATTGCTGGTCATCTTCCAGAACTCGATAGACTCTGGAACAGTACCCATGGATTGGAGGGTAGCTAATATTACCCCAATATTCAAAAAAGGTGGTAGAGAAAAAGCGGGGAATTATAGACCGGTAAGCCTGACATCAGTAGTGGGGAAAATGCTAGAGTCCATTATAAAAGATGTAATAGCAGAGCACTTGGAAAGCAGCGACAGGATCGGACAAAGTCAACATGGATTTACAAAAGGTAAATCATGCTTGACTAATCTACTGGAATTTTTTGAGGATGTAACTGGTAAAATAGATAAGGGAGAACCAGTGGATGTGGTGTATTTGGACTTTCAGAAGGCTTTCGATAAGGTCCCGCATAAGAGATTAGCGTGCAAAATTAAGGCACATGGGATTGGGGGCAAGGTATTGACTTGGATAGAGAACTGGTTGGTGGATAGAAAGCAGAGAGTTGGAATAAACGGGTCATTTTCCGAGTGGCAGGCAGTGACTAGTGGGGTACCGCAAGGATCGGTCCTAGGACCCCAGCTGTTCACAATATACATTAATGATCTGGACGAGGGAATTGGATGTAATATCTCCAAATTTGCAGACGACACAAAGCTGGGTGGGAGGGTATGCTGTGAGAAGGATGTCGCGAAACTCCAGTACGATTTGGACAGGTTGGGTGATTGGGCAGAAACATGGCAAATGCACTATAATGTGGATAAATGTGAGGTTATCCACTTTGATGGCAAAAACAGGAAGGCAGATTATTATTTAAATGACAATAGATTGGGAGAAGGGGAAGTGCAAAGAGACCTGGGTGTTCTTGTGCACCAGTCGCTGAAGGTAAGCATGCAGGTGCAGCAGGTGGTTAAGAAGGCAAATGGTATGTTGGCCTTCGTAGCAAGACGGTTCGATTACAGGAACAAGGATGTCTTGCTGCAGTTGTACAGGGCCTTGGTGAGACCGCACCTTGAGTATTGTGTGCAGTTTTGGTCGCCTTATCTGAGGAAGGACGTTCTTGCCATGGAAGGAGTTCAGCGAAGATTCACCAGGCTGATACCTGGGATGGCAGGAATGACGTATGAGGAGAGATTGTGTCGATTGGGCTTATACTCACTGGAGTTTAGAAGATTGAGAGGGGATCTCATCGAAACCTATAAAACTGTCAGGCCTGGACAGACTAGATGCAGGAAGGATGTTTCCGATGGCCGGGGAGTCCAGAACCAGGGGTCATAGTATAAGGATAAGGGGTAAGCCATTTAGGACTGAAATGAGGAGGAATTTCTTCACCCAGAGAGTGGTGAACCTGTGGAATTCTCTGCCACAGAGGGCGGTGGAGGCCAGTTCATTAAATATATTCAAGAAGGAGTTGGATATATTTTTTAAGGCTAAAGGGATCAAGGGATATGGGGAGAAAGCAGGGACAGGGTACTGAATTTGGATGATCAGCCATGATCTCATTGAATGGCGGAGCAGGCTCGAGGGGCCGAATGGCCTACTCCTGCTCCTATCTTCTATGTTTCTATGTTTCTATGTAACAACAGTTAGCAGTGTTTCATGTTTCTCTTGAACCTAGAATTATCTGTGTTATGACTTGAAGTATCAGTGTGAATCCCATGTTTAGTAACGTGAAAGATGCCAGTGCTTGAAAATAGAACATTCTCCCACTTTTGTTTACACCAGGAGTGGAGTGAAATTTCCTCTGGCTGCAATGGGCAGTTACATCATAAATGTATTTGTGAAGATTTTCTGTGTATGGTGTTTTTCGTGAAATTGTAATTCGTGAATACATTTATAGTATCACTACACATAGGACCGGAGAAATTTTAAACCCCTGTGTTAGTATACCATAAAGCAAGATTTTCTCTATACTGCCCGAACAACATGGATTAATGCCAATCTCAGAAACAAGATCCAAATATACCAAAGTAACCAATCCACTTGTCACTTCACCATCCTTATGTGGTAATAATGGCCCAGAATTTGCTGGAAAAAGAACGGCGTGTTAAATACATGTTATAAAACCCTAGCAATTAGTGGTGAGGAAGAGATATGGCGTGAGTTGCGAATCATCACAAATCGCTGGTCAATTTCCCCGTGAGTTTCAAGAAATTGCTGCATTTGCGCTGTTATAATGAATTAAACTTGACTCAGAAAGTTAGGGCTGATACTTAGCGACTTAAAGATCTTTGTAATGCTGAGATTTATGTTCCTGCTATGCTACACAACCTCTCTGGCCCAGAGAGGAAACAATTGAAATTGCGGCGTCTCACTCCTGCAGTTGGTAAATTGTTCCGAAACATTTGTAAAATGTAAAATGTTAAAATTTTTCTTGCTTTTCCTTGCTGTCTCGTTTTTCTCTTTCCCTCTGTATCTAATTTGACTCTAATTCACCCTATTTCCTTCACCGTCGTTCCTTTGTTTCTTTCTGTATCCTTAAATCTCATTGGTTAAGGAGATAGACTGTTGAGTCCATCGTTCACCAAGGCCACAGATGCCCCGTGATCAGTTCGCATTTCCAGCAATCTGCGGCGTCAATTTTTTTCGAGCTGCAGGGTGAAGGAAAAATTCTAACTAACAGGGCACGCTGCAAGATGCCCCGCTCCAACAAATTCTGGCCCATTGTTTCTCGGTCATGATCCCCTCTCTCCTGTAGACTGCTCCAACTCCCCTTCCCGTGACATACCGGAGGGCTGCTGCCAGTGAGGCATTGATATCCTCACTCGGGCAAACTGTCCATGGAGGTGTGACCAGTGCTGGCAGCTTACGCCAAGTATGTTGATGAGGCCCAATTTACATCGATCCTTGGGCCTCTCAGTTCAGGTGAAAACAGGCCCAGACTAAAACCTACCCGTTCAGGTTTATGGCTATCAGACGGAGGAAATGTCTTGGCTGCCACTTAATTCTTGCCTTAAATCAGAGAATACATCTTTTGGGAATGAATGCTGAAAGCATTTTCCTAGAATTCATTATCCTGCTTTTCTTTGCTTTCAAGAACCACGTACAGTTAAATTGTGCTCTTCACATAAAAGAACCTACCAGAGCCCTTTAAAAAACTAGAGAGGTGAATGCTGTGCATTTGGAAGGCGAACCAAAGGTACAGTTAGAGTGATTTTTTTTATCGGGCATCTTAAGGTAGGAAAAGAGATAGTGGATGAAGTGGTTCTTGAAGAGAGTTCAAAAAGGCAGGACTATAATGGATGAATGAACGACCTCTGAAGGTGGAACAGAGAGTTTGGGAAAACAAGCAGCAAGCTGGGTGTAGAGGAATGGAAAATGCAGACAGGGATGTATAGTTGGAGAAAAGTTCCCACTACATAAAAACATAAGATATAAGAACATAAGACGTAGGAGCAGGAGTAGGTCATTTGGCCCCTTGAGCCTGCTCCGCCATTCAATAAGATCATGGCTGATCATCGACCTCAACTCTGTAATGATCAATAACATGTCATTCTATAGTGGACACTAGGTGGAGCCGTAGAGCTGTGTAGAGCTGTATATAACTGTATGTATAAGACTACATTACCCAGCTGTATATATATTAAGACTACATTACCCATGAGGCACTAGGCTACCCACAAGGCAGCAGTCAAGATAGAAGCCTCTACAGATACTGTACCTAGTCCACATGTGCTCAATAAAAGTGTCTAGCAAAAGCTAGCTGTGTTCATAATAAGAATGTCTATTTATTAATGAACATAAAATGGTACCAGGATGGTGAAGATCTGCTGAAAATTGTGAAAAGCGAAATGGAGAATTTGAAGCCACCAGAGCATTTGAAACTCACAGGAAACATCGACTACAATTGGCAGACTCTTAAACAACAATTCGAACTCTACATTGCAGCCATCAGATTCGGTATGAAGCCAGACGCAAGGAAGATAGCGTTGCTGCTTATGGTTGCAGGCCCACAGGCGATAGAGGTATTTAATACATTTGTATTTAATCCAGAGGAGAACAGAGAAAAATTAGAAGATGCGCTAAAAAAATTTGATGCACATTGCTCTCCCAAAAAGAATGAGACCTATGAAAGATACATCTTCTGTTCTCAGACACAGCAGCAAAATGAGACTTTTGATAGCTTTATAACTGATCTGAAACTGAAAGCACAGACATGTAATTTCTCTGAGCTGAAATCATCCATGATTCGTGACCAGATTGTGTTTGGTATTCATGATAAAAAAGTCAGGGAACGTCTGTTGAGAGAAACCGAACTAAATTTGGAAAATGCAGTGAAAATATGCCAAGCCAGCGAGCTAGCTCGAAAGCACGCGAAGACTTTCAGTGAAATCAATAATGATGCGATTGTAATGAGTGATAATGCTGCTGTCGGTGCTGTATCCTACAAGGGGAAGAAACGTGGGCAGAACAGAAATGAAAAGCAATCGGAGGATGACATTTTTAATTGTAAACGCTGTGGTTACAAACACCAGTTAAGACAATGCCCAGCGTTTGGAAAAATGTGCACGAAGTGTAATGGAAAGAATCACTTTGCCAAACAATGCTTTTCAAAAGTACAAACTAAGAAAGGGCAATGAGTTAATATCATTGAGGACACTGATTTAAGTGAGGCATTTTTTGTAGGAATGGTGTCATGTGACAATATCAAAAAGGATACAGAAAATGTGCAGCCCTCAGAAATGGACAATGCTGAACATAAAGTTAATGCAGTAAAAGAGGACAAATGGATGATCCCACTGCAGGTAAATGGAGCATTAGTTACCTTGAAACTAGACACTGGGGCAAAAGCAAACTTAATCAGTATGAGTGACATTAACAATATGAAAGAAAAGCCCAAAATACAGAAAAAGTCAGTACTACTGAAGAACTATAATGGACAGAAAATAGATAGCTTAGGTGTATGCAGACTTAAAGTGACAGTCAAAGACAAAGTGCATCATCTCATGTTTTCTGTTGTGGCTGAAAGACTTGATTCACTACTGGGTGACAAAGCTTGTGAGGACTTAGAACTGGTCAAGAGAGTCTACTGTATAAACTGTGCCATAAGCAGACCAGATGACTCGGTGGATTCTGTAGTGAATAATTTCCAGGATGTGTTCAAAGGATTTGGAGTTCTACCATTCACTTACAAGATCCAGCTAAAGGAGGATGCTCAGCCAGTGGTACATGCTCCACGAAGAGTTCCAGCACCCCTGCGTGACTGGCTCAAGAATGAACTGGACAGAATGACCACACTAGGAGTCATCAGGAAAGTCGAAGAGCCAACAGACTGGGTTAACTCCATGGTATGTGTATAAAGAAAAAGAACAATGATCGAAGAATATGCATGGATCCAAAGGACTTAAATGCAAACATAAAACGTGAACACTACCAGATTCCCAAGTGAGAAGAAATCACCAGTGAAATGTCAGGTGCCAAATACTTTACAAAGCTCGATGCCTCACAAGGATTTTGGCAACTAAAACTGGATGAAGAGAGCACCAAATACTGTACCTTCAACACACCATTTGGCAGGTATTGTTTCCTCAGAATGCCTTTCGGGATAATATCTGCATCTGAAATCTTTCATAGAGCGATGGAACACATAATTGAAGGTCTGGAAGGAGTTCGGGTCTATGTTGATGACATCATCATCTGGGGCTCCACACTGAAAGAACACAATGAGAGACTGACTAAAGTGCTACAGAGCATACGCCGGAATGGACTGAAGCTCAACAAAGCCAAGTGTCAGTTTGGCGTCCAGGAAGTCACTTTCCTAGGAGATAATTTATCTGGTAAAGGAATAGAGCCAGATATGGAAAAAGTAAACGCCATACTCAAAATGCCCCGACCCACTGACAAAAAAGGAGTGCTACGCATCATGGGGATGATAAACTTCATTGGAAAGTTCATTCCTAACTTGTCAGCCAAGACAGCCTGTCTGCGAGACCTGCTACATAAAACAAATGAGTTCGCATGGACAGAAAGACATGAACAAGAGTGGATAAACCTCAAAACAGTGCTGACAACCACACCTGTACTCACCTTCTTTGACCCAACAAAAAGAATCAAAGTGTCAACGGATGCATCAAAAGATGGCCTAGGTGCAGTCTTGCTACAAGCAGAGGGTGAAGATTGGAAGCCTGCTGCCTATGCCTCCAGGTCTATGACTGATACTGAGTTTCGATACACCCAGATTGAAAAGGAATGTTTAGGCTTGGTAGTTGGACTAGAAAAGTTTCATGGCTACATATATGGACTTCCCACCTTCACAGTTGAGACAGACCACAGCCCACTGGTTGCCATCATAAAAAAGAACCTGAATGAGATGTCTCCAAGGATTCAACGACTCATGATGAAGCTGCAAAGATATGACTTTGAACTGATCTACACACCAGGCAAATACATAGGCCTAGAAATTCAGTCTGGACACTTTTGGGGCGCTAAAGTCGGGCGCTCGCTAAAGTTAGCGGCCGCCGGAAAGTGTAGGCCACATCACCGAAATTCAGTAGAGTTGGCCCTAAGTTTGGCCGAGCGCTGAAACTGGTGTTGAAATGCTGTGTTCCGGCGCTAAGCTGGCGATGCGGCCTAATAACGCCGAAGCCGGGCGCAGCGCAGGTGCGGTCATGTTTTGATTGACAGCAGACACCCTGACGCCGGCCAGCTCTTAAAGGGGGAAGGGTCAACTTTGACTGCTGCCACGCCCTGCATACTGGAGCCCTGCAGCTAGGCCTCAGCACTACTGGTGTGCCAAAATAGCGCCTGGAGCAATGGAGAGGGCCCGTGAGCGAGCGCAGCGCTTCTCAGAGCATGCTCTGAGTGTGCTCATTCATGGTGTGGAGAAGAGAAGAGAGATCCTGTGCCCGGACAGTGGCAGGAAGGCTCCCAGGAGCCAGTACAGGAGAGCTTGAGGCAAAATCGCCCGCAGGGTGTCATCCACCTGTGATGTCCCCAGGAGTGCGGACCAATGCCGCAAGAAGTTCAACGACCTCACTCGGATGGTGAAGGTGAGTACCCTTTCCAGTGTCCCCCTCATCCTTGCATGTGCACCTCACATTATGGGCAAAGGGACCTCAAAGGCCTAATGGGCAGCCCTCCTCCCGCAGCAATGGCACTTGCATGTTCATCAATAGCACTTTCTGCACTTAACACACTGGCCAAGCTATTCGACCATGGGAGGCAGTGCACCCAGCAACAGGGCACCACACTGGCCAAGCTATTCCACCATGGGAGGCAGTGCACCCAGCGACAGGGCACCACACTGTACTTAGAGGCCGTCCTTTCTCTTGCAGGCCAAGCTGGCGAGCAATGTAAGGAGCCAGGCTGTCACTGGTGGAGGCCGTCCCGAGTACCAGGCGCTCACTGATCTGGAGGAGAGCGTGGCACGACTCATGCGTGGCCGGGTGACTGGCCCTGTCGCGATTGGCGAGGCGGACCCTGTACTGGTACCCACTGGTAAGGACATGACCGGTTGCACCTCTCTCGTTGCCCTCGCGCTTCAGATCTACATCCTTTCCCACTGACCGACAAATGCGCATAATGCACCACTCAGGCCTCCCTCGCTGACGGCCTGTCCTCACTCTAAAGCTACTCTTGTGCCTTCCTGCTTTCAGCTGGTGAGGAGGAGGTGGTCCCTGAAGCGCAGAGAGCCAGGCCCTTGGAGGAGGAGGACGTCGAGGACCAGGAGGAAGGCGGCACATCGGGGGAACCCTCCTCCGCGCCAGGGGATGGCAATGGAGGGGAGACGTCTGACCTGCAGGAGAGCCAGGGGGAGGTGTTGGAGGGGAGGGCCGAAGCTGGTCCCAGTAGGGTGGACGCACGCGGGAAGGGTCCGGCAGCACGCCAGCCTTCTCCCCAGAGGGGGGAGGTGTTGGAGGGGAGGGCCGAAGCTGGTCCCAGTAGGGTGGACGCACGTGGGAAGGCTCCGGCAGCACGCCGGCCTTCTGCCCAGAGGGGGGAGGTGTTGGAGGGGAGGGCAGAACCTGGCCCAAGTGGGGTCGACGCACGCGGGAAGGGTCGGCCAGCTCGGCGGCCTTCTCCCCGGAGGAAGAGTCCGCCCTCCAGTCCGGACACGGTCCTCGCCCAGGAGGTGCGCGTCCTCGATGAGATGTCGGCGGCGTCTGAGCGGCGCCACCAAGAGTTCATGGGGGTGGTCGAACAGATGCCTCACGCCATTGAGTCCCTGGCTCAGAGTGTGGTGGCTTTCGGGGAATCACAGGCCAGGGGGTTCGAACAACTCACGGCAGCGCACGACAGGGGTGTCCAGCAACTGGCCGCAGCGCACGACAGGGGTGTGCAGCAACTCACGGCAGCGCAGGACGCGGGTGTGCAGCAACTGGCGGCAGCGCAGGACGCGACTCGCGAGATGAGTGGTGTCGTCCACACACTGGCAGAGCTGATGCGGGCACATACCAGGGCAGTTCGGGCACTCACTTCTGCCACACTCGCTGTGGCACGGAGGCATCGCCATGGCACCCGCCGCCCTGCTGCAGCACAGCGGTCTGGCCTCCCCCAGATTGCTGCGCTTGCTACACTGCCAGCCCGGCCGAGTGCCAGTGTCTCTGGCGAGCAGCGCGCACCTGCCATCAGCCAGCTTGCCCCCAATGGTGCTGCCGACACTGCCACTCCCCCAGCCAAGGTGCGACGAGCTGCTGCTAAGACTGATGCTGCCCAGCCACAGCTGCAGCAGTCAGTAGCCGGCCCCTCCCGGGCCAGGCCTCGTCTAGGCCGACCCCCAAGGGCACCTGCCAACACGCTTTGTGGCCCTCATGAGCCTTCCCCCAGCCTCGCCACACCCACAGGGCCCAGGTTGAGGCGGAGCAGCAGGTCGGCCAGGGGCCGGAGAAGCCTGTCTAAGGACTCGCCCTCTCGGCACAACCATTAGAGTGTGGTGAGAGCGGTTTCTTTTATATTGGGGGGCTTGTGTTGTGGGGGGCATTATTTTGTTAAGGCCGAGGATCAAGGCATTTTTTGTTTTCATGGGGGTGTCTCTGTTGTGGGGGGGGTGGCTTATTTTTGTAAGGCCGCTGTTGAAGGCCTTTTGGATGGGCAAGTTTCGTTAGTCCTCCCCAGGTTTTGGGAATGACAGATGTTTTTGACTGTTTTTTGGGGGTCTTGTCTATTTTCTGTTTCATGTGGGAAGGGCCCTGAGTTTGTGAAATAAAGCTTTTGATTTATTCAGCATGTCCAGGTGTCATGTTTGAAGTGGTTGTTGCGTTAACCGGCTGAGGGCTTGCGGAGCGGCTGCCTCAGGTGCGTTCATTGCCACAGGCCATTCCCTGACAGGGGGCCTAGAAGTGTCGATCAATAAGCCCCCGGCGGATGGCCCTTGGCCCTTGTCGCTCTCTCCTGGGCTGGTCCTCCTCCTCCTCCTCCTCCTCCTCCTCCTGCTCGTCCTCCTGAGGTGGTGGTGCAATGCCAGGTGGCAGTGCCTGAGTCCTGCGGATAGCCAGGTTGTACAGCATGCAGCACACGATGACGAACTGGGAGACTCTATCCGGCGAATACTGACGAGATCCTCCGGAACGATCCAGGCAGCGGAACCGTTGCTTGAGGACGCCTATCGTTTGCTCGATGATGTTCCTTGTGGCTTGATGGCTTTTGTTGTATGCCTCCTCCGCTGGGGTCCTGGGCGCGCGGAGCGGAGTCATGAGCCATGTACACAAAGGGTAGCCCTTGTCCCCGATAAGCCATCCCCTTGGTGGAGGCTGTGCCTCGAACATGTCAGCCACAGTAGTCTGGCGCAGGATAAATGCATTGTGGCTGCTTCCTGGGAAGCGGGCATTGACAGCTAGGATGCGCTGCCTGTGGTCACACACCAGCTGTACATTTAGGGAATGGTAGCCCTTCCGGTTGCGGTAATCCTCGGCATTGTGGATAGGTGCCCGCATAGCCACATGCGTGCAGTCAATGGCGCCCTGCACCATGGGGAAGCCCGCGATCCTGCCAAATCCGACTGCACGCTGCTCCTGCCTCTGTCGGGTCATGGGGAAGGAGATGAATTGGTGTCTCCTCGCGTAAAGTGCATCGGTGACCTGCCGGATGCAGCGATGCGCGGCGAACTGGAAGATGTTCGCTATGTCCGCAGCAGCGGCTTGGAAGGAGCCGCTTGCATAAAAGTTCAGAGCCACCGTGACTTTCACTTCCACCGAGAGAGACGTCCTGCACATCAGCTGTGGACGTAGATCTGTGTGAAGCAGCTGGCAGATCTCTGCAACCACCTCCCTTCTGAAGCGCAGCCTCTTCACACAATGCGCCGCAGTCATGGTGAGATAGGACACCTGCTCCCGGTATTGCCTGAGTGGGTAAGGCCTACGTTGCCAACGCCTGATGGCCCCTCTGCGTCTAGGCATGGCTGGCCCTCTCTCACAGCGTCTGCGAGCCCTTCGCACATAATGCTGCAACTGAGGGTTGGCCCCCCATACAGCCCCCATAATAAAGTTGAGAACAGATAAATCACAATGAATCAAATGTCAAAGCACTGGCCAGAAGCCAAAAATACCTCTCCTATGTTGTCCCAAATCTGTAACCTCTGTCCCTTGGTCTCTGTCCAGAAATCCAAAGCAGTAAAGTCATTGCAGCAAAATGGCTGGGCTTTATAGGTCAGTGTAAGTGCCCTTTAATTTGCGCTCCCCGAGGCCCACAGGGCCTCTTTTGCGTTCCACCTCACAGTTCTTAGCAGCGCCACGCCCACATTGGGCGGGCGCCACTGAATTTCCGGTTTGGGGCGCACAAACAGCGTTGCGCGACGATATGACGTCATAAGCTGCGCACGCACCTGAGCGGGCGCAAACACTTTGCGCCGGCGCTAAATGTCAACTGAATTTGGGCGTCGGCGCAGATCGGACTGCGTTCAGGCGCTAAGTGCCTAGCACCGGAAATATAGCCCTTTTATGGCGTTAGCGGCTGGCGCAACCCACTGAATTTCTAGGCCATAGTGTTAGCAGATGCACTATCCCGAGCACCCACAATGAGTCATGTGAGCTCTACTGAAGAAGGCATGGATGTTCATGTGAGTATGGTCACTGCTGTGCTGCCCGTGTCAGACACAAAATCAAAGCAAATAGCAGAAGAAACAGTAAAAGATACAGTGTTACAAACAGTAATAGAGAACATTTATCATGGTTGGCCAAAAGGTTCCTGTCCAAAATATTTTCACATAAGGTCAGAATTGAGTGTCGCAAGTGGACTATTACTAAAACAGAACAGAATAGTCATTCCACAGGCTCTACATCAAGACATGCTCAAAAGGATTCATGAAGGACACCTCGGAATTGAAAAATGCAAAAGGAGAGCAAGAGACACTGTTTATTGGCCTGGCATAAATAAGGACATTGAGAACATGATAGGCATATGTGAGACATGTCAGAAACACCAAAACAAACAAGCAAAGGAACCAATGATAGTAGCTGACATACCAACAGCACCATGGCAAAAGGTTGGTATGGACCTTTTCATTTAAATGGTAAAGACTATCTAATAGTGATTGACTACTATTCTAACTATCCTGAGATGGCACTGCTCTTAAGCACCACAGCAAGCAGTGTCATAATGCATGTGAAATTCATCTTCGCCAGACATGGAATTCCCAGGATTGCCGTTAGCGACAATGGTCCGTGCTTCAACTGCAAGGAGTGGCAACAGTTTGCAGCACATTATGACTTTCAGCACATCACATCCAGTCCTTTGTATGCTCAGTCAAATGGTAAGGCAGAGAAAGGTGTTCAAGTTCTCAAGCAGCTACTGAAGAAAGCGACAGAAAGCAAGTCTGATCCTTATCTCGCCCTGCTGAGCTACCGAGCCTCACCTTTAGACTGTGGTTCTTCACCTGCTGAACTACTAATGGGTCGCAAGTTGCGCACCACGCTACCCTGCTGTGCAAAAGAACAGCAAAGTGAGGAACTGAGACAGAGACTTCAACTGTTAAAGCTGAAACAGAAATCATACTATGACAAGTCATCCAAAACTCTAAAACCATTGACAAGGGATGATGTTGTCAGGATTGAGGATCCAGATGCATGGAACAGGAAAGCTACAGTTCTTGAGGAAGTAGGACCAAGGTCATACACTGTTAGAACTGAGGAAGGACAGATTCTCAGGAGGAACCGCCGTTCCCTCCTAAAAACACAAGAGACTATTCAAGACCAGATCGATGACAATGCCGCAACTGCATCTTGTCATTCACCGCCAGAACAATCTCATGAAGACACATCAGACTTACCCGTGTTGAGAAGATCCACACGTGAAGTAAAAAAGCCTGATAGACTTAACCTTTGCGTACAATGTAAAGCTTTGAAAATTTTTGACTGTTTTGAAAATGTTTATGTTTATAGAGCACTAACAAAAGTGTTACTGATATTATCTTTATTGTTCTCTTGAAAGTTGATTGATATTGATATTGTTAAACCTCAAAGAAAGGGGGATGTAATGATCAATAACATGTCATTCTATAGTGGACACTAGGTGGAGCCGTAGAGCTGTATATAGCTGTATATAAGACTACACTACCCAGCTGTATATATATTAAGACTACATTACCCATGAGGCACTAGGCTACCCACAAGGCAGCAGTCAAGATGGAAGCCTCTACAGATACTGTACCTAGTCCACATGTGCTCAATAAAAGTGTCTAGCAAAAGCTAGCTGTGTTCATAAGAATGTCTATTTATTAATGAACATAAGAAACTCCACTTCCCTGCCCGCTCCCCATAACCCTTGACTCCCTTACCATTCAAAAATCTGTCTTTCTCCACCTTGAATATATTCAATGACCCAGCCTCCATAGCTCTCTGGGGAAGAGAATGCCAAAGATTCACGACCCTCTGAGAGAAGAAATTCCTCCTCATTTCCATTTTAAATGTGTGACCCCTTATTCTGAAATTATGCCCCCTAGTTCTAGATTCCCCCACGAGGGGAAACATCCTCTCTGCATCTACCCCGTCGAGCCCCTTCAGAATCTTATATGTTTCAATAAGATCCCCTTTCATTCTTCTAAACTCCAATGAGTATAGGCCCAACCTGCTCAACCTTTCTTCATAAGAAAACCCCTTCATCTCCGGAATCAACCTGGTGAACCTCCTCTGAACTGCCTCCAATGCAAGTGTATCCTTCCTTAAATAAGGAGACCAAAACTGTACGCAGTACTCCAGGTGTGGTCTCACCAACGCCCTGTACAGTTGTAGCAGGACTTCCCTACTTTTATACTCCATTCCCTTTGCAATAAAGGCCAACATTCCATACAAGGATGATAATTTCTGCGTGGCCACTAGAATTGGCCTTGTTGTGTGACTGATGGTGTATCTTGACTGGAGAGGAACCGCTCCACTCTTATCCTTGTAGGTGACGAGATGAAAGAAGGAGGTGGTGAAGCTGATACGTTTAGCTCATGACATAAAGAGCTGTAACAATTGTGGACAACATGGCCCAATGATATATTTACTAGATACATGCTTCACTCTAGTGGGTAATGAATTTCTTTATCGCTATGAACCTATTACCTATAATTCATATTTTATTTTGCTTGTATTGTGGCTGAAATGAGCTCGCTTGTGTTTGTGATGAGATACTTTTCGTAGATACACCAAGAATGTAGGTGATATGGAATTGTTTGTGTATTGATGCTTGAACTTTGAATCTTAATCTAAATGAGTGATCATTAAGATTCATTACAGTCATGCTATTTCACTAGGTGAAGGAGAAAGTAGGTCAAGATGTGCATTTGTGAAGGCTCAGTAGTACAATGGATAGATCATACCATGTGTAGGGTCAATTATAGTCAGTACCAGGTAAAAAAACATGATTGTCCTCAGTAGGCCTGTTGCGTCCGTGTATAATAAGACACAGACTGCGGAGAATGGTACAACAGGTGTTTACTCAACGTGGCTCACACTGCAACTGCCTGTACAGATCACTATTCAGTGCTACATACAGGTGTGGTCACTGCCGGTACTACAGTATACATGAGCTGTAAAAAGTAGTTCCCCCCTTAAAGGTATATACATTACAATTCCTCCCCTTGTAGATTAACAGTACCATAACACTCATTTAACAATTAAATATCAAACTAATTACAATTAACACTTTTAACATGCAACATTAGCTGAAAATAGTCTATTTATATATTCAGTCTTTGGGGAGGCCTCCTGATCTTTTCTGGATAGCGCCTTTCCCGAGTGTCTTGCTCTTGGTGCGGAGGCGATTCTGGCCCCCTGTCGTCGGTTGGTTCATCAGCTTCCGATGCTACTGTTTCTGGGGTAAATGCGACCTGTACTTTGGGTTCATCACCAGGTATGTATGGGCGAGGCATGGGGTTGACTTGTTCCTGTGACTCTAGGATCTGGTCAGCATGGCGTCTCACGATGCTCTCCCCAACATCCACTGTGTACATTAGTGGGCCCTGCCGTGTGCATATCGTTCCTGGCTGCCATTTTTCTGTTCGGTAGTCGCGGGCCAAGACTGGTTGCCCTACTTTGAAGCTCCTTGTTGGCTTCTCATGGATGTGCAGGAATTGCTTACTCTCAACATCTCTTCGTACGTTTGGTCTGAGCAAATCCAGGCGAGATCTTATCCTTTGGTTAAAGAACATCATGGCTGGGGCCTGGTTGGTGACTGCATGTGTCGCATTCCGGTAGGCGAACAGGAAATTGTCCACCTTGTGCTGCAGAGGCTGGTGATCAGTCAGCAAGGTGAATTTCTGCCTGTGCAGATAGTGATTGAACTTTTTCACTCCCCACACTAGGCTGAGGGCCTCCCTGTCAATCTGGGTGTAGTTACGCTCGGCTGAGGATAGTGATCATGACGCAAACGCTATTGGCCTCTCTGAGCTGTCCAAGAATTTGTGCGACAGCACCGCTCCAATGCCGTAGGGTGACGCATCACATGCCAACCGAATTGGTAATGCTGGGTTGTAATGGGTCAATACCTCTTTCGATGTGATTAGTGTTTTGCTCTTCTGGAAAGCTCATCTACATTCGTCACTCCACTTCCATGGCACCCCAGTTTGCAGTAGGGTGTTCAGTGGGTGTAGTATTGTAGACAAATTTGGCAAGAACTTATGGTAGTAGTTTACCAGCCCGAGGAACGACCTCAGTTGTGACACATTTTCCGGTGCTGGAGCCTTGACTACTGCCTCAATCTTCTCTGGGAACTTATGAAACCCCTCTTTATCGATAACGTGGCCACAATACGAGATCTGTTTTCTAAAAAACTTGCATTTGGGGCGGTTAGCTCGGAGCCCATATTCCTGCAATCTAGTGAGCACCTGCTCCAGGTTGGCAAGGTGATCACTGTCATTTTCGCCCGTGACCAGGATGTCGTCCAAATAACACTGGGTCCCTGGGATCCCTTGCAGGACTTGTTCCATTGCCCTCTGACAAATAGCCGGAGCTGATGCTAGCCCGAATACCAGCCGGTTGTATTGGTAGAGACCTTTATGCGTGTTGATTGTGAGGTGTTTTTTTCATGCTACTTCTACCTCCATTTGCAGATACGCCTGGGCCAGATTAATCTTAGTGAAGTGTTTCCCTCCAGATAGCGAATCAAAAATATCTTCAATCCGCGGAAGTGGATATTGTACGGTTACCTTAAAGTCCCCACAGATGCGAACCTTCCTTGGTTCCCCAGGCGTGCTGCTCAACGACTTTTTCATCACAGGGACTGTTGTGTATGTACCTTTAAGGGAATAACTGGTCTCAGACTGCAGTACCGGCAGTGACCACCCCTGTATAAAAGTCCCTAGCAGGCTTCTGTAGTTTCAGTTTCCAGGTTGTCTCCATTCAGTAAAGACTTGTTATAATCAACTCCTGCAGTCCGTGCCTCAATTATACACGGACATAATACTGGCGACGAGTAAGAAACGAACTTACCTGCAACTCGGCAGCACCTCAGACGACGTTATTGAAGGTCGAAGCCAGAAGAAAAAATAAATAATCCAAAGAAACTCGAGAAACGGGCGTCGACCGTGGGCAACCGCCCTCCAAATCATCGAATTGAAAAGTGCAGGAGAGACTGTCGAGAGCCAGGCTTGGTTCTCCAGTCTGTGGTTTCCCAGCTAATCGGGCTGGTGGCAGGTAGTGCACTGATCCTTCCTGGGCTGCGGCGGGCTAGAGCTCGATTGGGTGGCTCTGCAACGGGGCTGGGCAGCGAGTCGGGAAGCAAAGAGAGAGAGAGAGGTCGGAGCACACGGGGCGCGGCCGGTGCTTCGAAGCCGGGCAGCGTTCAGATCTAAGAAGAGGGAGGGAAGTGTCCCAGAGGGTCCGCTCCACGACAGGAACAGTTCTTCAATTAACGGAGCAAATATTGAAGCGCGATAGAAAAATAAAAATATAATCGCCAGCAACAGCGTTGGCAGCAGCGGCAGCAGCGGGAAAACACGGGAGGCGCCATCTTAACTCGGCGGGGAAGAAGGAAAAGCACGGGAGGCGCCATTTTGATCCATCGGGGACGAAGGCAAAGCGCAGGAGGCACCATCTTAGATTTTCAAGATGCCAAAGACTGGCGATATCACTGCCTTCGATAATGCAATAGAAGACTGGACCACGTATGTGGAAAGAGTCGAGGTATATTGCGAGGCAAACGAAATGGCTGATGAGAAAAAGGCATCGGTATTGCTAAATTTAATGGGCGCAAGAACGTACGGCCTATTGCGGGACCTGATTACTCCAGCTAAACTGAAGGCGAAGAGTTTTAACGAAATTGTTGCTATCCTACAGGAACACCTAAATCCTACACCGCTGCTGATAGCAGAAAGATTTAAATTCCACAGGAGAAATCAGCATAAAAATGAGAGCAATGCTGATTACCTTACGGAACTACGCAAGCTATCAAAGCACTGCCAGTTCGGAGCAGGACCGGCAGATACCTTACGGGACAAATTTGTCTGTGGACTCCTGAGTGAAGGAACCCAGAAGGAGCTGCGGAAATACAACAAAAGCCACAGGAATACGGCACCCACGAAATGACACGGGGATTTGAAAAATGTTATCGCTGCGGCAGAACAAACCATAACCAGAAGGACTGCTGGTCCAAGGACAAAATATGCAGGCAATGCGGAAAGATGGGACACATTGCACGAGTTTGCAGGTCTGGGAAGAAGACCAACGACAACAAAAAGGCTACTAAGGAACCGTACAGGAAAGTACAAAAGATGACGGACAGTAGTTCCAAAGACCAGATGAGCGATAGTGAATCCGGGAACAAGAGACTAAGCTGTCTCAAACTTCACAACGTAGTCGCAAAAGAGGATCTCTGAACCATTTGGGTCACCCTCACGATAGCAGGGTCCCAAGTCAAAATGGAATTGGATACAGGATCAGCTCTAACCATCATGAATCGACGAGACTACGAGCGGCTATTCTCACACATACCCTTGAGAGAGACATCCATCGTCTTGAGGATGTATACGGGGCAAAAAGTATACCCCAGAGGAAAAATAAGGGTGCCTGTCGAATACAACGGCAAGAAAATACGGAAATTCTATCTCTACATTCTGCAAGATGGTGGACCACCGTTATTGGGACGTGAATGGATCAGAAAGATAAGTTTAGACTGGCACTCCATTCAGGCACTGACGGTGGCTGGTAAAAAGGATGACGACGTCACTCCTGGACGATTGTCAACAATCTTAGCTGACACCAAAGAGGTATTTCAACAAGAACTGGGCACTCTTAAAGGCGTAACCGCCTCGATAAAAATAGAGGAGAATGCAATTCCCAAGTTTTTCAAAGCAAGACCGGTACCATATGCAATTCGCCCAGCCATCGAGGCAGAGCTGGAGAATCTGGAGAATGCAGGCGTGTTATCTAAGGTAGACTGGAGCGAGTGGGCGACACCCATCGTTCCTGTCATGAAGAAAACGTTAAACAATAAGTCTGAGGAGCCAAGAAAGGTTCGCATCTGTGGGGACTTCAAGGTGACGGTGAACCCAGTCCTTCACACAGTACAATATCCTCTTCCAAAGATAGAAGATATCTTCGCCTCACTATCTGGAGGGAAGCGTTTTACAAAAATTGACCTAGCACAAGCATATTTGCAGATGGAGGTTGAAGAATCCTCTAGGAAGTATCTCACGATAAACACTCACAAAGGTCTTTACCAGTATAATCGACTGGTATTCAGAGTAGCATCAGCTCCGGCGATATGGCAAAGAGCGATGGAACAAGTCCTGCAAGGGATTCCGGGGACTCAGTGTTACTTAGACGACATCCTAGTGACAGGTGAAGATGACAGTGAACACCTTGCCAACCTAGAGCAGGTGCTCACTAGACTACGTGAACATGGGCTACGAGCCAATCACCCCAAGTGCGAGTTTTTTAAGAAACAGATATCGTATTGTGGCCACGTGATTGATGAAGAGGGGTTGCATAAGTCCCCTGACAAAATTGAAGCGGTAGTTAAGGCTCCAGCGCCTGAAAATGTGTCGCAACTGAGGTCATTCCTCGGATTGGTGAATTACTACCATAAGTTTTTGCCGAATTTGTCCACAATTCTGCATCCACTGAACGCCCTACTACAAACGGGAGTAGCATGGAAATGGAGCAATGAATGTAAGCGGGCCTTTCAGAAGAGTAAGGACCTAATCACTTCAAGAGAAGTATTGGCTCACTACAACCCATCACTACCGATAAGACTGGCGTGTGATGCGTCTCCCTACGGCATTGGGGCGGTACTGTCACATAAATTCCTTGATGGTTCAGAGAGGCCGATAGCTTTTGCGTCACACTCGTTAACTTCAGCCGAGCGTAACTACGCCCAGATTGACAGAGAGGCCCTCAGCCTGGTGTGGGGGGGTGAAGAAGTTCAATCACTACCTGCACGGTCAGAAATTTACTCTACTAACTGATCATCAACCTCTCGTCTCCATTTTCAACCCTCAGAAGGGCGTACCGATAATGACGGCACAACGGCTACAGAGGTGGTCCCTTTTCCTAGGGGCACACCAATATGACATCGAGTACAAAGGAACTAAACAGCATGGGAATGCTGATGGATTGTCGCGCCTACCGTTGCCGACGGTGGAAGAAGAACTGGCAGTGGATCCAGTGGAGTTATTCCACTCAACTATAGTCGAATGTCTCCCTGTGACGAATGCAAACATAGAAAAGGAAACACAAAATGACCCGACACTCTCCTGGGTCTATGATTTAACGGTGAAGGAATGGCCAGCACATGGCGAACCACTGCTGCCAGCATTCTTGCCGAGAAGAGAACAGCTGTCAGTGTGCAGAGGAACCTTGATGTGTGGATCCAGAGTAGTAATTCCACCCAAATTGAAGGATAGAGTGCTCAATGAGCTTCATGAGGGTCATCTGGGAGGGGTAAAAATGAAGAACTTAGCCAGAGCGTTTGTGTGGTGGCCGGGAATCGATAGAGAAATTGAAGAGATGACCAAGAGCTGTACAGGATGCCAGAAGGTCCAAAACGCCCCACCACAAGCCCCTCTACATCCATGGGAGTGGCCCTCATCTCCATGGCAAAGGGTGCACATTGATTTTGCTGGTCCCTTTATGGACTCGATGTTTTTAATTGCGGTGGATGCACATTCAGAGTGGCCAGAGGTAATAAAAATGTCCTCAACCACCACAGAAAAAACTATCACAGTCTTACGAACCATATTCGCCAGGAATGGGCTGCCTGAACAGATTTGCTCTGACAATGGACCACAGTTTGTGTCTGAAGAGTTCCGGAGGCTCTTAAAGAACAATGGTGTTAAGCATTACACATCCGCCCCATATCATCCAGCCACTAATGGATTGGCCGAGAGGTTTGTTCAAACATTCAAGAAGGCTATCAAGGCAATGTGTAATGAAGATATACCCCTGCAACACAAGGTGGATAACTTCTTGTTTGCCTACCGGAATGCGACACATGCGGTTACCAACCAAACTCCAGCCATGATGTTCTTCAATCGAAGACTACGATGCCGCTTGGATTTGGTTAAGCCAAACGTCCGAAGAGATGTGGAGAACAGGCAGTTTCAGAATATGAATGAAAGGCCGACCAGGAGTTTTAAGATAGGTCAACCAGTTTTGGCCCGGGACTACCGCACAGAGAAATGGCAGCCAGGAACGATCTGTACACGGCAAGGACCTCTAATGTATACCGTGGACATTGGAGAGAGCATTGTAAGACGCCATGCTGACCAGATTCTAGAGTCACTGGAAAACGTCAACTCCACACCACGATCTGATACACCTGGCGATGAAACTGAAGTACCAATTGCATCTACCGCAGAATCGGTGATATTGGAAGCAAACGAACCAAACAACGACATTGATCCCGACGCAACCTTGCCAGAAGAACCTGATATCCCAAAGAGGCGTTATCCAGACAGAATCAGGAAGCCTCCTCAAAGACTGAACTTATAATTGCTTAACTTCAACCAATGTATCTAGCAACCGTAATTGTAATTGTAATTAGTTATTATTTAGTTGTTAAATGAATGTTATGTACTGTTTATCTAAAAGGGGAGGAATTGTTGTGTATGTACCTTTAAGGGAATAACTTGTCTCAGACTGCAGTACCGGCAGTGACCACCCCTGTATAAAAGGCCCTAGCAGGCTTCTGTAGTTTCAGTTTCCAGGTTGTCTCCATTCAGTAAAGACTTGTTATAATCAACTCCTGCAGTCCGTGTCTCAATTATACACGGACATAATAGGGACGATGGGTGTTGCCCACTCGCTCCAGTCTACCTTGGACAGTACACCTGAACGTTCCAGACTCTCCAGCTCTGCTTTGACGGCTGGAATTAAAAAATTAAAAAATTTTGGGCTTGCGTTTTCTTCAATTTTAATCGTCACTGTCATGCCTTTTAGTGTTCCGAGTCCTTGCTGGAACACTGCTTTCGCGTCAGTTAGGATCTTTGACAGTCGCCCAGGTGTGACGCCATCATCCTTTTTGTCAGCCACAGTCAGTGCCTTTATGGAATGCCAATCCAGTTGTATTTTCCGGATCCATTCACGTCGCAGTAATGGTGGTCCTCCATCTTGCAATACATACAGGTCTAGTTTTGGTGTTTCCTTACCGTTATATATAACGGTCACCCTTATTTTTCCTTTGGGGTAGACTTTTTGCCCCATGTACGTCGTCAAAATAATTTTTGTGTCTCTCAAGGGTATGTGTGAGAATAGCCACTCATAGCCCCATCGGTTTATGACTGTTAGGGCTGATCCTGTGTCCAATTCCTTCTTTACCTAGACTCCTGCTAACTTGAGAGTGACCCAAATGGTTCGGTGATCCTCCGTTGTGATCACATTATGTAGTTTCAGACAACTCAGTTCCCTGCTTTCGGAGTCGTTATCATTCTTTTGTTCATCTGAACTATTCTCCGTCATCTTATGTACCTTCTTGTACTTTCCTTTGGTAGGTTTCTTATTGCTGGTTTTCTTTCCCGACCTGCAGACTCGTGCTATGTGTCCTACTTTTCCACACTGTCTGCACACTTTGTCTTTGAACCAGCAATCATTCTGGTCGTGTGTTGTTCTGCCGCAGCGATAGCACTTCTCTGTTCCATATGACATTTCGTTGGTGCCATATTCTTGCGGTCTCTGTTGTATCTCTGCAGCGCCCCGTGCTGCTGCTTCATATGATACCGCAATGCTGAAAGCCTTTTCCAGCATAAGGTCCTTTTCAGATAAAAGCCGTTTCTGGGTTCCTTCACTTTGAAGCCCACACACAAACTTGTCCCTTAAGGTATCTGCCAGTCCCGCTCCAAACTGGCAGTGTTTCGATAGTTTGTGCAGTTCTGTTAAATAATCAGCATTGCTTTCATCCTTATGCTGGTTCCGTTTGTGAAACTTGAATCTTTCTGCTATCAGCAGTGGTGTGGGGTTTAAATGTTCCTTTAGTATCGTTACTATGTCTTCAAAACTCTTTTCCATTGGCTTCGTTGGGGTTACTAGATTTCGTAATAAACCATACGTCTTTGCACCCATTAAATTTAACAATACCGACGCTTTCTTGTCATCTGACACCTCATTTGCCTTGCAGTACACCTCTATTCATTCGACATATGTCGTCCAATCTTCGACTTCATTGTCAAATGCGGTGATACTGCCACTCTTTGGCATTTTGGGTGTGGTTTAAAATGGCGTCTCCCAATGGCTTAAAATGGCGTCTCCCGCGCTTTCCTTCCTCCCCCGCTGCTGCCAACGCCGCTCCCGGCGGTTCTCGTGGCAATGGCGGCGCCCTGTAGGTTTCGCGCGCTTCTCCTGCGCTGCTGCCAACGCCGCTCTCGGCAGTCCTCGTGGCAATGGCGGCACCTCGCGGGTTTCTGCGCGTCTCTCTCTCCCTCTCTCCGACGCTGCTCGGCTCCTGAACACCGGCTGCGCCCTGTGCTCTCTGCCCTCTCTCTCTCTCCCCCGTCGACGCTGCTCGGCCCTTTGCTGTGCTGCTCGGTCGGGCTCTAGCCCGCCGCTGTCTGGGAAGGGTCTGCGCACTACCTGTTGCCAGCCCGTTTCGCTGGACCACCTCGACTGGAAAGCCAAGCCTGGCTCTCGACAGCCTCCCCCGCAATTCTCGCGTCTCTGCTGGATGTCTGGGCGGTTGCCCGTGGTCGACGCCCGAGTCTCTGGCCTTGACCTCCAATCCACTGATCTCCAGGAACGAATCCCCGGAAGGTGATGCAGAGTTGCAGGTAGGTTCGAACCTGCCTCGTCGTTGCGTCCGTGTATAATAAGACACAGACTGCGGAGAACGGTACAACAGGTGTTTACTCAACGTGGCTCACACTGCAACTGCCTGTACAGATTACTACTCAGTGCTATATACAGCTGTGGTCACTGCCGGTACTACAGTATACATGACCTGTAAAAAGTAGTTCCCCCCTTATAGGTATATCATTACAAGGCCCATCTTCTACTTCAGTATCTGCCAATACCACACACAGTCTCCAGGACCAAGAGTTATAAAAGCTGCCTTTAACTCAGAACCAGGCAATACCATCGGAAGAACAACCTTACACATAGAATTACATAGAATATACATCACAAAAACAGGCTATTCAGCCCAACCAGTCCATGCCGGTGTTTGTCCTTAATCTTGTACCTCACAGCATTGAACCACTTTCAGAACCTCCCCTAATCTCTTTTAACATCAGGCATTCAGTTTTTAGGAAATTTCTTCCCACATTATCTGGATCTTGTTGGCTTGGGAGGGCACTTCTTAACTGCCAAACTGACATTTTGTTTTGGGGCCCTTTAGCACAAAAAAATGCAACTCTTTGTCTGCACAAACTTCCTCCTTAGTTTGCTTATTTTTGTCATTTATGTGGACCATCTAACTAATTTCTCTTGGGGCATGCACTGTTATGCACATCTATCATGCCTTCATGTGTCTAGGCCCCACGCTCTAGAATTCCCTTCCTAAGCCACACTGCCTCTCCACCTCTCTCTCTCTCTCTCTATCTTCCTTTAAGACCCTCCTTAAAACCCACCTCTCCGACCAAGCTTCTGGTCACCCCTCTGGTTCGGCATCCATTTTTTTGATTATGCCTCGGTCAAGCGCCTTGAGACATTTTTCTACGTTAAAGGCGCTATATAAATGCAAGTTGTTGCTTATGACATGAGCCAAGGTGCAACTTCAAATACCTCAGACAAAGGGACAAATAATGAAAATGAAACGGGTGGAACACCCGCAATGGCTCTGTTTGTAAATGCACTACCCCATGTGGTACGGAGACGGACAGACCAAGAAGGTTCCAGGTTTGATGGGACTTTGGCCTGTGGTGAGATTGGCGATTTCAGCCAGGTTGGTCATAGAGCAGGTATAGTTAACCTCAGCATCCCTGGACTAGGGAGAGGGGAAAAAATTAATCAATTCAGCGACTGACCCCTGATGGAAAAAGTACATGTGTGAGCCAATGCGCCCTCTAATTTTTTTTCTGGTGCTGGGCCCCTTTAAATTTGCAGCGCAGCCGCGCATACGCGGTATCTTTTCCAGCGGCAGCAGCTGCTGAGCAGTCACGCACCTTAGGGGGAACATTGGTGTGAACATTGGATGAGGATCGGACTGGGTTCAGCAGTGATGCCTCACATAACCGAACAGCCTGCCAACACTAACCCATCAGGCTCACAGCTGAAGAAAGGGCACTTGGGTGAGGTACTGCAGGCCATTGGCGATTACAAAACTGCCAGCATGTCAGAATCAGAGAATTGCACTGTCATTTAAAATATGATAGATAAATGGTGGTGTCTGTACATTTATTTATTTCACTCAGACATTCCTCGATATGCTGTTTATGCTTCAGGACTGATGGTTAGATGCAGCCTCGAAGCAGGTGTTTTTGCGTAGAATCCTTCCTCAGTCATGTGACATCAAGAAGTTCCAGTACTGTGACATCATAAATGGGAGCAATGGATTGTGGGGAGAACCCCTCATTCATGATGTCGTTGGAGTAGAACCTCATAATTTCACGTTCGGGTGTTCTGTCTGATCCAACCCTCTGCTCTCAGACTGCCTCTAACCAGCAATTCAACATGATGGCAAGGGGTGACCGGAATCAAAGGTAAGTGTACCACGTGGCAGTTCCGTAGAATACATTTCCCCATTTCACTACAGCACATCTCAGAAGCCACACTTCAGACATCAAAGTGTGAAAGGTATATAAGAGAAAGAAAGGAAGACATAGAATCATAGTACAGCACAGAAGGAGGCCATTCGGCCCATCAAGGCCCAGCCGGCTACGTCTTCTTGAAGTCTATTACTATCCTCCTCACTGTTTACTACACATCAAGTTTTGTGTCATCTGCAAATTTTGAAATTGTGCCCTGTACCCCCAAGTCCAAGTCATTGATGTATATCAAAAACAGCAGTGGTCCTAGTCCTGAAGCATTGGGGAACGGCAGTGTATATTTCCCTTCAGTCCGAAAAACAGCCATTCACCACAACTCTCTGTTTTCTATCCCTTTGCCAATTTTGTATCCGCGCTGCTACTGCCCCTTTTATCCCATGGGCTTCAATTTTGCCAACAAGCCTAGTTTGTGGTACTTTATCAAACACCATATACGCAACATCAACTGCACTGCCCTCATCCACCCTCTCTGTTACCTCATTAAAAACTCAGTCAAGTTAGTCAAACATGATTTGCCCTTAATAAATCTGTGCTGGCTCTCCTTTATTAGTCGATGCTTGTCTAAATGGCTGTTAATTTTCTCCCGGATTATTGTTTCTAAAAGCTTCCCCACCACCGACGTTAAACTGACTGGCCTGTAATTGCCACGTTTATCCTTCTCCCCTTTTTTGAACAAGGGTATAACATTGGCAATCCTCTAGTCCTCTGGCACCACCCCTGTATCTAAGGAGGATTGGAAGATTGCGGCCAGCACCTCTACAATTTCTATCCTTACTTCCCTCAGCAACCTAGGATGCATCCCATCTGGACCAGGTGACTTATCCGCTTTAATTACCCGCCAGCCTGTCGAATACCTCCTCTTAATCTATTTTTATCTCATCCAGTATCCCAGGAACCGTCTCGTTTACCATAGCTTTGGCAAAGTCCTCTTCCTTGGTAAACACCGATGCAAAGAACCAATTTAATAATTAACATTTCATGCTAATTTTTCTTAGATGGAGCCAGACATTTACAAACACCTTCCAATCTGCAAACTTCCCTCACCAAATAGCAGTTGAACTCCAATTGGCCTTAGGTGTGTTTACTTACAGCATTTAGACTTTGTGGCCTTAAAGAGACAGGACTCCTTAGACACAAATCCACTTTAGCGACAGAATAATGCATTGTGTGTTGCACGGTAAACTACTCAAGTTCTTATAAAATAGCAAATCACCTGACTTGGCTCAGTGGTAGTACTCTTACCTCTAAGTCAAAAGTTTGTGGGCTCAAGTCCCCCTTACGCACATAATCTACGCTGACCATTCAGTGCAGTACTGAGGGAGTGCTACGTTATTGGAAGTGCTATATTGTGGATAGGACAGTAAATCAAGGCCCCGTTTGCTTGCTCAGGCAGATGTAAGAGATCCCGCGGCTCTATTTGAAGAAGACCAGGGAAGTTGTCCTGGCCAACATTCGTCCCTCAACCAACACCAACAAAAACAAATGAATTGGTCATTCATCTCATTGCTGTTTCAAAGACCTCGCTGTGCACAAATTGACTACTATGATTGTCTACAAAAACACCAGTGACTGCAGTTCAAAAGTAATTCAGCGGTAAAATGCTTTGGGATGTGAAAGGTTCTATATAAAAGCAAGTTCTTTCTTTGACTTACTGAGTGCAATTATGGGAGAGACACTAGTATTATGGAAATAACGGAGTCCATCCGTCTGTCACTAAAGCTCACATTGAAGCTCCATTTTCAAGCATCCAATTGGTCCATTAGTTGAAGCCAATGCTAAAGCCCCATCCTCCAGCATCCATCATAATCACATGAGACCATAAATCTCATTGGTCGGTCCATCCTTCACCTAAACCTGGGCCTGCAACCTCCAGTCCAACCTGAAGCTTGTTGATTCCATGCTTCCTGCCCTTGGACGACCCCACACTCTGCTCTTTGACTCCAGCTGCTCTAGACCACATTCCTTAGCCTTGGGCCACTCCAGGCCTCATTCACTGACCTTGGCCCACTCCAGAGAACTAGTCGTGTTTAGAAACCAGGCTTCAGAGCTTCCTTGATAGGTCTGTGCATAGCTGGCTTATTGGTTACACGGAGGTTTGATCACTGGTGCGTGCCAAATGATTGATCTCAGTTAAGAAGGCGGTAGAGGAACTGCAAATATCCCCAGAACCCATGGACTAGGGAGGAGGTAAACATCATTCAGGATATTAGCTTTTTAATCGCTGTCTAGTGCCAGTAAATGAGGATCGTCCACTTGCCGAGGAACCAGAGATAGTTTGAATGTATGCAACCATACCTCCACAAAGGAGAAGAGCAGACATGCCTGGAGGGAAAAATGGATCGTAAAAAGTAAGAAGCTAGAGCACATGTATGTAATAAAATAAAAACAGCGAAAGCCCAGTTAACAGAACTAGAAACAATAGAATCACCACACGTCTGTCTTATTGTAGCCTTTTTTTGTTCTCCTTTGTCTTTTATTTTCACTTAGTTTTTCTTTCCATTCATTTCCTTTCTCACTTTTTCCTTCCTAATGTCATTCTTTTGTTTGGTTTCACTGCACAGTGAATTTCATTTTTGAGATAGCGAGAAGGCTTGGGCCTATCGCAGGTGGGTGGAAAGTTCCAGAGAAAGGTTGCGGGGGAAGATCGTCTTTGTGAAAAACCTTACTTAGAAAGTAGGCGGGTTCTCTTTGCAGTTTAGTCTGTCTGTACAGGAACTGGAAAGTGCCTTTGTGCATGTGTTGGTGTATCTGTAGCTACAAAGAAATAAGATTCAAATAACCTATTATTACTGATCACTAAGATACTTTAATGGTCTCTTAATCATTGCTCATAATTGAATGTTTGCTCAACCGATTACACTTTATATAGTACGAAGTTTTAACAGGCATGTGGATTACTCTTTGGAATTTATCTTCCTTCCCTCCAGTTTTCTCCCTTTCATCTCCTGAAGATGGTCACTCGTGTACAATAATGCATGGCCATTTGTGGTGTGCGAGCCTGGACAATAAGGCTGGAATTTTCCGGGGTGGTAGCGGGCTCGATCGGAGGCAGGTCAGGTGGGAAAGTTGTTATTTTTGGGAGCAGGTCGTGAACCCGCTGTCTTCCCGCTCCCATGTGCCTTTCCCCCAAGCATGTCTGTCAGCGTGGACCTGACCCGACCGGCAGAGACGGGCGACCCACTTTAAAGTATTAGTAGCTAGTTGTCAGACCCTTAAGAGTGGTTTCAACCTTACCTTTTAAATTTAACTGGATGGTCACGGGAAACACGCTGCTCGGGAACCACGTCTGTCAACATGAGGCGGGAGTTCAGTGGCCATTGTTCCAGCTGATTAGTTGACAGCATCAAATGTTCTATAAAAGCTCCCACCTGACAGATGATCACTTTCCTCAGTAGAAACTGTTTCTCACTGCATTCCCAGCACAGATTCTGCAGGCTGCAGTCTTTCCAGCAAAGTCTCCATCCAGTGTCACCTCATTGGAAGAACCTCTCTCACCACTGATAGATTGCTTCGGTTGTCTCTACTTCACCTGCCATCTATTCCACCAGCATGGATGCCGTCTCACCTTGGTCCTCAGAATCTGACCATGATGAGCCCCAACACCAGCATCACCAACAACAACACCACCAACCTTCTCCGCAACCACCTGATGCTGTACAGGACAGAGGGCATCAGCACCCAAGTACATTGCTGCCTGGTAGGCCAGGGATGGCCTCACCATGGCCAGATTTACTTCACTTGACGCTGTACACCCTGGCTGCCACATGTTGCACCAGGTTGGCACCACCCCACATCAACACCATAAAACATCCCTACAATGACCAAGCCATTCCTTTCACACTCACTACCATTGTGGGGGGTACCCTTATGTCTCACCATGCACTGCAGCTCACTGAGCTACTTACAAAGGTGCACACAAATCTGTCCAAGACCGGAAAGTGTTGAAAATAAAGATTGTTATGTTTGACAGCACATTAATGGAAACTTTACATAAACATTGGATAAAACACCCAAGTGACTACCCTTGTGAATCTACTTGTATATCATCTTTCTCTTCCACGTGCTTCTATGAGGTGATTGCCCTGTGGCTTCAACAGAGGTAGAGGCAGCCTGCTCACTTCCATGCTGCCAAGGAGTTGGAGAGCACGTTGCTGCACATCAGTGGGGCCATGAGGACCCACGTCTACGCTGACATCCCTCCTAGAGGAATAGCCTCTGCCAGCTATTCTCCATAGCGACCATGTGCTCCTGTGAATGACGCATTAGCTGCTCCGTGCAGGTGGCCGTCCTTTCCATGGAGGAGCCTACAGTTGCCATTGCCTGCGACACGGTGGTGCTCGTGTTGGAGATGGACTCCTCCATTCTCTGAACATCTGCAGACATTGCAGTCGCAAAACCTCCCTCTTATTTTGAGCTCTCTTTTCCTGCAAGGAGGGAAAGAGAGAAGGTTGAATGAGACTGACAGAATGAGTGTAAGGAATGGATGGGTTAGGTCTTTAGAAGGTGACTATGATGCAATGGGGTGGCAATGCTAAGTGGCCTCCTTGTGTAGTGTTAGTTGGTATGATTGCACTAGGATGAGGGTGAGTGTGAGGGGTGGTTAGTCAGATGGGGATGTGTAGATAGAGAGAGAGAGGGATGGTTGGACATGCAAGGTATGTTGGTGTGAGTAAGGATGTGCAGGGGTAGTGTGGGGAAGGCAGAGTGATGGGGATGTGATGAGAGGCACAGCAGGATGAGGTTGAGTGTGGCTTTGTACTCACATTTCCTGATCTACTGAGATCATTGAAACGTTTGCGGCAGTGCACCCAGGTCTGCCTCACCACATCCCTGCTTGTGACCTCCTCTGCAATGTGCAACCAGGCTGTTTTGGAGTCCTGGGGAGGTCTCTTCCGCCCATTGGAAGGGAAGAGGATCTCCCTGCGGGCTCTGATTCCCTCCATAAGCATATGAAGGGAGTCATCGGAGAACCTGGGTGCAGCACTCTGCCTCTGTGCAGTCACTGTGAGTGTTTGCAGAACTCCAATGCTGTAGTGCACTGACAGCACTGTGTTACATTTGACATTCAAATCCAATGTGGCCGTGGTCCCTTTAAAGATCCCGGCTGAAAACACGTCATCGATGACGTCACCAGACCCGCACCATTTAATTGGGCCGGGTAACGCGCAGGGCGGGCTTAATAGGCGTCATTAAGGTAAAGTCATTTTCAGCAGCGGGATGGAGCCAGCAGCGGGGTCGCGACCCCTGACGGACACCGCCCACACCGGACCCGCCCAGGTAGGCTAAACTCCGGCCTAAGTGTCGGCAGGCTGTTCAACAGTGGGGGGAAAAATCACAGCTACACACGAGCCAGTTCTCACCTCCTTTCCAGCGATATCCAGCCGGAGTCACTGGATAGTGGTCAGGAATGGGATTCCTGGCTGAGTTTCCCCCCTCTCTACTCAATGGGCCATGAGGCCAATTGTACCACCTTAGCAAACTCACGTAGACAGCCAACCCAGAGCAGGTGGAGGTTCCAATCTGGGAATGTTTCTAGCCGTATTGCTCGACTCCATGCTGCCCAGCTCCTTTACCACAAATATCATGATCTTTATAAAGAACTGAGATGAGGGGATTAAAAGTGCAATTTCTAAACTTGTCTTTGACACAAAGGTATGTATTGACTGGTTTAGAGATAGGAATTTCTAATTGGGGCTTAAATTAACTGACATGTATGTATTATAATTATGACAGCACAGAACATCCATTTTGTATCAGTGGTGACCTCCATCTAAGGCCCCATTGGCCTGAACTAAAGAGGACACATGTGTGATGTTAAAATGTGTGACATTGTTTGGAGATTTGGAAAGGATCACCAGATAAACTGATTTGAACACAAGAGGCGGGAAATCAGCTGGCTTCCATGTTGAACCGGCCGGCAGGTCTGTCCTGGGGGTGGGGTGGGGGAGGCAATATTGGGGGGGGGCGCTGGGTGGGCAGGCGGGGCTGGAACAGGCTGACAGCAGACCAGAGTTTTGCAATTGCTCCTCTTGGACCCACCAAAGAAAAAAACGGCAAGTTTCCTGGGCCGTTTTCTCAGCAGTCTCCAGCGGTCTCTTTAAGGTCTGATGGTTAGACTGCTCAATGCCTGGTACGAATGGGTGGAGTGTGCTCACTGCCAAATTACATATATAAGCAGCCTTCCGTCTGATTCAGGCAGGCGGGCTGCTCACCCACTTACAGGCCCACCTGAAAATTGCATCAGGTGGGCCTTGGGCATCAGTGGGGTGGCTGAGGTCCCTTCCCCAACCCCGATTTACAATTACTGGCGGCCCGTTTTTCAGGTGTTTAATCTACAGCATGATACGAGTGAGAAGACACAGAGAAAATTCCATTGGACATTCCACCCCCCCTGGGCTCGCCTCCCCTCTCCCCAGGCCCGGCCTGTCAGCTGGTTCAGTGTGGGTGCTGGCCGATTTCCAGCCCTCCCCCAGAGGGCGAATGAGGCCCAGACTTCAAAATGTCTCGGACCTCACGCCGGCATGGACGGGCGGGGCAGAGCAATCAATCCGCTGGCTTCATGCCCGTTTCGGGCCCCACCTGAAAATCGCAGCCCCCTCCGTGCCGCCCCCCCCCCCCGCCCCCCAGACCTCCAAAGAAACGTCAATAAATCAAAAAATAGCAGAGGAGACAAAAGCAATGAATAGAAATGGTGTGAAGGAGTTAATATCTGTGCTGCAAAAACTGACTGAAATGACAAAGGCTATTCTTTCGTAAGATGACGAGTGAGAGAACACGAGATGGAGATCTATAAAATAATGAGGCAAATAGAGAAGTTGTAGTTAGCAGATTTTAACAAGTGAATCAAGCATAGCAGGCACACTAGGGTGATAACGCCTCTGGTTGCTGTGTGAAAGAATATAATGAATGCTGACACAAAGATTTCCTGTGTGCAGCATTTCTAGTGAAATCGTAAACGTCTTCTGAAAGAACATATTTCCAAGTCCACTGTAAATAATGACCAAAGGAAATCGTCACACCCACTTCGTGTTGTCGCTACATGCAGTGACCAGAGGCGCTCTTACTTCACTGTCACTAGCTGAAAACAAAATTTAGAAGATAGGCCTTCTAAAATGTTTAAAGTGTTCGGTCAGAAATACTGAGTCAATGGCCGCAATTTTGCCGACCGAGGTGGGTCTGGGGCAGCCGAGGGTGGTATCGCGGTCCCAGCCCGCTGCCTGCTGCAGCCCGCACTTACAAGCGATTTTCCCCTGATTGGGCTTGTTAAACCTGCCCTGCCAGGTTCCCGGACAATTAATAGGAAGCGGGTCTGATGATGTCATTTGATGACGCGTCATCAGCCGGTTTCCTTAAAGGGGCCATGTCCAAATTGATCTTGACAGTTCTGCTGTCAGTGTTCTGCTGTCAGTGTTCTACAGCATTGAGGTGCTGCAAACACTGACGAGCACTGCACAAAAGTGCACGACTGCACCCAGGCTCTCCCATTACTTCCTCTATATGCTTATGGAGGGAGTCGCAGCACGCAGGGAGGTTCTCTTCCCTTCCCATGGGCGGAAGAGACCTCCCCAGGAGATCAACACAGCCTGGTTGCACATTGTACAGGATGGCACAAGCAGGGATGTCGTCAGGAGGACCTGGGTGCAGTGGTGCAAACCTTTCAATGATCTCAGTAAATCAGGAAATGTTACTGCCAAGCCACACTCAACCTCATCCTGCTGTGCCTCACATTCCCATCACTCTACCTTCCCTACCCTACTCCTGCACATCTTTACTCACACCAACTTACCTTGCACCTCCACCCATCCCTCTCTATCGACATTATCACTTCCCCATCTCACTAGCTACCCCTCACCCCTCACCTACTGCAAGCATACCAACTAATAACACACAAGGGTAGGCACTTGGGTGGTTTAGCCAATGTTCACGTGAAGTTTCTGTTAATGTGTTGTCAAACATTGAAATCTTTATTTTCAGCACTTTGCGTTCTTGGACAGATTTGTGTGCATCTTTGGAAGTGGCTTAATGAGTTGTAGTGAATGGTAAGACATAAGAGTACCACCCACCCTGCCTCCCCCCAATGGTGACGAGTGTGAAAGGAATGGCTTGGGCATTGTAGGCATGCTTTATGGTGTTGGTGTGGGGTGGTGCCAACCTGGCGCATCATGTGACAACCAGGGTGTACAGTGTTAAGTGAAGTAAATCTGGCAATGGTGAGGCCATCCCTGGCCTCCCAGGCAGCAATTTTGTCGGTTGCTGATGCCCTGTGTCCTGTGCAGCATCAGGTGATTGCGGAGAAGGGTGGTGCTGTTGTTGGTGATGTTGTTGTGCCTGGTGATGTTGGTGCTGGGGCTGATCGTGGAGGGATTCAGAGGACCAAGGTGAGATTTTTTTCAAGAGCACCGATGTTGCTGGAATAGATGACAGTTGATGTTGAGATGACAGAAGCGATCTGTCAATGGTGAGAGAGCTTGCTCCAAGGAGGTGACAGTGGATAGAGAGTTTACTCCAAACACTTGCAAATTGCATACAGCTCAAAAGTGTCTTCCAAGTCCTGAAGGCTTAAGCTTCTGACATTGGAAAGTGACCAGCTGTGAAATGGTAGCTTTCAGACCACTTTTGCAGCTGTCACCTATTCACAGCAATGGGGAGAGATACAGACCCCGACCTACTTACCTGACGTGATCTCCGAACGACGTGAACCTTGTTAAAAAAGTGGGAAAATAGAAATAGGCTGGCGAAATAGTAGTTAACAAGTGTTTAACAAGCATTTAACTATCTTAAATGCCTCCCCCGCCGCTTGGTGTCGGGTCTGTTCTGAAATCGCAGACCCGACACTTTGGAAACTTACATGGAGGCGGGTTCGGAGTGGGTTCCCAACCCCCTGTCGATCATTTCAATTTTGACAGCGGACCCGCCTCCGAACTCAAATCTGAGTGCCGGCAGAATCGCAGCCTATGTCCCATTGAAAATGTCATGGAGGGATTTCTATTGTCGCAGGCGATGGGGAGTGGGGGGGGGGGGAGCGGGGCGATAGAAGCTTTTAACTAGACGAAGAGCACCCTGTGGCACAGCAGCTAAAACACCATATAGTGTGGTGCAGAACTATGCAGACCAGGCGTGTCCCAGCTCTTTGCTGAGGTGGTGGATTATCCTGGCTAGAGATTTATCTCAACTAAGAATTGCATTGAGATTGACCAAACGTCTACCCCTAGTTACACTCCAAACCCACCTGAGGGGAGAGATTGTCATCCTGTCTTTGTTGCTTGAATTTGAACCCAGAGGTGAAAGAATTGTGTTGCTGCTGATACACTGCACCACTCAACCTCTCTAAATGTGATTTACTGCATTGTTAATGATTTCATGCCTAGTGGAAAATATAATAAATTAAACACAATTCTAAATTCTATGCTTCATCCCATGAGGCAGCAAGGTTTCTGCACTAAATAAATATTTAAATAGTTTCTAACCACTAAAGTATTCCTAATCCTAAAGCAAGTCCTGTTGATAATGGGAAAAGAAAGCTATTGAGGTGAACTTTACTTACCTTTGAATCTATCAGTGTTGAATTTGTTACCGAGTAATCGAATATAATTTCACCTTGTAAATCTGTGCGTTTCAAATGACTGTATAAATCAGTCAGTCCTGGGGTTGCTTCTAGCTTCTAATCTCAGCCAGGCACTGAAGGATCTACAATTGGAAAAACTAAAATCAGCCAGAATTCCTCCTGCTGATCGCTGTTTGGTGATTGCTGCTGGGAAGTGCACATGCAGACAATGGATGAGGGCGGGATTGGATTTATCTATCAGACCCATCATAGTCAAACAGCCTGCCGATGCTCCCTGTCTAAGCTTACATATTAAAACTGGTCACTTGACTTGGCCAAGGTAGTGGAGGGCTACTGCTACCATGGAACTGCATTCCAGCACGAACCAATCACCTTCGGGATAGATGAGGAGAAAATGGAAAAAATATTCAGCCATTCATCCAATCTTGAATTTGGCATAAAAGGCAGCAATGCCTTTTATATGAAGATGCAGGTCCTCATTTGATATAATGAAATCCTTATTTCTGCATGGCTTTTTTAGATTTTAGAAGAGATACAGCTCCAAATGCAAGACAGTAAGCCACCAAAGAGAAAATTGTTGTTTTACGCAGTGAAGAAGCCAATAATGCAAAATACAGCTTTGTTCATAAGAACATACAAACATAAAAAATAGGAACAAGAGTAGGCCATATGGCCCCTCGAGCCTGCTCCGCCATTCAATAAGATCATGGTTGAACTTCTACATCAACTCCACTTTCCTCCCCTATCTCCATATCCCTTGATTCCCTTAGTGGCCAAAAATCTATCGATCTCAGTCTTGAATATACTCATCGACTGAGCATCCTCAGTTATCTGGGGTAGAGAATTCCAAAGATTCACAATCCTTTGAGTGAAGAAATTTCTCATCTCAGTCCTAAATGGCCGACCCCTTATCCTGAGACTACGACTCCTAGTTCTGGACTCTCCAGCCAGGGGAAACAGTCTCTCAGCATCTACCCTATCAATCCCTCTCAGAATTTTATACATTTCAAGAGATTACCTCTCATTCTTCTAAACTCCAGAGAATATAGACCCATTCTACTCAATCTCTCCTCATAGGACATCCCAGGAATCAATCTAGTGAATCTTTGTTGCACCCTCTCCAAGACAAGTATATCCTTCCTTAGAGTACTCCAGGTGTGATCTCACCAAAGCCCTATCTAAATGCAGCAAGACTTCCTTATTCTTATACTCCAACCCTCTTGCAATAAAGGCTAACGTACCATTTGAGTCAATGGCCCAGAAATTCTGATCGCAGGCCTCCCGCAGGCGGAGGGCTGCGATCTGGAAAAATCTGCGCCAAGACCGGAGGGCTCCCAGGAGGCGCAGAGTTCCGATGCTGGGCCTCTCCAAACTGCCGGTGTGCAGGGCCCACGTATCCCTGAGGCGCAAGCGGTTCGCAGCGTCCCTGGGATCACGTGGGCCATGGGGAACCAATCAGAGAAGGGAATCTCCCTTCATACACTTGACAGGAAGACCTGTCAAATATATGAATAGAGATCATCCCCAAAACATAGTAAAACTTTAAATACATTTTTTTTTAAATCACATTTTTAAAATGACTTGAAATTACATAAATTAACTATTTTAAACAAAAATTTAAATTTTTGAAAAAAATAATTAAAGCTTTTAACGGGGCTAAAAATAAACGTACCTTTCTTTAAAGTATTTTTAAATGATAAATCAGTGGAATTTTTAAAAAACTTTTTTCAACTCTTATCCTGGTAAAAGCAAGCCTTACGCTTGCTTTTACTAGGCGCAAGAATTGTAAGGGTTTTCTGCAGGCGGAGGGTCTCCAAAAAATGGAACTCTCCACCCGCAGAGGCCCTTCTCCAGGGCAGCCGGAAGATCTGTCAAGAGCTTTCTTGGCAGATCGGAAATGCCGGTTTCCAGCGCATGCCTGAAACCGGCATTTCCGATGTCCCTACGGGTGAGTACACAGTGCAAACACACCCGTAGGGATCAGAATTCCTGCAACAATATGTTCATGTCGATATGTAAAGTCTGGCCATATATTATTTCCAAACTTTATCCAAGTTATTAGCCTAAGGCAAGGAATTTTCTAACTAAAATAGAAAAGATCTTTAACATACTGAATATCCTTTCAACACACTGCCGATTGAGATGTATAGTGGGGATTGAACCTGGGATTTTCATATCCATATTTCAGCATCACATCCCATGCAGTGCATTTACTTACAGAGCCAACTGGGAAAGATGCAGAATTGCCAAAAAGTTTCTATAATATTATGAGTGAAAACACTACACTTACTGTGGATATTAAGATACAGGATGGGGAATGTTGAGTTATGGGAAATTCTTAGAAGTTTCTGAGTCACCGTGCCCAACATGATTCAGTGGTTCACTGCCCCATGAGCTAACATTCCCCACCATGTGTCCTGCATACAAAATGGTTTCTTTTGCTCTAAATCCAGACTCATCATAAAAAACAAGTTGTTATGAAATAAAACGTTGACAGAACTGCATATGGACTATACACTGCAAAATGTTTAATATAACTGACAAGACTAAACTTAGGTGATAATTAGGGTTAGATTTATTACCTCACTTACAAAGAGTGTGAATATGCATTTGCTTATATGCACAGCTGTGAATTTCCTGCTTGTCAGTGATACATTAAATATTTTTAAATCATAATCATTGTTTGAGTCTTTTTTTAAGCGGAATGTGGTCCTCTCATTAAAAATTTCAACAATTTTATTGCTTTTTACAATAAGGCACAATTATATGATCATGACACATTAATGTCAATGATAACATTGCAAAATTATAATTCTGCTTGCTACCTCCAAAGTGACATAGAAGGAAAACTGTAAAAACTTGAATTTTTGGCTACTGTCGATCCCCATTAACAAAAAACTAAGTTAAACAACCACCTCCTGGGTGCTTAGGAAGAGTTCTTCAATCCCAACAGTTTTATAAACTGTTTTATAAACATGGCAGAGGGTTCTTCAGTTCCCCCGGCAACGCTGGGTACTCCAGCTAGTATCTATATATATAAACCGGTACGTCTCTCTGTCTGTCTCTCTGTCTGTCTCTCTGTCTGTCTCTCTGTCTGTTTCTCTGTCTGTCTCTCTGTCTGTCTCTCTGTCTTTCTGTCTGTCCAGCTATACAATCAAAAGTTATAGAGCGTACCTACACGTATGTTATATCGAAAGAAAGCTTATCATTAGGGGACTCTCGTAGGCATATTTACTTTTTCGTCAGACAAAAATTGTTTGGACAGTATACAAAAAAGTTCAAAAATCCTCAAAAATCCACTCATTAGCAGTTGACCAATCCTACCTCTCATTAGCGTTGAGTGACGTGCTGCTTGACCAATCCTACAGTTCACTCACCTGATGGTTGACCAATCAGTGCATCACGGGCGGGTCCTAATTCTCCAGTCTCCCTAAACTTCGCCGCCATTTTTTCCATCCCCATAGGGACAGCAGCAGCAAAAGAAACCCCCACATTGCGGCTCCCGATCCCGCTCCCGCCCCGCCGGAGCGACAGGTAAGTTGGGCTCACTCGGGCCGTGCCTCGCAACCGCTCGGCCCGACACACACAGCGGTTGGGGGAGCGGCAGCGGCCGGCTGTCAGCCGCGCGATCTGCGGGAGAGCTCAGCTTGGGATCCGTCTCGGCCCGACAGCCTGGCTGCGCCTCAAGCGCTAGGCCCCGCATGGCCACTATCACAACGGCACCGGGCCTCAGGCTCTAGGCAGGAAGAGGGGAGGGGAGGGAGGGAGAGGACAGCACAGGGAGAGGGGAAGAGGGAGAGAGAGGGGGGACAGACAGGGGCAGGGAGGCCGCGCGGCCCAAAATTGCCCTCCCCCCTCCTGCCCCCTTCCTCCCCTTCCCCTTCCTCCCCCTTCCCCCCATCGCTCTCTCTCTTAACCCCAGTCTCTCGCTCTCTCTCTTCCGCCCAGTCGCTCGCTCTCTCTCTTCCCCCCAGTCTCTCGCTCTCTCTCTTCCCCCCAGTCTCTCGCTCTCTCTCTTCCCCCCAGTCTCTCGCTCTCTCTCTTCCCTGCAGTCTCTCACTCTCTCTCTTACCCCCAGTCTCTCACTCTCTCTCTTACCCCCAGTCTCTCACTCTCTCTCTTCCCCCCAGTCTCTCGCTCTCTCTCTCTCTTCCAACAACAACATGCCCTCAAAAAAGCCTCGGCACCGCCGGGCACCCCCAGCTAGTATATAGACAGCTGGAAGCAGCCTCAAGACCGGCTAACTGATGCAGTCTGTGATTAATTTATTCCAAACCTACAGATTTACAAGATAAAATTGTGTTCAATTTCTTGGTAACAAATTCAACAAATGAAAAGGTAAAGAAAGTTCACCTCAATAGCTTTCTCTCTGCATGATCAACAGAGTCTGTTTTAGGAATAGGAATACTTTAGTGGTTGAAAACTATTGGATATATTTTTCAGTTCAGAAGGCTTGCTATTTCATGGGATGAAGTATAGAATTGAGAATGATGTTTAATTAATTATATTTTCCACGTGACATGAAATCATTAACAACGCAGTAATTCACATTTAGAGAGGCTGAGTGGCACAGTGTATCAGCAGCAACACAATTCTGGTACCTCTGGATAATTCAAGCCCCAAAGATGAGATGAAAATCTCTTCTCTCAGGTGCGTTTTGAGTGTAATTAGTAACAGGACTTTGGGCAATCTCAATCTGTTGCCTAGTGGACATAAATCCACAGTAATAGTTTGGCAATGATTAGGCAATAAATCACAACCAGCTCTTTCTCATTCATTTCAGGGTTGCCTAGTGCTCTGCTCTCTTTCCATATTAATGACCTCCTACAGTCATCATCCAAACATATCCACTCTTTGGCTGATGATTATATTCTACATTTAGAAAATTGCATTAGACTGCATAGTCTATGCGCACCTCCTGTTACAGTGACGTGATTAAATTACTACACTTTCAACAGAACAATAAAAATCTTGGCGAGATAAATGGACGAATCTTGCTGGAAAAGTAATGGTGTGGTAATGACGCATGCTGTTACTAATGTGCAAATTGGCCAGCAAATGCAGGGGATTAAGAGATTCACCATGAGTTGTGAATCTCCAGAACTAGCTGATCGATTTACGCCACTTCGCCATTTTCTTCGAACAAACGCCATCTCGCCCTTAGCCTCCCCATTATTGTTAAAAACTTGTTGGATTTGCACATTAATTGCCCATTAATCTCACCACAGAAAGTTAGGGCTGGTGATTAAGAGTGTAAGTACCCTTTTTTACATAGTGATAATTGTTAATGCAATGCCAATTAACCCCTTTGACCCAGAAAAGGAACAATTTAAACTGTTCAGTCTCATTCCTGCATGTAGTAAATTGTTGCTAGAGATTTTTAAAGTTTAAAATTTTATATTTTTAGTCTTACTTTTCCTTTCTGTCTCTTTTTCTCTCTTAATCCAATCATTCTCTCCCTCTCTTTATTTCTCTTTCTGTACCTGATTTGACTCTAATTAACCCTCGTCCTCTGTCGTTCCTCTGTTTTTTTTCTCAATCCTTAAATCACATTGGTTAAGGAAATACACTGTTAGCTCCACCGTTCACGAATGTCCCAGCTGCCCTGTAGCCTTTGCCACATCGTTATTAGCTTGCACTTCCAGCAAGTTACTGCTTGTGCTGAAGGTGCAGGAAAAAGTCTAACGGTGTATGTCGCGAAATGACCCACTCCAGCAAGAATTTGGCCCATCGTTTCTTCATGCCTTGCACAGGTCTGATTGAACTTAAATCCTTCCATCCTTAGTCCCTCTTCATCTACCGATAATGTTTGACCTCATTATCTCCTCCGATCTTGGAACTGTTATATTTCCTCCATTGTTGAAGCTCCCTCCAGGAAGCCAAGATTTTTTTTTTAATTGTTCATGGGATGTGGGCGTCATTGGCAAGGCCAGCATTTATTGCCCTTGAGAAGGTGGTGGTGAGCCACCTTCTTGTACTGCTGCAGTTCTTGTGGTGAAGGTACTCCCACAGTGCTGTTAGGGAGGATTTTGATCCAGCGATAATGAAAGAATGGCGGTATACTTCCAAGTCACGATGGTGTGTGATTTGGAGGGGAACTTGGAGGTGGTGGTATTCCCATGCGCCTGCTGCCCTTGTCCTTCTAGGTGGAAAAGGTTGCGGGTTTGGGAGGTACTGCCAAAGAAGTCTTGGCGAGTTGCTGCAGTGCATCTTGTAGATGGTACACACTGCAGCCATGGTACGTGGTGGTGGAGGGAGTGAATGTTTAAGGTGGTGGATGGGGTGCCAATCAAGCGGGCTGCTTTGTCCTGGATGGTGTTGAGCTTCTTGAGTGTTGTTGGAGCTGCACTCATCCAGGCAAGTGGAAAGTATTCCATCACACTCCTGACTTGTGCCTTGTAGATGGTGGAAAGGCTTTGGGGAGTCAGGAGGTGAGTCACTCGCCACAGAATACCCAGCCTCTGACCTGCTCTTGTTGCCACAGTATTTATGTGGCTGGTCCAGTTAAGTTTCTGGTCAATGAGATAACACTTTTGTGCCAAAAACTTCTCCAGAACAACTCTCAATTATCCATAAAGCCCAATTCTGTCTAAAACTTGAATATTGCTCCCATTTCTAGGGAAGTTCTTTTAACACTTCTCTCGCACACTTGCATAAGATAAAAGAGAAATCATGTTGTTTGATAGACCATCCTCTCAGCTCTAGTTTCCAATATCTCTCTCCATCTCAACCTTTCTTATCTGTGTTAATTTAGTGATATTTTTATGGTCATTTCGCCTGTGAACCTCCTTCTCTTGCTCCTCACAGAAATCACAGAAATCACAGAAACCCCACAGTGCAGATAGAGGCCATTTCGGCCCATCGAGCCTGCACCGACACATATCCCACCCAATCCCCGTAACCCCTACACCAACACATATCCCACCCTATCCCCATAACCCCACGTATTTAATCCCCTAACACTAAGGGTCAATTTATCATAGCCAATCAACCTAACCCGCACATCTTTGGACTGTGGGAGGAAACCGGAGCACCCGGAGGAAACCCACGCAAACACGGGGAGAATGTGCAAACTCCACACAGACAGTCGCCCGAGGCCGGATTCGAACCCGGGTCCCTGGCGCTGTGAGGCAACAGTGCTAACCACTATGCCACCGTGCTGCCCTAAGCTCTGCTACATATCCTACACAATCTTCCTCATCCCTGAATCTCCAATTTGTTGAATGCAGGACTCATCAAACTGCTTCTTACTTAAACTCTTTTTTAAAAAATTCATTGTTGGCAAGTGGGCATTGCTGGCAAGGCCAGCATTTATTGCCCATCTCTAGTTGCCCTTGAGAAGGTGGTGGTGAGCCGTCTTCTTGAATCGCTGCAGTCCTAGTGGGAAGGGTGCTCCTACAGTGCTGTTAGGGAGGGCGTTCCAGAATTTTGACCCAGTGACGATGAAGGAATGGTGAGATATGTCAAGTCAGGATGGTGTGAATTGGAGGTAATGGTGTTCCCATTCACTTCTTGCCCTACCCTTCTGGGTGGCGAACATCGTGGGTATTTTCCATTTCTTCCCTTCATGAAGGTCCATGGTTTGATTCCCACTCAGTGCTGAATTAGCTAATCTAAATTGGAAAGTACAATGGCTTCAACTCAGAGATAGAATTCTGAATTTCAAATCATTTCACTATGCTGAATTTGATCATTTGCAGAAAATTGGTTTGCGTTATGGACACACTCAGCTGCTGTATTCAGTTTTCATGAACATTCTAAGTAACAGATTTTTTTTGACCAGTTATTTAGAAGATGACAATAGTAATTTAAGCTATCTAAAATATCTCTGCTTAAACAAATGAGGGGCAAAATTGGACCTAGTTTTGACTATTTCTTGGGCACAAAATGGGAGCAGAAAGAACCAGTTTAGCAGAGTTATGTCCCACACCCCAGGGGCGCCTGAAATACATCCGAATACATTGGTTCGGGGGATATTCAGCCATCCTTGCTGGCCTCTTTAACTAGACTTGGGCCTCTTGCATATGCTAATGCCTGTTTAAGGACTCCTCTGCAAAATTGGTCAGAAACTGAGTGGAACATGGGCTGGACAAGCTACGCTCAGGTTTTCTGTGTCCGAACCAGCAGTACTGAAAGGCACAGGGCAGGCTCGAGGGGCCAAATGGCCCACTCCTGCTCCTATTTCTTATGTTTTTATGTTCTTATGAGTTGTTGTGATCTGGAATGCACTGCCTGAAAGGGTGGTGGAAGCAGATTAAATAGTAATTTTCAAAAGGGAATAAATGCTTGAAGTGGAAAAATTTGCTGGGCTATAGGGAAACAGCAGGGGAGTGGGACTAATTGGATATCTCTTTCAAAGAGCCGGCACAGGCACAATGGACTGAATGGCCTCCTTCTGTGCTGTAAAATTCTATGATACTAATGACCTAAATGTGGAGCCAGGAGGAGCGTGACTGCTCCTTCTGGCTCCACAGCACTATTGTGGGCAAATGCCGGCCCACGCTGGCCCTCCTCCCATTCTTCTACCCTCCCCAGGACCTACCTGAGGGCTGCTACCAGCATCCCAGCCGAAACTGGTCAAAGAGGCTCGACAAGCCCCCACAGCTCGCCGGAATTATTCAGAAGAGGCCAGAGGTTGCGAGCGGGCTAAGCATTTCAATGAACATAAGACCATAAGAAATAGGAGCAGGAGTCGGCCATTTGGCCCTTCAAGCCTGCTCCGCCATTCAATAAAATCATGGCTGATCTTCTACCTCATCTCCACCTTCCCGCACTATCTCCATGTCCCTCGATTCCCTTAATATCCAAAATTCTATCGATCTCAGCCTTGACTATACTCAACAACTCAGCATCCACAGCCCTCTAGAGTAGAGAATTCCAAAGATTCACCATCCTCTGAGTGAAGAAATTTCTCCTCATCTCAGTCCTAAATGGCCGACCCCTTATTCTGAGACTGTGACCCCTAGTTCTAGACTCCCCAGCCAGGGGAAACATCCTCCCTGCATCTATCCTGTCTGGCCCAGTAAGAATTTTATATGTTTCAATGAGATCAGTCCTGGGCCGATGAAGAGAATAATCTGCAGAATCCCAGTACTATTGATTGCTATCTAGTAGCTCCTGCCAATTTACATGGGTGGGTGTTGAGTGATGAAGGTACTGGGTTTGACTGTGGTTCCCTCTATAGTGAAACATTTTTTTGTTTAGGCTCATACAAGAAGAATGGTTATTCGTGGATGTACTGGAGGCCTACTGATAGTCATGGAAACAAATGTCAGCATGAATCATCAGCCTCAGGAGAGGGGTGTGTTAGTGTCTACGGGGACCCCGAGGAGTATGTCCTGTTTTGTACAGGTCGGTGATTGATGGGATTTGCATGAAACCCACCACAACACCCATATACAGGAAACTTTGTGCTATCCGGCACCGACGGGACCGAGCTGTTGCCGTTCTCTCAAAACTGCCGGACACACCAGCATTAATGTTGACGCATACGGAGCTTTTCATCTCTGTATCTGACAACAAACACTGTTGCTTAGTAACAGCTTCTAAACAGTCGGCCCGTACCTTGGAAGCGTCTCTGTAGCTTAGCAACAGCTTCAGAGAGACTTTCCAGAGCCTGACTGTTGAAAAAAAAGCCACGAGAAGAAAAAAAACCTAACAAAACGGCTCCTGATTTTTGCCGGTGGCTCGAGCTTGCCGGACACTTAGCCTCCGGATAACACAAAGTTTCCTGTACATGCCAACCTAGTAAGGTAGCAAGAGTTGACCAACAATTTCAAAAAAAGAGTGACACAGCCCCCCCCCCAGAGGTTTACAACAAGAATGGCCATGACATTCCAAAACAAATAATTATACAAACTTTGTAACTTAACATGTATTGGAGGAAATAAACACTGATGTAATAAAACTCACTATGCACTTGGTTCGAGTATAAAGCAAAGCTTTAATCAACTTGTTTCAGAACATGGAGGTCTATTTGTACTTCACTAGTTCCTTGTCTTGCAAAATGTCCCTGGAAAGCTGGGGCTGACGCCCGAGTATTTATACTCCTTGGACGGCGCCACCAGCTGGCCGTCCAGCATTATTTCACGAGTAGTTTCTTGATGAATGATGAGATTTATAACAAACATAAGCGCAGGAAGGGAAAGGGAGAACCAAATGTTGAAGCGGCGGGCATGTGCCTCAAAAAATATTGGATTTTTACATTAAAACTGATACATCCTGCATTATTCTGAGCACTATTATGCTTAAACATTAATAGATTCTTAATTAAAAAAAAGGGAAAACACAGGGTTATTTGGATTTTCAACAGTCCAAGCAGACCATCACTTACCTAAAACTTACCTCAGCAATAACCCTCTCACACGCAATCCCCCATCGCTCCAGTTCACACAGGAATATAGGAATTGCTAGACGAGAAGGCCAAGAGCCGTCTAGTTCATCTAGCTAGGTGGCAGTGTCAGTTGCGAAGAGGATGTGAAGAGGCTTCAAGGGGATCTCGACAGGCTCAGTGAGTGGGCGAGAACATGGCAGATGGAATATAATGTGGATAAATGTGAAGTTATCCACTTTGGGAGAAAAAACAGAAAGGCAGAGTATTCAGCGCAGGGTAAGCACGTTCAGTGACAGTAAACGGTGAGCTGCGGCCTGAAACTTGGTGCCCACCTTGAAGGGTTGCTGCAACTATGGCCTACTGGGATAGCGCTAGAGACTGTCACAGAGAATCACTGTCTTAACAACCACATTATTCAGCACCACCTCCACTTCAGCAGGTGGTCAGGTGCCCCAGAATGATACAGGGGCTAAAGGAGTTAAATTATGAGAACCGATTGCGTAGACTAGGCTTGTATTGCCTTAAATATAGATTAAGGGGTGATCTAATTGAGGTGCTTAAGTTAACAACAACAACTTGTATTTATATAGCGCCTTTAACATAGTAAAACTTCCCAAGGCACCTCACAGGAGTGTTATAAGACAAACAATTTGACACTGAACCACATAAGAAGAAATTAGGGTAGATGACCAAAAGCTTGGTCAATGAGGTAGGTTTTAAGGAACGTCTTAAAGGAACAAAGAGGGGTAGAGAGGTTTAGGGAAGGAATTCCAGAGCTTAGGGCTGAGGCAGCTGAAGGTACGGCCACCAATGGTTCAGCAATTAAAATCGGGGATGCCCAAGAGGGCAGAATTAGAGGAGCGCAGATATCTCGGGGGGTTGTGGGGCTAGAGGAGATTATAGAGATAGTAAGGGGCGAGGCCATGGTGGGATTTGAAAACAAGGATGAGAATTTTAAAATCGAGGCATTGCTTAACTGGGAGCCAATGTAGGTCAGCGAGGGGAGGAGACAAAGGGGAACCGGTAGATGTGGTGTATCTGGATTTTCAGAAGGCCTTCGATAAGGTCCCACACAAGAGGTTGGTGAACAAAATTAGGGCACATGGAATTGGGGTAATATACTAGCATGGATTGAGAATTGGTTAACAGACAGAAAACAAAGAGTAGGGATAAACGGGTCTTTTTCAGGATGGCAGGCTGTGATTAGTGGGGTACCACAAGAATCAGTGCTTGGGCCCCAGCTATTCACAATCTACATCAATGATTTGGATGAGGGGACTAAATGTAACATTTCCAAATTTGCTGATGATACAAAGCTAGGTGGCAGTGTCAGTTGTGAAGAGAATGTGAAGAGGCTTCAAGGGGATCTCGAAAGGCTCAGTGAGTGGGCGAGAACATGGCAGATGGAATATAATGTGGATAAATGTGAAGTTATCCACTTTGGTAGAAAAATCAGAAAGGCAGAGTATTTCCTAAATGGTGAAAGATTGGGGAATGCAGATGCTCAAAGGGACCTGGGTGTCCTTGTACATGAGTCACTGAAAGTGAGCGTGCAGGTGCAGCGAGCCATTAGGAAGGCAAATGGTATGCTGGCCTTCATTACAAGAGGATTTGAGTACAGGAGTAAAGAAGTCTTACTCCAATTATATAGGGCCTTGGTGAGACCACACTTGGAGTACTGTGTACAATTTTGGTCTCCTTTCCTAAGGAAGGATATACTTGCCATAGAGGGAGTGCAACGAAGGTTCATGAGATTGATTCCTGGGATGGCGGGACTGTCATATGAGAAGAGATTGAGTAAACTAGGCCTGTATTCTCTTGAATTCAGAAGAATGAGAGGGGATCTCATTGAAGCATACAAAATTATTACAGGGCTTGATAGGGTGGATGCTGGGAGAATGTTTCCCTTGGCTGGGGAGTCTAGAACTAGGGGCCACAGCCTCAGGATAAAGGGTAGGCCATTCAGGACTGAGATGAGAAGACATTTCTTCACACAGAGGGTGGTGAATCTTTGGAATTCTCTAGCCCAGAGGGCTGTGGAGGCTCAGTCATTGGGTATATTCAAAACAGAAGTCAATAGATTTCTGACTAGTAAGGGCATCAAGGGATATAGCGATGAGGCCGGTGAATGGAATTGAGGCAGAAGATCAGCCATGATCTCATTGAATGGCGGAGCAGGCCCAAAGTGCCGAATGGCCTACTCCTGCTCCTATTTCTTATGTTCTTATGTTCTTATCTTCTGTCATCCTGGCAGTCGCATGATAGAACAATAATAGAGTTACAAAAGCACTTAATCCCTTCCAGACCCAGTTCACATAGACACTATCATCTCCTCCAACCCTCCTAGTTTATACTGCCACATTTCTCTCTCTTCAACTCAATTGAACTGGTACTCTTCTTCCAGTCCCTCAGTTGAAGCTGGGACTCACCCCTCTCCCACCAGAGTTCATGCCGTCACTGATTTCCCTCACCTGGTTCAAGCTGGCACTTTTGCTCCCCATGCCTTCTCCGTTAAGATGAGTACTCTCCTTCCTCCCTCACCCCGAAGTGCTGTTGTCAGCTTTTCTCTTCTTCCCCCACCTCCAAAGCACTGGTCCCAGATTCTGCCCCTCCCCCTTTTTATTAACCATCCATCTTTGCTTTCCTCAATTCCCCATTGTCCCCTTCATTACTATCCATTTCCCCCTTTCACTTTCATCCATTTACTCCCTTTCATTGCCATCCATTCGGTTTCAATGTCCAACCATTGCTCCACTCATTAACATCCATTTCCCCTTTTTGTTTCCATCGATTCACCCCCTTTCATTGCTATCTATTGCTCCCACACCTGGTCCCACTCCTACCTGACTCCTGCTGCTAACTGGTTCCTCTGAATGCTGCTCCCAATCCAGGGATTGTGGCCTCTGTTTAACGTAAGTAGGAACTCCAGGCGAAAGTTAATGTTTGCCATATACAGAGGTTGCTATCCCTGCCATTAACCCTGGTAGTGGTGTTCAGATTCTGTAAAAGTATCCTCCGGACTCAAAGGAAAACCATAAACAATGCATGCAGGGCAGAACTAGGCCAATATCCATTAATAATTACTATCCAAAAAAGAGCCACCAAATTTTGGAAACACCTAAAAATGAGCAACCCCCACTGCTATCATTACAAAGCCCTGAAATGCCAAGAGAGGATCAAGAGAAGAATACCCTCAGTCAACTAGTCCTGGGACTCAGTGAAGTAACTACTAACACTACTAACAATAACCAGCCCCAGGACAGTGACATCGTAGCACAGAGAATTCGACCCAACACAAGCAAAAGGAAAAATATCTGTCATATTGGGCAGAAACAACAAAAACCCAAAACAAACTCAATTGCTACTTGGCCCTAAACAGATAATACAACATGGCTGAATACCTGACCACGGTAAAAGATAGCAAATTGAGAAAAACCTTGACTATGTACAGACTTAGTGAGCATAGCCTGGCTATCGAAAAAGGCAGACACAGACAGACCTGGCTGACAAGAGAGAACAGGATATGCTCTCACTGCAGTCAGGGAGTGGTGGAGACAGAGATGCACTTCCTCACAGCTTGTGGAAAATATCAGGGCATAAGGGAGAATTTCTACCCAAAATTCACAAAAATATGCCCTGAATTCAGAAATTTGAATGACGACCAAAAACTCCCATACCTACTAGGGGAACAGAGAAATTGTGTAACCTTAGCGGCACACTATGTTACAGCTTGCCATAAACAGAGGGACAACCATTAAATCTAAGAAAAGAGTATATACAAATTATATGAATGTATATTTATACACTCAGGGATATATCTGTTTATACACTGTATGGATAGATCCGCGTTTATGTGTTCAACCATAAATGTTTTTCGATGCTTTGGCAACATAAGATGAACCTTGTCATGCCAATAAAGCGATTTAAATTGAATTGAATTGAATTGAGAGGGACCTATTCTGGTGCAATAGCAACTGGGCTTGGAGAGTAGCAGCACTGAGGAGAGAAGGACCTCTGCTGCTGTGGTCAGCAAACATCGACTGGGCCCCGCAAAATGCTGACAGTGTTCCTTTACAAGTGCCGCCTGGAGTCTGTCACCAATATTCTGAACTGGATGATCAATCCAAACTAAAATCAATAACCTTTGTAATTTTCAAAAAACAGTTGTTAAATTCAGTAGGGATTGTGTCAATATTTGCAGTGTTTCAGCCTGAGACAGTGGCCGGGGATGAGAATGATAGTAGGTAAGAGTAGAACCAAGCCTGGGCAATCTCATGGAGCTTGACAACAGAGCAGAGAGGCATTGGAGGAGGTTGGTAAGGTCAGCTGTGTGGAAGGTTGGTTGTGGAGGATGAGTCACAGGGAATGTCGTTTGTAATTACTAAAAGTGCTGACAACCCATATTCGCTGTGATTATCAGTAAGCACTGATTAAATTATTAAATGTAAATCCTTTGAAACGTTAAGATTGACTAACTCAACGTGAATGAAGTGGCAGATTGAAAATAAACTTTTTTTTCCCCCCAGTGGCTTTTCACTTTGAGTCAAATCTGCTGCTGAAACTGGCTTTGTTTCACCGCACTGATCTGACACTTGTAACATCACAGCCTCCGTCATTATGTACAGTTGCGTTGGGGAGAAGGTGAAAGAAAAGACAAGCAGGAGGAGGAGGGGGAGGAAAAAACTCCAACTCCCACATTGCATCGCGCCCCATGCCGCGCCTGCGTGCTAGCTGCCCTCCTCGCATGTCATGACGTCAACGCTCGAACCCGGCGCGGGCAAAGGGAGACGGGCGTGCGGATGAACCAATCGAAGTGGCGCACTGGGCTTGTGCGGCGCGCGGGGGGGGGGGGAAAGAAGGCGGGACTTCCGGCAGACAACCTTCCGAATCGATGCGGTAGGTAATCGGCGGGCCCCCCTGGTTTGTGGAACTAGAGCTGGAGGGGGGATCGTTCCGCGGGCTTCACACTAGTTGGTTGGGGCGGGTGGGAGGGAGGGGGGTAGAGAATGAAAGGAAAAGCCTCGCCAGTCGGTGTTGCGATTTAAATCGGCTTTTTATTTCTCTATGCGTGTTTATTTTTTTAATTAGTGGAGGGGGGGGAGCGTTTTAATGTGTTTATAAAGCGGCGGCGGATGGTGTGGTAGTTTCCAAGCGCTTCCAGCGGGGCCCCCTCGAGCGCTCGACGTCGTCAGCCGCGGGTGCGCGCACGGACGTGCGTGCGCGTGCTGGCGTGGGGGGAGGCAGAAACAAAACAATTGGAGGAAAAAAAAAAGCCCCGGAGCTCGAGCGAGAGACCGGAGCCCGGGAGAGGAGAGGAGAGGAGAAGAGAGAGAGAGAGGCCATGCGGCCTGCCTCACAGAGCCTGCCGGCCCACGGCTATTGCTGACACCCGCCTATCTCCCTCCACCCGACCGACGCTTCAGCTTTAAGGAAAGAAAGAAAGGAGAAGAAGAAGAAGGAAGCGAGTGCGAGAGAGAGCGAGAGAGAGAGCGGACATGGGGTCGGGTCGGGGCTGTCCGGGCCTTCTGATAGCCTCACTGCGCGGCTGCCAGCACTGACCAACCTCCCCTCTTCCCCCCACCCCCCCCCCCCTAAGCACCGTAATCAGGTAAGGCTGAACAAGGCAGTTGCAGCCCCCGGCCCCTGTCCATCAGCTGTGTGTGGGGAGAGAGAGAGAGAGAGACAGACAGACAGACATTTCAAATCGCCCCATCTCTTTCTCCCCCCCCCCCCCCCAGAGGGGGCTTGTCTCTACTTTAGAGAGATTTTAAACACATTGGGTTTTTTTTCCGGTGGGGTGGGGGTGGTGTATATGTGGGCAACATTGCTGGAAGTGCCTCATTTACTGGCGTTGCTTTTAAACTCTTTCTTTCTCTTTCCCCCCCCCCCCCCCCCAATCCATTTATTAGAATTGCTGTGATCAGATTGGAAAAAGTGATCTGGTTTCATCTTGTCATTTGGTAACGTAGTCGTTTCGGTGAATTTCCCCTCGGTGGACCCCCCTCCTCCCCAAGTGAAGAATAGATGACTAGTTTACCAGGATTTTAGTGCCGGCTGCTGAGACGTGCTTATTCTGTAAATCTGTAAATGTCTGCCTTTGTTCGAGGTTTGGTTTAGTCCGTTGACCGTTTAGTGTTGCTTTGCATCTATGAATTATTGAATTTTTCACACGTGTCAGATATAGATTTCTAGAGTCAGTGTAAAGTATTGATCCTGTAGACAATGGAACAGCTAATCTAGAATTTGAGAACCTTCAGTCTTTATATACCCTGGCTTGTAAGTCTGTCTGCCAGAATCATTCAAATCATGAACATATATGTTGATGCCTTTTAGCATTTGTGTAGATTGCATCGAGCGTGCTTATGTTGGCGGTTTCATTAGTCCAATCCAGTGTATTTTTGGTATTGTATGATAGATGTTTACCTGCCCTTGCAGAGAAGTCAGGGTGTACATTGCTATCTGTTCATCCAGCTGTTCAATGTGTTGAATAGCTGCTTATTTTCCAGGTTCATTTTGACAGTTTGGGCACTTGAATCAAGGATTCTAGCAAGACTTCATGTCCTAAATTCAAGGTCTATACACTGAATTAATTGAACCAGTGTTGGGGGGGGGAGAGGAGAGTTGTGGGTACGATAATGCTGTCCTACCTGTCTTTAGTGCACTTTGGAAATGGTATTTACAGAATACTGTTGGTGATATGTCAACATGTTATGTTGATAGTGGACCAAATGTAACACCATTGAATATATGGAGAGTTATGACTGAACTCTGAAATTAAATATGTTTATTATGGTGTAACATTTGCATCACCAACTGATTTCTGGTTGTATACATTGTTTTGTGCCATTAATCCCAAATGGATTGTGGGCTTGAAGATGTAGCAGATGGAGATACTTAGTTAGTTGATATTGAATTGCTATCCTTAGACTTGGGCGGCGGGGGGGGAACAAATGCTTGACTGGAATGCACTTTGCCAGGCACAACATGCAGTTAAAATTTCTTTTCACAAGTGTGTTTTGGTATTGGAGGCAGGGGTCCAACTGAACCCTTTTCCTTCTTCACTTTGAGTAATAGTCAATCGAGTTAAAAACAATATACATAGGAGTTTGCTGTTCAGTGACCTCGCTGTCATTGTAATTGCAGATCTAGTTCAGCACCTAGTAAAGAATATTGTTGGAGCCTACCTCAGTGTTTGTATCCAGTGTGTTGGTTTGTATTTTGTGAATAAAGTTTCTACTGCAGAGAACATTTCTTTTGTGTAAATGTTAGCAATAATATGTGTGTTGTACAAGAAATTTAAAAAGAAAAAGAAAGACTCACATTTATATAGCGCCATTCACAACCACCAGACGTCCCAAGTACTACTTGAAGTGTAGTCATTATTGTAATGTAGGAATAAATTTACAGTTGTACCTGTCAGAAATAGATGTCTAACTTTTTTCAATCAAACTTATATTTTCTATAGACTCCTGCTATGGTGGGCGTACAGTTTACCCAGGCTGTGGGCACATTTGGTGTGGCTGGGGGATTCAGATGATCGTGACTGTTGTGGCATTTGTTGAATTCATTAGACCTAATGTAATGTTGAGTTCAGAGATGGCAGTATGTTATTAAGAACAATTTCTGATGTTTTCTGGAGGTTGAAATAAAGCTAACTATGTGTGAGCAAATGGGGTGAGGATGTGGCACTAACCCTATTGAAGGTTTGTAGCTGTCGGTTCCTGTTGAAATGGGGTTCCTAATATGGGCTTGTATTTCATGTTATGGACATCTCTGTTGTATAGATGTAATGCAGTTGATTGTGAAGTCCTTTTTGAGTGATGAGATGTGAAAGTGAGTGAGTTATGCCTTGTCCCGTTATATTAATTTCCATGAATCAAACAGTCTTCATCGTTATCCACTTGTGACTGTTCCACAATGTGGTGGGGCTGCTGGGGTGCCCCAAAACAAATCCAGTTTACACATTTGGCTGTATCGTCCCCAACACCAGAATAACTACATATACAAGATTTGTGCATGCACAGTTGCTCAAAGTTTTCAATGCTTGTGATTTTGTGTGTGGCTGCAGAACTTGCTCAAAGCTATAGAAAGATGTGTACCGGACTGCAATGTAAAAATGGCTCGGTGAGTAGCTTTAAAGCCTCAAGCTCAATCCTAGTCTGTGCTGCATTAACTGATCTTTGCTTGAATGAAGGTCGAGGCACTATAATTGGCCTCAGCACATCAGGTTAAGGAGAAGAAAACAGGCCAGACGTTCCACTTCCAATCACTGTCTGAGGATGGAAGTATGTGTGAACGTGGGTCTTGGACAAGGATAGGTTCAGCTTGTGATGCCCCTTGCAGTCAAATGGCCTGTAAATGAGATATTGTGACTGACAATTGAAGAAGGAGCACCAAGGAGAAGTGGAGAAAATTGGCGAAGGAAAAAGTATGGCGAGAAAATACCTGCAGGAGTGTTTCTCGATGAATGGCTTTAAGTGGAGGGGTTACAATTGAGATGTAATCGACCCATAGTCTCCAGTGCGAGCAGCGAACTCGTATACATGCGTGCAAAGTGAAAGTTAATACCAAGAAATGCGCCTAGGTGAGCAAATTGACACTTCTCTTCGGATGTTCACTGTTTCTGTTCACTGTTTCCATTACTTTAATTTGAAATGTGCTGTTTTTACAATGTACTTATGATGCAGTAGCAGCAGTGATGCCAGTGGAGAATTGCGATTACACTCTGATCGTTCCGGTATGCTGTTAACTGGCCTCTGGCAGGGTCAGCTTTATCAGTTGAGAAGAGCTGATGCGGCAGTTTGATCTCTTAATTGGTAAAAATTGAAAGGTGGCTTTCTGTACTGCCATTGCTTATCAGCACGGATAAATGAAAAACGTAGGCTTTGTACAGAGGCAGTAAAGTAATGTCAGCAGCTTTTGTCCAGTGCCATTTGGCAATAAAGACACCATTAAAGTCACAGTGAGACGTCTTCCTCGTGGTTTTCTGCCTGTTATCACGAAGGTTGCATTGTCTTCAGTTAGGTCAGTTAAATTTTTTTCTTACTTTAAATCTGTGTCCCCAGGTTCATTTGGAGGGTTGAAAGTAAGGTGGGATTTAACACTGGCTGGGTTAGCAACTTGGCTGGTGGAATGTGAATGTGAAAATTTAACCAGACGCTTGGCCTGCTCTGTAGTAGCAGCTTTTGATCTCTGGCGTTTTTCAACTCTGAACAGAACCCCTCGGGATTTCCGAGCCATATTTAACCATAACTGCTTATTATTTCAACTGCATGTGGCATCTTATTCATGAACGAAGTACTTGTAGAACGAAACCGAATTCCACCTGCAGATCTAACCTTTTGAAATAACTCTTTAGTTGAATCTAAAAAAGGGAAATAGTTCATTTACATGCGGAATGAGCTACACATCCAACTCACTGAGCCAATGGGGTGAAGTTACCACCATTTTTTAGGGTGGACAGAGGGCTTTTGTTTTAACAGTGAGAGTTCTGTTTTATTTTTGCAAAATAAATTAGTCAAAACATGTAAATTTGAACATTAATCTGCCAGAGCATTGCAGGGGTATTTTTTACCAGATCATTAATTCAATGATTGTGTATACTAAGCTATATCCATGTATCCTTGGCTGTGGAAATCATTTTACTATATAGCTTGTGGTCATGTGTTGGTCTTCTATAATATTGTACAGCATATGTTGGGCGCTTGTGCTTATTACGATTTCATTTGCAGGATTGAATACCGTGCCTTTTGTTGTTTAGTATGTACACTAAAATTACCCTAGTTTCACATTTTCTATATGGGAGTTCTTCCCTGTACCATTGGGGATTTGGGGTGGAGATTGTTGCACGGAGCAGTCGCGTGCAACACATTTTTAATTCTTTCAGGATTCCCAGGCCTCTTGCGACTTTTTCAGCCTGGATGAGTTCATGTTTATGTTGTGTGAGAGAGGTTGCTGCCCCTCTAGCTATCTGAAGGGGCTGCACTTCAGCCCTGTGCTCATAATCTTTGGTCACCTGATGTGGGGGGGGGGCGGGTAAGTTAGCAGACCTTCTTGTGGGTCAGGGCTTGGCCAAGAGGGTGATTTACAGGTCCATGATAGGGGGGGGGGGAGGCTTTGCTCTGGCTGCCTGCCCCTCTCCTGCAGTATTGTCTGTGCCCGGGTGACTGCTTGAGGCCCTCCGCAACCGGTGGGAACCGCTGAGAATAACATTATGATTTTGTTAAGTTCCTTTTGGTTTTGTTGGGATTTTATTGCTTTTATTTTAAGCATCTTTTAGTTTAATTGGACCATAGTTTTGATTATTATATTAGTGGTGTGTCTTAAAGGGACAATTGTGGTGCCGAGTCTTCTTGTTGGGTGACATTGGGGCAACTTGGTGTCACCTCTTTTGCTCCAATTAAAATGCGCCCAAATTTCATTGCTATCATTTTTTAAATTCAGTTTATATTTATTGTGGACAAAGAAAGCTATGCTATACATACGTATAGCTTAGTAAGTAAAAGCACTGCCTGGTATACTACTGAACCATGATTTTGCTATCATACTACTGAACCATGCAGACTACGCAGCCCCAATGTGTTGCTGAAGTAACTGATCTCAGCTGGGGCTGCAATTAGGGTGCTACATTTGACCTCTGCGCTCCTAGGCTTACCAGGGTAAAATTAAGCCAATGTTCCCAAGGTGTGTCGATAGACCTTTGGTATGATTAGGTGCAGGGTCATTGATGAATAGCCTGTTAATTACTATCTGAAGAATCGTCACTTGGGTAGTATACCAGACATCTATCGGTGAATGTGAGCAATTGTTTTTTGGTGAGAGTCTGCATGCCTTAAAGTTTTTTAGTTGAGGGGGTTGAACCTTTGCCAGTTCTACTCTACAGTGGACACTGAAAGATGTAGACAAGTTTATTTGGGTTTACCTCCCCCTTTCCCCCTATTTCTTCCCCTGATGGCAGAGCAGAGTTGGTTGTGAATTGCAGTCTAGTGCTTTTTAATGCTCTGACCAGAGAAATGAGAAACCACTAAGATGAATTCAGTCATTATGTAGAAAAGAACTACTTCACTACTGTGGTTTAGGTTCCCCTTTTAAGAATTCATCTAATACTGCCAATGCAGAATTATTTTATTAGTTTACATTTATCCACCATGTCTTTTGAGTAATTATCTTTGAGCCCACATTGGTATATTTGCAAGTGAGAAACATTTAAAGTATAATCCTGTTTTTACAACTTCTTTTGGACTAACCATAGTTAACAGTGCTAATGAGGAACAATACAGAATAGAACATTAACCAAGAATCGAAATGTGCATTGTATGTGTTGGCATATATAGTCTGCTACAACAAGGCTAAGCTGTGTGCTTGTAGTTTTCAATTATTGCTACTACCAGTACTTTGGAGCGCAAGGAACTTTGTATCTGAGATTGTTTGATTGAAACTTCTAAGCAATGGGCTGTAGTAGAATCTATTATTTATCCCACTTGACTTCCTCGCACATGGGTGAGGGCCTCCTCTTTTGAGATGGAACCTGTCTTGATAGTTAATCAAAAGCAAGAGAATTTATTGGGTAGTGAATACTCTTATTGTCGAAGTAAGAGGTTACCAGTGAGTTACGTAGACTACCATCCCAAATGGTACAAACATGGTCAACAACCTTGTGTGCAGTATTTACACAACATGTGTGATTTTTAAAATCGTAAAATGTATTGAGTAGACTGCTTGTATTTTGGGGTATTTTTTATTGAGGTTTTGCTTACTTGCTGGTAGGTGTAATTGGATTTTATTCGGCTATGTAGGGCCAGCATTTATTTTTGTACTCTTGGTGTTTCAGAATGGTTAGCGACAATTAGCGTGGGCGTTAGGATGTTTAAATAGTGAGAGTGCGCACAGCTTTTAAAAATATTAGCGCCTTGCTGGAAAGTAGCTTTTGGCCAAGGTGGTACCTTGCCGTGTAGAATTAATTTTATATTCTTCCCATAAGAACAAGTATAATCAGCTCTTTATGATCATGTACATTGCACATTTGAATCATTGCACATTTGAATTATTTTGATGTATGTGGATTCAGTGGGAGGGCGGAAGTTGCAAGGGGCTTGATTGACAGATTATTGAAGTGCAAGATTAAATTGCAGCCTTGAAATAGCTCCTTTCTGTATTTACGCTATTGTCATTACATTTTTTGGGGATCTGTTTTTGGCCATGGTGTTGTGCCTAAAAGCTGTGAATATTTATTTTATATTCAATTATATTTCTTGGGTTGGATTAAAAATACTTCTGTCCTTACTGATAATTGTGTTGACAGAAGTTGAACTGTTCTGCAGTAGTGTTTAAGGGCGATTAATCTTTGGAATTCTCTACCCCAGAGGGCCGTGGAGGCTCAGTCGTTGCGTACATTCAAGACCGAGATCGATAGATTTTTGAATATTAAGGGAATCAAGGGATATGGGGATAGTGCAGGAAAGTGGAGTTGAGGTAGAAGATCCGCCATGATCTTATTGAATGGCGGAGCAGGCTCGAGTGGCCGAATGGCCTACTCCTGCTCCTATTTCTTGGGTTCTTATGTATCAATTTAGTCCCTAGGGTTCCTGCAGGGCATTGCAGTACAAAGAAATTGCAGTATAATGGATCTAAAAATCTCCTGTAGACTCAACACTGAGAGAATTAATAACAACCCTTAACCTTGCTGTACAAACAGTCCAAAGCAAACTACAGGTACATAGTAACTTGAAGACTGAGTCACTTCATCTTTACCCCATCTTCTGCTTGTGTTTTGTTTAAGGTAGTATTTTTGCATAAACAGTGCTGGTGACCTAATTGAGGAGGAACTGGGTGGGAGTCGTTGTTGATGATCTTGTTTATGTTCCAAGCGGCGTGCTGAATCTGCAACAATTTTTAAAATCTTTTTAACCACCATTTTTAAGAAGCTTGGTTGGAATTTACTTGAAGTGTAATGGCAGCAACAGAGGAGCTGGAGGTAGTCATACTAATTTGCCAACTGGCCAGTGCTCTACTATTAATAGTAAATGGGGATTGAAATCTCTCTTTCTGTCTGCAGTTTAAGTTCTAATTGTAATTTATGTAAAGCCAGAAAGGGGACTGACATTAAAATTACTGATTGAAGAACCGAAGCTAAATCGCTGCAATGACCTTATCATTGCTAATTCAGCTCCCTCACCGTTGGTCTCTTAATCTTCCAAATTAGCCTGTTCAATGTCTGCTCTTCTATTTAAGATAATGCTAAAATTCCCATTGGTGAACTGGGATAATCCCAGTTCTTATCAGCTACGGATACTGCTGATGCACTGTTTTTAAGGGTTATATTGAAATTGACGCAGCATCTTTGTAGTAATTTCTGAATGGAGGATCTGCAAAACTGCTTTTTAGGACATGAAGCTAGGATTGCTGTCAAACAAATGTAATTCTTCTGTTGGTAATATAGTAAACAAGATAATTATGTAAATGCCCCAAACCTCCTTTGTGTATATAATAGTTATAAAGCTTCATAAATATTTTGCAATATTGAGGAGGAGACCTGTGATTTGTCAAGGTTTTTGCAATCAGTAGGGTTTGGAGCAATGCTGGGAAATTCCACTCTTCACTAGTTAGTGCAAGTTACCGCCTATCTTTTGACAGTAGGAAACAAAGCAACACATTAACTTGCAAATAACATGAGCATTCTTATTTCTCCAACTCCAAAACGTCATATTTCTTTCTCTGCATCTGATCTTTGTTTTGTTACAGCTCTTCCATAATATATACACTAATTGGTGTGCTGAGGACACGATCGAAATTCAGCAGTTGAGTTCTCAAGGCTCCTCTTGTCTTATAGTGACTGGTACAACGGGAGCATTCTAAGGCCTCTGGACCGTCAGCTATGTCCTACTAGTACAGGAAACTTTGTGATATCCGGGACCGGCGTGTTGCCGATCTATCAAAACTGCCGACATACAAAGTTAATGTTGAAGCATACGGAGGTTTTCATCTCCGTATCTGACAACAAACACTGTTGCTTAGCAACAGCTTCTAAAGAGGCAGCTGCAAGCGTCTCTAGCTGAAGCTGTTGCTATAGCTACAGACCTTGCAGTGGCTGACTGGGGGGGAAAAAAAAACGAGATCTAAAAAAACTTACAGAAAACGGCTCCTGATTTTTGCCGTTAGATCGAGTATTCCGGACATACAACCTCCGGATAAACCAAAGTTTCCTGTATTACTGTTGAAGTGTTCTTTTCACCATATACTGGGACCATATCTACTGTATATAGCTGCATTCAACTGGGAAAACAGGCTTTTAAAATGTTATGTTAAGAATAGAAGCTGATAAAATTACGAAGCTGTTTAATCGGTTTCAGGAACGTCATTTAGTCACCAGACTAAAGTATATTGAATCACAAAAATTGATACTGTCCTTTGCATTGTCCTATATGGCACTTTTGTCATCTTAAAATGATATGAAACTTCAAGCCATGTTTTGGCTTGAAGGATAGATAATATATCCTTTCTATAAGTTTTTTTATTGCACTTATAAAACTTTATTTAGCACATTCATAAAGTTTAATTGCATCTCAGTTAAAAGTTTATTTAGCACATCCGTATCTCAGTTTTCTCCTGTCTTCACTCTGTACTGGGTTTTGTTGCATTGAATCTGTTTTTTTACTGTAGTTGACTTGGTAACAATGGCGTGTTGCCCATTTTCAAGATTCATAAATGTTCATTTGCTCAAAGTTGCAAAAGCAGTTTTGATGCCATGGTGCATGTGCTGTTAATGCAGAGTCTTGCAGACTATGCCAGCTTGGTTGGGAACTTCTCAAATGCTCCAGTCAGAGGCACCAGATGAAACGACCATTTGTATAGTCAACACCGTAGTATTCAGGGGTCATGAATAAACAAGTAAATTGGCTGTACATAATTCCCATGCTCCTGGCTGTTTTAGTCTTCTCGATTTGTAAGCAGTTTTAATCAATGCAGTCTTTAAGGCTGCGACGCTTCAGAACACTGTTGTGGGTGTGTCTTCAAAGCTAGTCGTCTAAGAACAGTGTGACTATGCACTTGCTGCTTTTTTCAATCTTTATTCTGCCTGAAACACCGGACAAAAGAGTTTGAGGAAAAGTTAGATTGGAAAAGCCTATTCGACACATTGACGCTCATCTCTCTGGTACTCCAGCTTACCCAGCCTAGCAGTATTTGGAATGTCCTTAATGTCTTTGACTCTTCTACTTTACCTGGTAGTTTGATTGAAATGCTAATCACTTTTTAAATAAATAAATCATTTCTGATATCTCTTAATTGTCAGTTTAGCTTAGTTGGTATGACATTCAACTTTTAAGTCAGCAGGTAGTGGGTTCAAATAATCTCGATTGATACCAAGCCAGTGCATTTATAAGGTGCTGTTCTTCAGAGGAGACATTAAACTGAGACCCTTTCTGCTTTTTCAATGGTTCAAGCAGATGTTAGAGATTCCATAACTCTGTTCAAAGAGAAGGGAGTTCTCTGGTATTCTGGTCAAAATTCCTCCCTCAACCAATACCACAGAAACATTTAGCTCATTCATCTCATTGCGTTTGTGGAACTTTTTGCCTCTCGCCTCCCTGAGCGCGCTCAATGCATGTGTTTTTTTTTTGAAGCATAGTGGCCAAAATTGTATATAGTATTTCAAGTTATTTGTGACCAGTACATTATAAAGCCTCAGTATAATCTGTGTGTGGTTATAGTATAACACTATTGTCATGATTGAAAATGGAAGTGCTGACCATCTGAACTCGTACAGTTACTATTGCACAGTTAACCAATCAGCATCCTTTTTTTTTTGGAAATGAAATTAAAGTTCTCAGTATTTGCGGGGAGGGGGTAATCATCTTGTACACAGCACCTAGGCAAAAGTTTTTGTGTTAGGGTTGTAGCTATCTGGTACCAGAATAAAAAAATTTCTAGTGTCAAGCATTTTGATGTGCATCTTCCCAGTGTGGGTAGCTGATAATGTTGTCGTAGCTGGCCAACTCTCTCAAAAGGGAGGAATGAGTCAGAGGGAAAATGAAAGTAAGCAAAATAGTGACAAACATTAGAAAATTGTCCAGAAAAGTTACACCACATGTAATCATATGTAAATGAGCAGCGAGTGTGGAATTACCTTGAGCAACTGTTATAAACAGATGTTGAGCAGTTTGGAAAAGCACTGTATAATGTACAAGTGAGCTATGTAACTTGAGACTGAATCACCATTTTCCTACATAAGGCAGAATTTATAGATGTTTAATAAAGGTTTTCTTGTGTTTACACAGGTTTCTACTGGAAAGTGGGGCAGACTGATCTTGGTGACTTCAAGAGAATTGTGCGGAAGCTGAATTGTGCGGAAGCTGAAGTAACCTTTTGTATAGTTCTGGAACCATCATTCATAAGGAAGGACTCACTGCTGTGTTGGAGGAGTTGTAGTTGCTTACACAAGAAGCTGCTTTGGAGGTGGAGTCGCTTGGATTGGAAACCGTGCTTGTGGGGAAGTATTTGTGCTGGGGAACTGATCTGGGAGAAAACTGGCTGGTGTGGAAGGATTTGAGGACTGGAGAAAGTCTGGCTACTACAGGAAGTTTGTGAGAAGAGCTGCTGGTGGAGTGTGGTGGCGTGATTGCTGCTTATACAAGGTGGGTGTTCTTCCCTAATGTGAGCAGTTTTATTTTGTTAGTTTGTGTATTTCTAAGGGGCCAGTATATTAAGATAGGAGGGTAGTCAAAGATCTCTGGTGGGAACGGGCAAGGAATTTACAGTAACTGAATGTTGTGTGAGATGGCAATGAACGAAGAGCTGCATATAATGGTACTGCTCGACTCCCATGCTGATGTAGGACAGAGGTAACGCTGTTTTTATAATAATTATATAACCTATAATGTATTATTCTGTAGCTTTGTCTAATTTTGTGTGCCCTTTACACGAGGAGTTTTGCTGTGCCATGCTCAGGTCAATAAGACATTGATTGTGCTGAACAAACATTCCAATCAATTGGAGTTTACACTGACTTTATCTTAATTATTAAGTGCAACGCTTGAAGTCTGAACATATTTTCTATGCCTTTCTCTGTTCCATTAGATGGTGATTGCTTTTAGATTCTCTCTGCAATTAAAGGTCAGGCTGGCTACTTTTTTTTTTTAAGTGTAACACGCACACTCAGCACCTGAGAAATTATAAATGTGTCTGAAAGCTCTGATATGTTTGAAATAACAACTGAAAATGCTCAAAACACTCAGCTGGTCAATGAGCACCTGCCTGGTTAATGCTGAAGTGTCCAAACTGTGGTCCTTATTCCTGGCAGCTCAAACAACTTTTTTTTTTTTAAATTTGCTCATTTTTTAATTCATTTGTTTGTTTGTTTATTTTAATTTTGAGGACTTGGAGATTGAGAAAAAAAGTTGTTGGTTCTGTTGCATTATCAGTGGCTAAATCTTAAATCGAAACATCAAGATGTGTTGGTATCTGCAGCTGGCAATGCATGTAAATTAACAGGCACATTACTTTGAACGTTATAATTTCAACTTTATGTATGGTCCATGAGGGTGTGTGGTAAGCACCTAAGTGGTCTACAAAGAAAAACGCTTGGATACTCCAAAGCTCATGGGGGAAACCTTTAAATTAAAAACAGTCAGAAGTTCTGTAAGGAGTTGAAGTAGACCATTTGACCTGTTGAGTCTGCTCCTAATTTTACTAACCATGGCAGCTCTTCATACCAGTTCTGTGCCTTTCACAATATACATTAATACCCTGACTGTCTACTTCTACAGATCCAAAGTAAAAGTTAATGTGTTCCACATTATTATAATTTTTTGTGGATTCCCTTTTAATTGGCATAGCTCAAATTGAAAAATGGTGTCCCCTTGTTCTACATTCCCAATAGTCACCATTCCGAGACTTTTATTTCAACTCTCTACCCAAACTATTTCCTGTGCATGCCGCATGGCTACCCAATTCTTTGAGCTTCAATTTTAGCTAGCAGTCTCGTGTGTGGAACCTTATCTAATAAATCTTTATACATGATACCCCTTGATACTCCTTTATCTGCCACCTCAGTGACTGTCAAAAAACAACAATTTGATTAGTTAGAATTATTCACTTACCTGTCACAAACCATGCTGATTCTCACTAATCAGCTCGCTCACTCTGTCCCCGATGATGGATTCTAGCAACTTTCAAAGTATTACAAAGTAATTCCTTCCAGTTATTTACTCACTTAGAGTAACTTGGTTTGCCCTTTCCTTTTCTGTGTAAAAGATTGGCGTTTGCTGCCTTTTAATTCTTTGATACTATCTGTGAATTGTTTTTTTAAGATTATGCATTTCATTTTTCTGCACTCTCCCTATTCCTGGCACTAGGCAGAGACAGCCTAGGAGCAGTTTTTCTTGTTCCAGGCCATTAACATTGACTCCGGACCCCATGAAGTGTCATGGCTTCAGGTCAAGCATGGGCAAGAAAACCTGCTGGTTACCATCTACCACCCTCCCTCAGCTGATGAATCAGTACTCCTCCATGTTGAATACCACTTGGAAGACGCACTGAGAGTAGCAAGGGCACAGAATGTACTCTGGGTGGGGGACTTCAATGTCCATCACCAAGAGTGGTTCGGTAGCACCACTACTAACCGAGCTGGCCGAGTCTTGAAGGATATAACTGCCAGTCTGGGCCTTCGACAGGTGATGAGAGAATCAACACGAGGGGAAAAACCTACTGGACCTTGTCCTCACCAATCTATCTGTCGCAGATGCATCTGTTCATGGCAGCAGTGACCGCCGCACAGTCCTTGTGGAGACGAAGTCCCGTCTTCACACTGAGAACACCCTCCATCGTGTTGTATGGCACTACCACCGTGCTAAATGGAATAGATTCAGAACAGATCTAGCAGCTCAAAACTGGGCATCCATGAGGTGCTGTGGGCCATCAGCAACAGCAGAATTGTATTCCACCACAATCTGTAAACTCATGGCCCGGCATATCCCTCACTCTACCATTACCACCAAGCCAGGGGACTAACCCTGGTTCAACAAGGAGTGTATAAGAGCATGCCAGGAGCAGCACCAGGCGTACCTAAAAATGAGGTGCCAACCTGGGGAAGCTGCAACACAGGACTACATGCATGCTAAAAAGCAGAAGCAGCATGCTATAGACAGGGCTAAGCGATCCCACAATCAACGGATCAGATCAAAGCTCTGCAGTCCTGCCGCATCCAGTCGTGAATGGTGGTGGACCATTAAACAACTAACGGGAGGAGGAGGCTCCATGAATATCCCCATCCTCAATGATGGTGGAGCCCAGCACGTGAGTGCACAAGACAAGGCTGAAGCGTTTGCAACCAACTTCAGCCAGAAGTGCCGAGTGGATGATCCATATTGGCCTACTCCCGAGGTCCCCATCATCACAGAAGCCAGTCTTCAGCCAATTTGATTCACTCCATATGATATCGAGAAACGGCTGAGTGCACTGGATACAGCAAAGGCTATGGGCTCCGACAATATCCCGGCTATCGTGCTGAAGACTTGTGCTCCAGAACTAGCCGCGCCTCTAGCCAAGCTATTCCAGTACAGCTACAACACTGGCATCTATCCGACAATGTGGAAAACTGCCCAGGTATGTCCTGTCCACAAAACGCAGGACAAATCCAACCCGGCCAATTACCGCCCCATCAGTCTACTCTCGATCATCAGCAAAGTAATGGAAGGTGCCATCGACAGTGCTATCAAGTGGCATTTCCTCACCAATAACCTGCTCGCTTTGGGTTCCACCAAGACCACTCTGCGCCCAACCTCATTACAGCCTTGGTCCAAACATGGACAAAGGAGCTGAATTCCAGAGGTGAGGTGAGAGTGACTGCCCTTGACATCAAGGTAGCATTTGACCGAGTCTGGCATCAAGGAGCCCTAGTAAAACTGAAGTCAATGGGAATCGGGAGGAAAATGCTCCATTGCAGTCATAGCTAGCACAGGGAAGATGGTTGTGGTGGTTGAAGGTCAATCATCAGGGCCCCAGGACATCGCTGCAGGAGTTCCTCAGGGCAGTGTCCTAGGCCCAACCATCTTCAGCTGCTACATCAATGACCTTCCCTCCAACATAAGGTCAGAAATGGGGATGTTCGCTGATGGCTGCACAGTGTTCAGCGCCATTCACAACTCCTCAGATAATGAAGCAGTCCATGCCCGCATGCAACAAGACCTGGACGACATTCAGGCTTGGGCTGATAAGTACGATAGCAAAATACTGCAGATGTTGGAAATCCGAAATAACAACAGAAAATGCTGGAAAAACTCAGCAGGTCAGGCAACATCCGTGGAGAGAAATTTGAGTTGATGTTTCGGGTCGAACCCTTCTTCAAAAGTTTCGAAGGGTTCGACCCGAAACGTCAACTCAAATTTCTCTCCACGGATGTTGCCTGACTTGCTGAGTTTTTCCAGCATTTTCTGTTATTTTGGGCTGATAAGTGGCAGGTAACATTTGCACCACAGTCATTGCCTGGCACTTCTATCTCCAACAAGCGAGCGTCTAACCACCTCCCCTTGACATTCAACAGCATTACCATCACTGAATCCCCCACCATCGACATCCTGGAGGAGGGGGGTCACCATTAACCAGAAACTTAACTGGACCATCCACATAAACACTGTGGCAACAAGAGCAGGTCAGAGGCTGGGTATTCTGCAGCGAGTGTCTCACCTCCTGACTCCCCAAAGCCTTTCCACCATCTACAAGGCACAAGTCAGGAGTGTGATGGAATACTCTCCACTGCTCCAACAACACTCAAGAAGCTCGACACCTTCCAGGACAAAGCAGCCCACTTGTGTACCATCTACAAGATGCACTGCAGCAACTCGCCAAGGCTTCTTCGGCAGCACCTCCTAAACCCGCAAACTCTTCCACCTAGAAGGATAAAGGCAGCAGGCGCATGGGAACACCACCACCTCCAAGTTCCCCTCCCAAGTCACACACCATCCTGACTTAAAAGTATATCGTCGATCCTTCATCGTTGCTGGGTCAAAATCCTGGAAGTCCCTACCTAACAGCACTGTGGGAGTACCTTCACCACATGGACTGCAGCGGCTCAAGAAGGCGGCTCACCACCACCACCTCGAGGGCAACTAGGGATGGGCAATAAATGCTGGCCTTGCCAGCGATGCCCACATCCCATAAAAAAACATAACCAGAGGGCATGCCCGACAGGGTGCAGCTCTGGCAAAAGGGAAGAGGTTGTAGCGCAGCTGTAGGCCGCAGACCCGCAGCTGTAGGCCGCAGACCCGCAGCTGTAGGCCGCAGACCCGCAGCTGTAGGCCGCAGACCCGCAGCTGTAGGCCGCAGACCCGCAGCTGTAGGCCGCAGACCCGCAGCTGTAGGCCGCAGACCCGCAGCTGTAGGCCGCAGACCCGCAGCTGTAGGCCGCAGACCTACAGCTGCACTCCCAGCTACCAGGCTTGGGCCGTCCAGTGTGAACCTGGTGGAAGCATTTTGAAACCCCCCAGCATCTGGTGGCCCAACAACTACAAGCCGAGTGAAGGGAGGTGGGAGAACAAGAATGCTCCTCCTTAGCTAATTTGCATGTCACTGCTGGGCCTGTGCCTACTTCATGTGCCGGTGCTCTGCCCCCTCTTCCCCCACCCCCAGGGAAAGCTGGAAATCCTGGAGCAGCCTAAAAGGGGCACAGACTCAACGGTACAAGCCTCCAGCCTCTCTTGTCTAAATCTTTTTTTAATGGGCCCACTTCCTTTTCTGTTCTTTTATTCTTGTACTAAAAAGAAACTTAACCTTGGCTACCACCTGCAAGCTTGTTTAATTCCCCCCCATACCTTTTTTTGTTGCTTTCTGTAATCCTGCCAGTCTTCATTCATGTCATTATCTTCGACCTTATATAAGCTCCTTTTGTTTAATACTGATCTAACCATTCTTTTAGAATATGGTTGCATCACCCAGAAGTTTCCTTTTTGCCTTTCAGAGGTATGTACTTGCTTTGTAATCGACAAATTACCTTCCTGAATAGATTTCGCTGCTGGTCTGTAGATTTGCTAACAATTTTCCCCAACTTTTTTTAGTCAATTGCGTCCTCATCCCTTCAGGGTTAGCCTTGTTCAGACTTCAAATGTCACACTTTACAAACTAAAGCTTTAGTTTTTTTTAATCATCCTTTCTGCCTCTTGAAGCCTGATAGTGAATTCACTCGTATTATGGTCGCTATTTCCCATGTGCCTGCTCACTACCCGATCATTAACTATCTTTTGGTTTGTTCTGCAAATCGTCGGGTTGAAGACGCACTGCTTTAGGAAACTATCCTGAACAAATCAAGTAAATCTTGTGCTTGTGCTGTTAGCTCTACCTAATGTATATAAAGGTTAAAATCTCCCATTAATACATTTTCTTGCAGGCCTCCCTAATGTGCATAAATCATTTAAATCATCCCAGTCAGGAGAGCCATAAAATATTCCCACCTGAAACAACTGCTTTTTCCCTTTCAGACGCAAACTAACCCTCTGGGTATTTCTAGCATTTGCAACTTTCCTCTTTATTTCTAATATTGAATGTTTGAATATTGGTTAAATGTAAATCTGATTTTTGATAAGGTATTGATATTGCATTAAAAAAAAATGCATTTTGACGTTAAGAAATGACCATCTCGCTGTCCATGCACTTCGCTAATGAAAATACATCAGTGTGAATTAGCTAAATCAGATGTGAAGGCCAGAACTGATTCCGAAGTGAAGCGGAACGGAACTCTGACTCCCTCCTCCAGGGAGTCTCACTCAGTTTTGTTGTGGTGTCATGTTATTGGATTCAGACTGCATTTACACTGTGACTCCGTGCATCTCGGCAAAGCAAAACTGCTTCATGCTGGTGCTACAGATGTATTGTAAATGCACTCTTGATGGAAATGGTACCTAATCTATAGGAGCTCAGAAAATGTTCATTGTGTGTTGGGTAATTGCATTTTTGTTGTATAGCAGCAAAGTACTGTAGGCAATCTCCTCAGGAGGTACTAGAGAGAGAGGTAATAGCAAATGAACTAATGTTTCCACTGTTTGTTTTGAAATGGAGAAGCAGCAACATATTTCTACTGGTGTAAGAAACTTTTCTCCCTTTCTGATATGGCTCCATAGGAATTTTCAGCCTTCCAATAGTTCACCCATTCTTCATATGTGAATCTAGATTAATGGGGGAGAGGAGGCAGCATTGTATTGGACACAATCCTGACATTTACATACATGCCCTTTCCAGAAAGGGTCATTGGAAGAATTTCAGCCCCTGCTCCAGAGCGCTGAAGTATCCTCTCCACCACTGTCCTGTCTTACGATCAGCAAGCTCAGTGCTGCTCAGTTCTGCTTTGTACGATTCAGTTCTACTCCACACAGTGCATGTAGCACTGAATCGCTAAAGTTTATTTTTCCTTTTTCTTTCTTTCGCACAGTTTTCTCACCGCTAAGGATACTGCCTCCAGCTGAGTTATGACTCCGAGTGCTGGCAGGGCAATGGTACCTCAACCAAGTAACCATCCTTCGTGTGTGAGCTTAAAGAATGTTTTGTCAGCAGGCTGCATGACGGGTGGAGGCAGCACATCTGATTTCAATTCTGTCCTTAGTGGATGCCCATACACAGGTGTTTTTCAGCAGTAGTCATTGGAAAGCAATCAGAAGCAGAAGCCCCAATTTTTGATTGTTCTCTGTGGTTTAGATTACTGAGACCAGTTATAGCATCCCACCTGCTACCCTGACTTTGCTGAAAACTCCGTACAGAGCAGAGGTCAAACATCAGACCTTTCGGTCTTTATGGCTTAGTGCTACATCACATGATGCATCTATCACATATTACATTTAGATACTGAGGAATCCAATGTAATAGTTGCAATTGAGTAAAGCTTTTTAAATGCTAACCAGCTAAAAATCCATAGGTCGCATTCTGATTTGTAAGTTACTAAAATGTGAAACCTATATATGGCCATCTTTCTTCTGACAAATGTCACTGCAGCATATTTCATTAAGAAAGTTCCTTTTGGCTCTTTGGAGGAGCTTTATGACTTATTAACTTCAAAAAGACATTTGCTGAGTAAATATATAGTGAATAGCATTTAACACTGAATATATTTAGATCTACAGTAATGCCTCCTTTTGAAGTGTTTTAGAACAAAATTCACCTCCTAAAAGCACTTTATTTTGGTCAATTTTAGGAATGTGTCCAAATATTTGAATATTGCACTTGTTACCAGTTTTAATAGAAAAGGTGAATAGTGTTCTTTTAATAGCAGTGCAGTAAACACTTCATTCTAGCCACCTGTTGAATAAACACGGCCATAATCACTTTTTTTCTGGTCTATGGGTTGCTTGTAACCAGAAGGGAAAATTTGTTTGAGAATTTTTAATTTTAAGGGCTGTATTCATCAAGGTCGTCAACTATCAATGTCATGCTAGCTACAATTCTGTGCCCATGAAGAGCTCGCTTATAAACGGATTGTCTTTATTTTGACAGGTATGGCCTCACAACTGCAAGTGTTTTCACCAATGTCAGTAAAGTCCAGTGCCTTTTGCAGCGTGAAGAAATTGAAAGTGGAGCCCTCCAACTGGGATGCAACGACGCAGGGCTGCACAAAACATTACAATCCGAGCAAGAATCCACCAGTGACTCAAATCCAAGCAAACCTGCCCCATCAGGCACCGAGCAGCTTAGTGGTTTATGACCAGACTTTACACCTCGCCACCTCTGGGCTGATCCCAGTTACGAGCGCTGACGGCGGGACCTGCAGGGCGGCCCTGTCTGTGGGGTCGTCCAACGGAGTGCAGAGCTTGACGCGCAGAAGCACCGTGACGTTGTTGGATACCTATCAAAAATGTGGCCTGAAGAGAAAGAGTGAGGAGATTGAGAGCAGTGGCAGCGTGCAAATAATTGAGGAACACCCACCTCCGATGCTTCAGAACAACACTGGCAGGACTGCGGTGGGTACTACTGCCACCACATCAGCTGTAACCTCAAAGAATGGCAGTTCCACCAATGAAGGGGATTATCAGCTGGTGCAACATGAAATACTTTGTTCGGTGACCAGCAGTTATGAGGTGTTGGAGTTTCTTGGCCGTGGCACTTTTGGGCAGGTGGTGAAATGCTGGAAAAGGGGCACCAATGAAATTGTAGCTATCAAGATTTTGAAAAACCATCCCTCCTATGCACGGCAGGGGCAGATTGAGGTGAGCATTTTAAATCGGCTGAGCACCGAGAATGCTGACGATTACAACTTTGTCCGGTCCTATGAGTGCTTTCAGCACAAGAATCATACCTGCTTGGTCTTTGAGATGCTGGAGCAGAACCTGTATGACTTCCTCAAACAAAACAAGTTCAGTCCTTTGCCGTTGAAGTATATTCGACCCATCCTGCAGCAGGTGGCCACGGCCTTAATGAAACTGAAGAGCCTTGGTCTAATTCATGCGGATCTGAAACCAGAGAACATCATGCTGGTGGATCCAACCCGTCAGCCCTATCGGGTGAAGGTCATAGACTTTGGTTCAGCCAGTCATGTTTTAAAAGCAGTCTGTTCCACATATTTGCAGTCTCGGTATTACAGGTTAGTGTGATGTTCTCCTACTTTTCTTGGAGCATTTATCATGTTCTTGCAGCAGTTGTAGAGTACTGATTGTGGTAATTCAATGACTAAACCAAATTGATTAAAATAAAATCTGTATATGGGGGGATTTTAAGTGGAAGTGGGTTGTATCAAACCCCCTGCTTCCCACCTTCGACGTCACCAATTTGAGGCCTGGGCTATTTTAACTCCCGGGCCTCATTTATATCCCACTAGATATAAATTCATTTATCCAGTGCTCCCATTGGGGAACTATACTCAGAGCATGGGTTGGAGATGAGGCGCACCATTGCATCACCAATTCTCCAATCTGTGTGCCTTTTGAGTGAATTGATGCCCATATATCTGCACTTAAATTTTGGCAGTAAAATGAATGTTTCCCCTCTTTCACTGGGGTGATTTCAGAGTGAGAAGTATTGCGATCCAGTCTATGACCTCATCAGTGGAACATGAAAACAGTTGTTGGGCAGCAGAAAGATTGTCAACTAAGTAAATACAGTCTCCACCACTTAAAACATCCACGCTTAAAACTGGCAGTCGCTTATATCGGCCAAAAAGCGATAACCATTATCCATTTGCATTAACACCAATTTCAGAGTTTCCAGTTATAACGTCTTAAGTGCTCTGTTTATTTTGGGCAGAAACAACAGTGCTTACTTACTAGTTTGCTCAACCAGCACACTAGACTAGCACTAACCACATTAGATCAAACTAGAGCAGGAGTGTTAGCTGCTCACTGATTTGAAGGAGTGAATAAAACAAATCCGTATTAAAGCGGTGGAGCTACATACTCGGGCACCGCTTGAATTTCAAGTTAATGCAAATTGATGATGTGCAGGAAATACAGAGCCCCCAAAATTCTGACTGTTCTGAGAGGTCAAAGATTGGTAGGTATGTTTTAACATGCTTCGGCTTTTTACACTGCTGACGCTTTTATGTGATATAAGCCTACAGTGATGGTAACGCTCACAGTTAAAGTGGATACCAGATATGATTGGATAATGAAAAGCTGGAGATCAGAACCATGTATTCTCAGGGGTGGTAGAGATGGGTGCAATATTTCCTCTGAAGTAAAAGGTTTTATGGCTTTGGTCTCTGACAAAGGGAACTATTTGTACTTTACAAAGGTCAACAATATGGCAAATTCTGAGGCAGCAGGGGTCCTAGTTTATGTAAGACTTGGCAGAGCACTTCAGGATATGAACTATGAGGGAGCAGAATGCCTCAGTCATAAACATATCCGCCTTGATAATGCATTTTCAGAAAGACCTGATTGATGCAGTAAGAAACCATATGAAAGTCTGTTAAATGTTATTCCGGCCATCATGTTCACACGAACGCACCCGCTATAAGTGGCGGGGACTGGAATCTGGATTATTAATTGCCTGCTATTTATGCTTATTTTGATTGTTAAAACCCTGAGAGCTACACCGATAAAGAAGCTGCTCCCTTTATATGTAAAACAAATATGCATCAAGGTGTGGTGTAATCTTTCCCAACACCCTTGTAACCATTCACTAGTTGTCAAACTAAACAGCGTACTTTAACTTGGGAATTTTAAGAAACTGTTCTCATTAGCAAGCTGCTTCTATAAAATGTTTTCACAAAATTACATTTAGCAAGTTTGAAATGTGGAACAAATTCCATAACAGGTTAAATAATTTGATCAGTCAAGGATGTCCAAGTATATTTGCCTCTAGTCCAGGATATAAATTTAGGCAGTGGATTGAGGGGGCTGTGTATTAACAAATCAACATTTCCCAAGTGCTTTGGCCACAACAGTTCTGGCCAAAGAATATCAAACACAAACCACTTATTTTTCAGGTTTAGATTTAAAAATGAATTTAAAAAAAGTCAGTTGCAACCTTTTGGTAGCTAGTATATTTCAGCCAACCAGGGATGCAGCACCGAATTGGTTTTGTATGCGGTTTGCCAAATGTTTTTCTGCTCTGCTACCTCTCAGAAATACCTCACTCGTTTGGGATATGACTATTCTGGTGATTTTACCCATTTGGTATTTCCCTCTTGGAGCTCCTCCAGGTTTTTGTAAAGATATGTCTAAACTCGCCCCCCCCCCCCCCCCCTCCTCAAATAAGTTTGCAGTGCTGTTGCTTTGTACAGAAATCTGCACTTTCATCTGCAAGCAAGGGGAATGGGGGAAGGAAAGGACATTGAAGCATTCTAACCATGAAGAGAATTTGTTCCCAAATCTTGTTTACACAGACCAGAGTTAAGATGTAATCTTGTAAGATTTAATTCTATTCAGAGGTTAAATTCTCTGAGCTATCAGGGGAGGGAAAATAACTCCCAACTCCCTTTCCTTGTAAAATGTTTATTCGTTGCACTTTTTTGGGGCACCACTATTGCAGATTAGGTTATTTTTGAGATGACTCTTCAGTGCGTACAAATGTGAATTTAAAAACTTAAATTCAAAACCAGCATTTGCATGTATTATATTCACTTAAGTGGAATAGGTTGCGTGTTTGTGAAGGATTAAGCTGTTCAACCGACGCATTTTACCAGGATTATAGACCAATTGCAGTCATTGTGTGATTTCTATTTAAAAAATGTACTAAGTTGCAGCAAGTTCAAGATAATAACCTGAAGTGTACAATGTGTTCACTGGTTCATGTTACAAACAGTGTCAGGCATCGGGAGGGAAGCTGAAGTAAAGGAAAATACTTGGAGCCTCAAACTGTACTTGCCCATGTTCACACAACTGACATTCTTTCCTTCCCCCAGCATAATTGAGGAACTAGTGTGTGGCGCTCGAGACTCGACTGCACATGGCATTTATGTATATATGTTATTTGACTACATTTAGGGGACGTTTTGTTCATTTTTGCTCTCCATTGCATTCACATAACTATTTATCTGGGGAGCATTTTGTTCCTTCGTTCTTTTCTACCAAGCATTTGCATTGATCATTTTATCCCACAATGTAAAGTTAAACTTCCAAATGTTGTGGGGTTAAAACCTCTGTGACCCACATATACCCCTATACTCAGTGCACTAAAGAGAAGTTGCTGCTTATTTTTTTTATGAAGCTTGATAAAAGTGCCTAACCTGGATGCATTCATTGCTGAATGCTGTATACTAAACTCCGAAATAAAATAAAAAATTGGATATCGGTTGTGATAATCATTGACTATTGTGATTTGATTAAAATGTAGTGACTTGTAATGTGGCGCCTTACTTCCTCATATTATCCCTTTATTTATTTTGGTAGGAAGGATATCTAAGCTTTAGAGAGGGTACAACACAAATTCACCAGGATGTTGCCTGGTAGGAGGAAATCCAATACAAAGAAAGTCTCAAAGTTGGTCTCTTTTTGTTACAACGCCGCAGATTACAGGGAGATATAATAGAAGTTTTTAAATTATGAAAGGCTGGCACAGGGTAGATAGAAGCATGCCTATTTATCTATTGTTTCCAGTAGTTGAGAGGTCAAGAACAAGGAGCCATAGAAACAAGCTTAAATGTGTTAGATTTAAAACCGAGGGCAGAAGAAACTTCTTTACATGGAGTTGTAAAACTGCAGAATTCACTTCCAAGGTTAGTGGTTGGGGCCAAAACTATGTTGGCATTGAAGACTAGATTGGATAGGTGGATGAAGGAAAAGTGGTTAACTGATGTGAAAACAGGGTGGGTAAACCTGATTAGAACTATTTGCTCGCATGGAGGGTAAACGTCGACATGGACTGGTTGTGCCGAATAGCCTGTTTCCACGTTGTAATTTCTATGCATGTCTGAAGAACCAAGTAAAATGGAGAGTTTCAGGGCTAACCTTGTGATGAGTTGGTAAATGGCCTGTAATACTTGACCGTTTAAGAAAAACAAAGGTCAAAGACTTGACCCATGATCTGTGCTAACTTATCTAAGCAAGGCGGTGGCATAGTGCTACAAATAGTCTTGATGTCTTAATTTTGCCAGTCACAATCCAGTGATTCCCCCTCCACCCCCCCCCCCCCCCCCCTCCCCCCACCAAACCTCTGCTGGAAAAGACACGTTTAGATGTTTGGCTGGGACAAGAATAAACTGGATAGTACTCCTCGCAGGTGGATAGCGAGCTGATAAAGAATGATTTACTGAAATGAGCGACACAAAGCTGTGCTTGTGAATCGGTAGTCTCGCATGAATCAACAACAGGAGAACGTGTCTTGCGGAGATTCCAATTAATGTGTAAATTCCAAATTTGGTAAATGTCAAATCTCTCAACGTGGCCCTAAATATCAAGGAGCCGACGAGTGTTGCTACCTTTTACTTTGCAAGAGTTGTTTAAGGCAGTGAATATCTTCTGCTAATGGTCTGCCATTTTCCATCTGACTGTAGCCATCTGTATACTTTTAGAATTGCTAGCCTGTACAGATCTGTTCTGACACTGGGGAAGATCCTGGTTATATTCACGGTCACAATCACAACTTTGCACAAACTGCATCATTTAGATATGTTTAATGGCAAAATCACATTTGCAATTTTGGAGTAACTATATGTGCAGTGTTCCTATTGCCACGTGTGCCTCACAGCATGCACAGGGTCTATTGGCACCAATGGGAGCTTGTACAATACTGAACCATTGCAATATTGAGGTGCAGGAGTGGCCTCATTTCTGAATATTTACATTTAGCTAGACGTCTGCCTACAGAGTGAAAAGTAAAAATACTTACATTTATGATGCTTCCGATCCTGTCAATGTCTCAAGTATCTAGCACAATAAATCACTTATGATATTTAGTGATTATTGTTACATAGGCAAATTGTGCCGGTGTTTTCTAGTTGGCTGAGTGTCAGCTTGGCCCAGGTGGTAATATTCCTGCCTTTGAGTCGGAAGGTTTATGTTCAAGTCCTGCAGTACAGTACTGAGGGAGTGCTGCATTGTCGGAGGTAATGCCGTTCAGATGAAATGGTAAACCAAGGCCATGTCTGCTTGTTGTGGTTTTGGTTGGCATAAAAGATCCCATGTCACTTTTCAAAGAAAAAACAGGAGTACTGTTTGCATTTAGATTAGTGTTCCTCCCTCAGTCAATGCCATTTAATTAAAAAAAAAAAAAAAAAGCCCCGATTAACTGGTTATTCTTCCTGCTTTTTGTGGAATTTGGAATGTGCAAAATGGTAGCTTTGTTGCTTACATAAGCAGTCTTTTTCCCTTTTAAAAGTAATTGTCTTTTGATGTACTTTGGGCTGTTTCTGAATAAATGTGGTAAGACTATAGGTAACTGCAGGTCTCCTAAATACACACTTAATTTGTAATCTTGTTGACGCAATTGTTCAAATTTTAACAATGTATGGGGTTAAAAGTTAATGGTTCTCAGTATTTTCTAGGTTACACTGTAATGAAACACAGACATTTTGTGGTTCTTGCTCATGTTGGGATTTTTTTTGCTGTTGGTTTTTATGATTCTCTATGTACAGCACTTGCATTCAGACTTTCTAACCTATAACTAGGTACTAAAATGCATACGAGTGGCCTACTTGTAACCCAAGGCGAGCAATTACAGATGTGTTCAATTTGCAGGGTGTTTTTTTTGAGCATATGACCAATATGCTTCTGACTGGAAATGAAGCTCGTACTTCTGACTCATGCAGGAAAGTGTGTTTTTGCAACACTTCATCCTGTATACAGTGTATGGTTTGAGCAAGAATGTTTTGAGGTCACAGTTTTGAGTGGTCTTGTACTTTCCATTACACTGCATTATTGTACAGCCACCTCATTCTTGTAACATTAAAACCTTGAAAAAGTCATGTTTCTTTTCCTAGAGAAGTACAGTGTTGTATTTAAAAACCAGACCCATTTAAATAGAACGTGAGAAAACTGTAAGCGTGTGTTGATTGGTTGATTTTTCCTCCCCATTTCCCTTTTTCTGATCTTTTTTCCGAAGAAAACACACCCAGAAGTGCTACACTTTTCCAAAAATTGGTGGGGGGGGGTGGGGAATATTCTAACATATCTGGAGTGTAGGTTTATCTGTGCTTTGCGAGTACGGGAACTCTTTATTGACCGGCGTGGTGTCGGTTTATCAAAAAGTCCGGATTACAGAGAGGTATAGTTAAAAGGTACGAGAGCTCTGTACACAGCAACAAATCCAGGCTTTCCTGTTGCTTAGCAACATGTGCAGGAACCCCGGTTACACAGCCACAGATCCAGGAACGGCCACTAATATGAAGTAAAACTTACCTGAACCTACTCCTGAATTATGCCGGTTAACAGAGCTTTCCGGTTATTTAGGTGCTGGTAAATCGAGTTTCCTGTAACTGACTTTTTGCAAATTATTAAATAAAATTCATAAAAACCTAAAGTTCTTGTTTACAGTTTGCAAAATGCAGGTAATCTCTTAACTTACTTTCCCATGTGATTTCTAACTGACTGGAAAAATGTGCTGGAGTATTGCACAGAAATGTTAGCCACGTGGCAGTTGTTCAGATAAGACTAAGGCACAGAACAATTTAATAATTTTTGAGAAGAGGCAAGAAAAATGATAAAGACCAGCAAAAAATTGCTACCAGCGGTAATTGATTCAAATATTAGTATTGCATTCGGGACAATACAACTCAACTGTTGGCTAAAGAAACACACCCAAGTTGGCAGGTTCCCAGCTTGAACCTCTGCCTACAATTTCTAGGATTTGATATGATTGACACAAAGATTAGCCATTCTCAGAGCATGCCAGGAATTGCCATTTGTAAGTCCTGTCCCTTTTTAGTAGAAAATTACTGGATGAAAACCCCAGGCAAACCATTTTGAGTAACTGTAATTTTATTTGTACGAAACACCAGAACCAGGTAAAGCATGAAATCAACTTTTCTAAGGTAATTTTGAAAGTAAAAATGTGTGTAATATATATTACCAGATGCGTTGATAGTCCAGAAAGAGCTGGACATTAATACAGTTGAGGAGAAAACTGGCAAGTGGGAAAAGAGTCTGAGCAGGATCCTTATTTTTTGCAATGTATTCTAAATCATTACGTTGTTTTATTTAGTTTTTTTGAACAGTGATTTTGGAAGGACTGCAACATTAATCAAGATTGGAAGGTGATTCTCAATGCAAGTTCTGAATTTAAATGTTTACATTTATCTTTTACAAGTTATTCTAAATGTTTAGTGCTTTTCTAATAGAAAAACATTGCAAGGTACTTCAGAGGCATAATCGGACAAAGATGGACCCTGAGGTAAAGAAGGAGACATTAGTAGGGGTGACCAAATGCTTGATCAAAAAGGTGGGTTTTAGGGACGGTCTTAAAGGAGAGGGAAGTAAGGAGGTGGAGGGAAATCAGAGAATGGGCCTAGATGGCTGAAAATATGGCTGCCAGTGGTGAAGCGAAGCGAGGGGACGATGCACGAGGCCAGAGTTCTTAGGTGGAGGCGTGGGAGTGTAGAGCTGGAGTAAGGTGAGGTAAGGCTATGAAGGGATTTAAACACTGGGATGAAAATTTTAAATTGGAGGATAGGGAGCTAATGTAGATCAGCAAAGACAGGAGTGATGGGACTCGATACGGGATAGAATACAGACAGCAGAATTCTGGATATGTTTATGGAGGATAGGAGTATGGTCAGGCGGGCATTGAAATAGTCGAATCTGGAGGTGACAAAAGGATGGATGAGAATTTCAACAGCAGGTGGGCTGAAGCAGGCACTGTTATAGTATGGAAATAGGTGATCTTTGTGATGGAGAGACTGTTATGAACAGTCTAGCTCAACCTGAGAGACAGTGACCAAGCAGGGGTATGGAATAAATCATGGGTGCAGAGTTTGTGGTGGGGGGGGGGGGGCCTTAGACAATGGCTTTGGTTTTCACGCTATTTAACTGCAGATAATTGTGGCTCATCCAAGACTGAATGTTGGGCAAACGGTCCAACAACAGAGGCAGTGGTCGTGAGAAGTGGTGGAGTGGTAGAGCTCGATGTCGCCAGCATTCATGCGGAAGCTAGCCCCATGTCTTCCAATGATGTTGCCAAGGGGAAAACATGTAGCTGAGGAGGGGAGGCAAGGGTAGATCCTCGGGGGACTCTAAGATAAGGATGCAGAGGCATGAAATGGAGGCATTGCTGGAGATGCTCTGACTGCAGTTTTATAGGTGAGAGTAGAACCAAGTGAGGCCAGTGCATTGAGCTGGACAATTGATGCGGGGCATTGGAGGAGACTGGCATTGTCTACCATGTCAAAGGTTGCAGAGAGGTTGAGGGCAAGGAGGAAAAATGCACTGCGTGACTTTGATTAGTATTGTTTCAGTGCTGAGCCAGGGGCGGCAACCAGATTGGTGCGATTCAAGCATGGTGTTGCAAGAAGGATGGGCACTGAATTGAGCGGCAACATGTTCAAGAACTTTGGAGAGGAAAAGGAGGTTGGAGATGGGGGTGGAGGGTAATTTGCAAGAACAGAGGAGGGAAGGATAGGTTTTTTGAGGGGGGATTGTTTTGAAAAAGAGGGAGACAGTTTCTAGAGTGGGAACCATTTCGAATGTCAGCTAGCATGGCGGCCAGGAAGGGAAGTTGGGTTGTCAGCAGTTTAGTGGAGTGAGGTCAATGGAGGTGGGTCTCGTGGACAAGATGAGCTCGCAGGAGGGGAGATGGAGAAACTAAGGAAGGATATGAGATCAGTGGTAGGGTTGGGGGGAGGTCTGGCTTGGTGGATAAGGGGCAGAGGCAGTATAGCTGATGGTCTCAATCTTAGTGACATATGGAGTCCATGAGCTTCTCGCACTTGTTGGAAGTAAGGGTTGAGAGGGATTTAAGGAAATGGTTGGCAATGGATAAAAGAAGCTGGGGTTTATCTTTGCTCTCCAGGAGAATCCTGGAGTAATTGGTAGTTTTGATAGACGAGAATCCTGATAGTGCTCGATGTGGTCCAGCCAGATCTGATGTTGGATGGCGAGCAAGTTGTGCATCAGATACACTCAAGTCTGAGTCCCTTGGACTTGAAGAGAAGATGGAGGCTATACTAAGGGGAAATGACCAGGATGGGAGAGTTTTTAGTGGACAAGGGCATCAAAGGCGGAGGTGAGGAAGTGGTTCTGACTGTTCTTTGAATGCTATTAAGAACAGGAGTGTAGTTCTGCATTGATGCCTTGTTTTCCCTCAACCAGTAATTCATACTTTTTTTTTTAAAACCTTTCGAGCGTGTGCGGCATGTTACTCCTTGCAACTGACCAGGTGGATGGTAACTTAATCTTGATCTCTGCCAGTATCTCCTGTGGGAGGTGCTGGGGAGGAACTCTGGAGTAACTGCATTTATCCTATCCTGAGACAAATCATCTAACCTTTGCTCAAAGCCGTGCCAAACCAAAGTGGTTGAGAGCAAGAACTTGATGACATTCGATCAGATCTGTATTCCACCACCCCATGCTTCTATATGTGATGGTGTTCAAGTGCGAAACTCAAATCTGTTAATATTTCTTGTAGGATCAAGCAGTTTGACAAAATTGTGACATTAAATGTTGTAAAATCTACGTACTTCATTTGTATGCTAATCGTCAATATGTTTTGCATAATTACTTAAAGAAAATTGGCAGAGTGCAGGTGAAATTGTTTTGCAGTATAAATGGAGTGGTTTCGCAAAGATATATCTTTTGAATACTTAGAGCCACATCCTGAATATAACTGAGCATAAACAAACTTGCAAGTAGGTTGCATTGCATTTGCCTTACTAGGATATTGAATTTAGCTAAAGTAATACAGTATTATTGATGAAGAAACAACTTTAAAAAAAATCTTGCTTACTATTCACCTCTGAATTCCCTAGACCAAACTATTTGACTTGTTCTCAGGCCTCTGCCAATGCTGCTTTTGAGCTAACTTGGGATGTGCATAGTCCACTTCTTCTTAGCACCATACCCCAATTTGAGATAAGCTTGCTGTGTGAAACCATCAGTCTGCCTGTGGTACATTAATGCCCTGTTGCACCACACTGGTATGTGCAAAGATTGCCTTCACGTTCATACATTTCAAAATGTAGAAAAACTGTCGTTTTCTGATACGTTATAAATATTCACGAGTGTAATGCTTGTTTTTGCTCTCTATGCTGCTGCCATGAGGACTCGGAATTAAAGCTGCAGGACCAGTAGATGACTGACAAAATTACTACCGTCATTTAAACTAAACAGGTGGCCTAGAGGCAGTTTGTCTAAAGCCTTCACAAAAGAGTCTTGTTTATACAACATTGTGGCTGCTTCAGCGACATTGCTGCCATAGTACCAAATTGCAGCAGTCTCTCTGCTATGGATTCATGCTCACTAGAAACTAGGTTGAGACTCATGATTTAGGATCCTTGGAGAGCAGATGCAGATACTGCTTGGATTCCAACCTTCATTAAGCTAAAAGGTGAAAGGTGCACTAAAATTCCCTACGCCACCTAGTCCTTACTTTAAAAAAAAAAGTAAGTACAGGTCCCTCAGTAGTTCACTGGATAAAGCCAACATGTAACTAAGCCATACAGACCAGAGGGTCCCAGGTCAATTTCCTGGTCTCTACTAACTTGGCTGATCTCAGCACAGTGGCAGTAGAGATTCTACAACTGACCTCAATAACCCGGGGGGGGGGGGAGGGGGGGGCGTGCGGCAGGGAAATTGGCTAAGATTCCAATTCCTGATCGCATCCAAATGATCTGTGCTAGGAAGTGCACGTGTGGTCCTCGAGTGAGCACGGGATTGGGCCGGCTTTGATATCCTGCAAATGCTCACTCTGTCTTGGGTGCCAAAGGACATGCAGCAACTGTGGATACGCGCAGTCCACATCTTAAAAGGAGGAGGGAGGGGGAATATAGAAAGTCGATTTGAGTTTGTGAATTTACATAATGCCTAGACAAGTATGGTCACATTACACTTTCGATTCAGGTATGCAGCATACAGTTTAAAAAGGCACACCAAGATCAGTGATGCATTACAATATCGGCTCCATTCAATGCATGTGCATATTTTTTTATTCATTCACGGGTTGTGGGCTTTGCTGGCAAGGCCAGCATTTATTGCCCTCTAGAAGGTGGTGGTGAGCCGCCTACCTGAACCGCTAGCATATCCAGATTACCTGGCATTCTGCAGTCAGGCCAACTTCTGTCAGAAGCCCAACCAAATTCTGTAACTCAATGTATGTCACAGATGTCCAAATTTCAATATTTGTCAACATCCCAATTTCAGTATATCATTTTTAAAATGCAGTATAAAACATTGCTAAACTGGTGGCCTTGTTTATAAAAAAAAATCAGGCACTTTAAACTGTTTAAAAACAGTTGAATTGTGATTAGCTATTGAGTCCTCGTGGTACATAGCTGTTCACAATAAAATAAGCTCTTACTACCTGGCTGTGTCTAGAAGACCCTCCTTAAAACCCACATCCTTGACCAACTTTGGCTTGGCATCTATTTTCTTCACGTCTCTGATGCACCTTGCCGTGTTTACTACTTTAAAGGTAATCTAAATGCAAGTTGTTTGTTGTCTGGTGCTCATGCTGCTTCCCGCATCCTGTTCAGCAGTTAAGACCTGTTCACCTATTACTCTATCTTCGCAGAATTGGCCGTTTGTCCCCCCCCCCCCCCCCCCAAGGCATTAAAGCCCTCTTTTTTTTAAACCCTCAGCCAGTGGCCCAGTGGGTAGTGCTCTCGCCTCTGAATCCGAAGGTTGTGGGTTCAAGTACCACTTGAGTACCAAAAAATCGAGGCTGACACTCCAGTGCAGTGCTGAGGGAGCGCTGCACTGTCGGAAGTGCCATCTTTCGGATGAGACGTTAAACTGAGGCCCCGTTTGTGCTCTCAGGTGGACAGAAGATCCCATGGCACTATTTTGAAGAAGAGCAGGGAAGTTATCTCTGGTGTCCTGGCCAATATTTATCCCTCAATCAGCTTCACTGCAACATTATCTGGTCGTTATCACATTGCTGTTTGTGGGAGCTTTCTGTGTGCAAATTGGCTACTGCGTTTCCTACATTACAACAGTGATTACACTTCAAAAAGTACTTCATTGGCTGTAAAGTGCTTTGAGGTGTTGTGAAATGCGCTATATAAATGCAAGTCTTTCTTTCTAGTTTTCATCTCTATGACCTTGCCGTGCCTTATCTCTGCATCCTCCTCTCACAATCCTTTGCCACCCATCTCCGGCCTTCTGTGCATCATCGTTCCCTTCTTACACCCCCCCACCACCCCCGACTTCCTAGTCCTACCACTGCTGGCAGGGCTTTCAAACCGAATCTCTGGAAAACCCTTCCTTAACCCCTACGCCGCTTTACTTCAATACTCGCTGTAAAAATATTCTTAAAATTCATCTTTTCAGCCAAGCTTTGCAACTTCTTCTTACTCTGATAATTCAGCTCATTGTCTGCTCCATTTATTCTGTTTTATATTTTATTCTCCTTCCCCCTTCCCCATTTTTATCAACATGATCAAGAAAGGTTTCCGCTTCTGGTGTTGACTGTTGTTCAGAGCTTGAGATTGAAAGACGTGAGCCCTTCTTATCCTCTTTGTTTTGTTCTGTTCAGTTCCACTAATTTTCCAGCTCTAACTGAGTTCACATCCACAATATTAACCTGTCGTTTGTCTTTACCAGTGCTGTGTATTTCTTGTGTTTTCTGGATTAAAGCCAGTTCCTGCACCAGGCTACCATTTGGTCTTTCTTTGCATATTTAAAAAAAGAAAAAAAAAAAAATTGCTGGCTGTTCCGTGTTGTTTCACCAGCTGCTGTTCTTTTGTCTGCTAGTAGAACATTTCATACCAATTTAAACTTGATCTGTATTTGTGTGTGTTTATGTATGTAACCATCCACAGAGAGACGTGACTTCAAGCTAATAGTTGGGGAGGGTAATTTTGTAGATTTCTGGAAAATCCAGGTGCGCAGTGAAATGCAGTTGCTTTGTAAACGAAAGTTGCTGACTTTGTAAAATGATAGTGCTGGTATGTATTGATCTTCGAATATATCAAGACTTGATGCTGGCCCGTTAGATGAGCAGCAGCAGTCTTGAACCAGGGCTGGGACAATCTGAAGTGACTGGTCTATTTGCCCAATATTTTTCCTGTTTGCAACTGAGACATTTCGTGTGATTTATAAATCATGTGGAATCTTATCAAATAAAAATGTGTGCAGCATTTTGGACTGCTGCTGTTTGATGCGGAGGGCAGAGGTTTGGCCTCTTATCTGCTTCATCCCACCTTGGCTGCACTTTTACAGGAAGACAATAAGTTGATCTAGTGAGGAGGAAAACTGGAAGGGAAGTTGTCTCCAGCCTGTGCTGTCACACCTTCTAACAGCTAGCTAAGAGCAGCATTGGCGAAGGCCTGGGAGTAGGACTTGGGTGGTATGAGGAGCCTGGGAAGAAACTTGCAGTGTTGGCAATTTTGCTTCCTTTCATCGCAGAGATGTTGTTTACTTGCTCTGTGAGTAGTGGTGCACTGGGATTGCTAATTTCAGTAAATACCACCTACTAGCACCAGGTGTGAAGTCTGCAATTTCTCGAATTCTACATCACATAAAATTACTTCGATGTACTGCGTGAAAACTTCCGACAGAAGTCGCTGCAATTCCATTTTGTCTGTTGTCTCTTAAATTAGCCATTAGATAGAGCTAGTGCCTTGCTATCAATCCACAACCTCACGTTGAAGCATTAGTGGTGCATCAAATTTTACATCACATGGACTCCAATCCATTGTTGAACATCAGTTGACTGACTAGTCATACTGAATAAATTTGTGCTGATCACAATGATGGATGCTAAGGAATGGGATACTTTACCCAGTGTTAGCGTCCATCCTGACACCGGTTCGATGCAGTCTGCCTTTACCCCAGTCTCCAGATCAGATCTTCTCCTCAGTTCCTTCCCCGCGCCCCCTACCCTCACACTCTTCTCTCCACACTCTTCCCCGATTACACGAGCAGGCATTTTTCTAGCTTCTCCCTCTCTGCTTCTATTTGAGATGGGCAATTGGTGCTGGAAATGTGAGTAGATTTGTGCCTCTGTCTCTTAATTTGTAAGTCCCTGGGATGAAGAGCAGAGATGAGAAGTATGTAGGCAGACCAGATATTCTCGAGGTTTGGCTTCACTAAATATCTAAACAGGCCAATGAAAGATAAATTGCAAACAGTGGACTTTCTTGTCTCCTGTCCATGTTGGGAAAATTGACAACTAGTGGCCACTATAGCCTCTTCAACATTAAAAAATTCAAAGCAAAATTAGTCGACTTTAACTGGAGGGGAAGAATGAATAAGTGGATCATAATCAGACGGAAGTGCTGGCATTTGTGTGGTATTTTTCATACTGAGGAACGCCATCTCGAGCTATGTTGCTGTATAGTTGGGCTGATCATGTATTGGTGTAAGTCACTTCTAAATGGCTAAGAACTGGTCTAGATCTCACCAGAATGGACATGTGCTAAAAGCACTCAAGTTTCTGGGAACAGTCTATTTGCATAATTATTTACTACTGACTACAGATTTAGACAGCTGCAGGGCTGGAACATTGAGCGATCTGTGCAACAAGTGAAGCAGGAGGCATCATGTCATTACTCCTGTATCTGAATATTTTAATAACATACTCATGATAGATATCATTTGGGAGTCATACAAGATGTATTTGACAGCAAGAGTGCGGTGGGATATGGCTTTGTTTTCTCTTGGAGAAGGAATATGCACTATTCAGGTTCCTATTGGAATATATTAAAGCAAAAATCTGGTTTATTAATGTATGGATATAGATTTAATTAATATATTTGATAAATGCTGGAATATATAACTTATGAGCCAGTCATTGTTTTCAGAACTACTGCTGTTTAGTTCAGATCATTGGTTGGAAGCAGTGTTGTAGCCAAAATGCTTGTGTAATTGCAATAGTTTCATGGTACTACTTTTTATTTCACCTGTGGTCCTCTAGAATATTTAGTCTTGGGCCAGGCCATCACAGAGGTGTGGAGGGCATGCAAGAGGGAAGAGAGAATCTGTGATCTTACAGATCTGTGACATACCCTAATTATTTGGATCAAACTTACATTGCAGTGCCCCAGCTGCTATCGATTGTTCAGTTTGGGCACTGTTCATGACGCGCAGAGTCTAAACCAGGAAGTATAAATTAGAATATTTAATTGTAAAATCATGTACAGAAAGATAAATAAAGTGAGGGAAAGAAAGGTGGGAGTAAGAGAGGGAGATGAGAGACAGAAGAAGTAAGAATTTTTAAATTTTAATTTGTAATTTAAAAAAAAAATCTCCAACAATAATTAAATTCTGAATGAATGGGATTCCACACTTATAAAATTGAATTTTCAGTGCCAGAGAGGTTGTTTGGCAGTAATTAAGATTTATCACGCTGTTAAAAATTCACTTACATCTGAATACACCAACCCTAACTTATTCTGGTATGTTTAGTGGGTAAGTACATCAACTTCCTGTCCTTACATGAACTTCAAAGCCAAGCCTATTGGCGAGGTACCGATGGAGCGCAGCTTGTGGAGGAGCAGGGCAAATGGACAGCAACTTGCGGATTCCGTGTTTAACTGCTCATGTGCAGATACTAGAAGTTGCTGTCAGATTTGCTCCTTAATAACAGTGAGTGCTGTTGGCCTCCCCATTATTCTTCACGCAAAATCTGGGTCATTGTATCTATTTGTCATGTCACTTCTCGTTTAGATGATTTGACAGACCATATCTAGTGATGCTTCCTAATATTTTGAGATGAGTTCCCTCTGTTTTTGTGGTCCATGCATTGACTGAGGATGACCTGCTTCCACGCCTGTGCCAGTGCTGCTGTGAGGTGGCTACTGGGACGTTTGAGTGGTTTAGAGGGAGTTGAGACTAAGCTCCGCAGAGTTGGGGGACTAAATCTGTATACAGGAAACTTTGGTTTATCCGGAGGTTGTATGTCCGGAATACTCGATCTAACGGTAAAAATCAGGAGCCGTTTTCTATAAGTTTTTTTTAGTTCTCGTTCTTTTTTTTTCTCAGTCAGGCACTGCAAGGTCTGTAGCTATAGCAACAGCTTCAGCTAGAGACGCTTGCAGCTGCAGCCGACTCTTTAGAAGCTGTTGCTAAGCAAGTGTGTGTTGTCAGATACAGAGATGAAAACCTCCGTATGCTTCAACATTAACTTTGTATGTCCGGCAGTTTTGATAGATCGGCACCAGCTCGGTCCCGTCGGTGCCGGATATCACACAGTTTCCTGTATTACTTTTGCATGACATTGGGAGCCTAATGTGCAACATCATTCTGACTTGAGCATTTAGAAAAACAACTAACCAACTGAAAACTAGTGCCTAGTATAAATTAGTCATTTTAAAGATCGCAGAAGTGCACCATTTGGACTGGTGGCAGGTTTGTTGTAGTTATGGTGCACTTCAAGCTCTGCTTTATGGTAGTTAATACATTTTGTCCCTAATGTTGTTTATAAATTGCTGTACTCGTATCTATAATTGAAAGTGCCTAAGTAAACTTGTCACACTGTAATTACACCCTCCTGGCAGTGGTGGCACTGCAGTGCATCTCCTAGTGCGATGGAGTAATTACAACGTGACAGGTTTATATATGCAGTTTTAATTATCCATGTGGGCATAGGACTTTATAATGGCGAAGGATGACCGGAAATGTGTGAAGATGTAAGATTTTTAATATATTGTAGAAGTGGTTTAGGTCCTTACTGTTGAAATGATTTTCCTGCATTTCTGCAAATTCCTTGAAGCATTTCTGCACGGGAGTATTGATTGTCTGTGGATCAGCGAAATTGCATTTCTGGTCGTGGAATCTTGGAAATTTTACCAATGAAAGAAGCCATTTGGTCAAATGTGCCGTGCCAGTAACACAATGATGAGAAAACTCACTGTTCCACATTCCGAGTGCACATTTAGTTGAGATTTCAGGTATGTGAATTATACCTGTTGCTTCAAGTTCTAATGCTGAAGCAGAAACTATCTTGGCTTTTTGGGGAAAAAAAGTCTTAATTTTTTTCCCGTTCTCTTGCTAATCCTTTATTAGAAAATATTAAAAGTAAATTTAAGGATGAACAAATCAACCATGTGCTTGTGCACCATTCCTCGGAAGAATAGGGTAGGATTCACCACTGTTGTAACTGTATTAAGAGATACATGAGCATAATTTTAAATGTTTTTGATTTCCATCATAAATTACCTTTTTTTTTCCAGGTGTATTGGGATTTCTTCCCAAATTCTTTTTCCATTCCTAGATTTGAACAATATTTAAGAGTACAAATTAAAAATGTACATTTCTAGAGATATTCTTTCCAATACTTTGTATTTTCTCTCTCATACTCTTGATATACAGTATCCTGCTCTCTCGCTGGCTGTCTCTGCATCTTTGTCTCCTTCCCTCTGTCCCCTTTCCTCTTTCCCTTTATTTCCTTGTTTTCACTTTTTTTCTCCCCTTTTACCATCATGCTCTCTCACCTTAGATGTGCACTCTCTCGCCTCGCATGCTTTTACTCACGTTTTCCTTCCCCATCACGTATTCAACAAAAAAAATGCATTTTTAGTTTAGTTTTTCTTGTTTTCCTTTGCTTGTTTCCTTGAATTTTAACAATGTTTCAAATTTTTGCTGAATGTACTATATTTTTTTTTCTCCCATTTTTGATTGGTAATTAAAAACCATCATAATTATGATAAATGAGACTGGATTGACTTTTTTATTCTCTTCCCATGTACAAGTGTCTAATTTTCATACAGCGTCTGCCTGAACTTCCAACATTAGGAACTATAGTGTGAACCCATATGCTGTAACTCCATGGCCAGCTCATCACAATAGCGATGTGCTGTGCCATCAGGCAATTACTAATGGTCACTAGATTTAATGTTGGACAAATGCATTCTGGATTAAACTGTCAGGTGATGCTGTATCCCAAACTAAATGATGATCTCGATAGAAATTGATACTTTTTAAGTAAACTCTACATCCAGTTTGATGCTTAAAATGGGGAAATGCGAAAAGCTTGTTTTATATATCACGAGATGAAAAACCTTTTACTTCAAAGGGTTACAGTCCTCTAGAATCTTTTATAGATGTGATGGTAATGTGAAAAGTAGTACTGTAACAAACTTTGGTGTGAAAAGCTTTTCAGTAACTTGCTTTTATATGTTGTGTTCATAGCTGTGTTCCCGGTCCTGACTCGTGTTCCTGTGGAGGCACTTCCCTGCTGCAGTTTTTACTTTGTGTACTCTAAGCACACCGATTGCAAAGTTCTGAAGGTTCAGTGTGTAGTTCATCCAAAGGGGGATGCATCATAAGGTCAGAAGTGGGGATGTTCGCTGATGATTGCAGTGTTCAGTTCCATTCGCAACTCCTCGGCTAATGAAGTAGTCCGTGCCCATTCAGGCTGGGGCTGATCAGTGGCAAGTACCGTTCATACCACACAAGTGCCAGGCAATGACTATCTCCAACAAGAGAGAGTCCAGCCATTTCATTCAATGGGATTACCATCGCTGAATCCCCCCCACCATCAACATCTGGGGGTCACAATTGACCAGGAACTTAACTGGACCAGCCACATAAATACTGTGGCTACAAGAGCAGGTCAGAGGCTAGGTATTTTGTGGCGAGTGACTCCCCAAAGCCATTCCACCATCTACAAGGCAGAAGTCAGGAGTGTGATGGAATAGCCTCCACTTGCTTAGAGGAGTGCAGCTCGAACAACACTCGAGCAACTCGACATCATCCAGGACAAACCAGCCCACTTGATTTGCACCCCATCCTTCACCTTAAACATTCACTCTCCCACCGGCGCACCGTGTCTGCAGTGTGTACAACCTCGAAGTTACACTGCAGCAACTCGCCAATGCTTCTTCAACACCTCCCAATCCCGCGACTCTACCCCTAGAAGGACAAGGGCAGCAGGCACAAGGGAGTACCACCACCTGCAAATTCCCCTCCAAGTCACACACCATCCTGACTTGGAAATATATCGCTGTTCCTTCATCGTCGCTGGGTCAAACTCCTGGAACTCCCTCCCTAACAGCACTGTGGGAGTACCTTCACCACACGGGCTGCAGCAGTTCAAGAAGGCGGCTCACCACCACCTTCTCGAAGGCAATTAGGGATGGGCAATAAATGCTGGCCTTCCCAGCGACATCCACATCCCAATGAATTTAAAAAAAAAAAAAAAAAAAAAATGCTCCCTTTCCTTTCAAAACTTCAGTTGGTCAGATAAGTTTCACAAAGCATGGAAGAGATGTTGGGAAGTGGTCAGTGCATTTTTATATCTCATCAGTTGCCTCTATTATACCATACCTAGAACAGAGCCAATACCTTGTTTATAGTGGGGAAAATGCAGCCAAGTTGACCTGCACCTTGGAGGATTGACTCTTATTAATACAGTATAAATGGTAACATTGGAAAAGTAGGACTAAAATGGCATCTTTTTAATTGATTACATCTATGTTGAACTGTTTTAAGAGTTCCAGGAGCTATGCTGATTCTGCACAGAACATGGCCATTGGCAGTCCTGCTTCTTTCTGTTCTGGTTGCAGGTAGCTTTCTGTGGATATGGCTCCTCTATGGCTCTAAGAAGGAGAGCAGTGTTAAAAAAAACTTTTCATGCACACTGTCTTGTTTGATCACAATCTGTATAGACAAAACCTTGTCCATTTTTCCTGTAAACTGATGTAGCTGTGATATGTTGAGATGGAAGGTTTGTTTATAGGTCACATGGCTTTCACTGCCGTCATTTCGCATTGCTGTTGAATGCAGTGCTTCAAAAAACATTTGGCACACCCATAATTGTCTAAATTGTAAACCTGTTTCATTAAGGTGTGTTTTTGTAACAAAATGTAGTTATTTCAATTATTTTTAATTAGTCTTGTATTCTTACAAATAGGATTTTAATCAAACATTTTTAATGCTGATTGTAGCACTTGTTGCATTAAGGTGGGAAGTACCTTTGCTAATCAAGTGTTATCTACTTTTTGGTCAGCTGAAAAAGACAAACAATTTGTTAGCTTGTAAATAGCTTTGACACCATCTTGCCATTTGTAGTATTTTTGCTATCATTCTGTTCTGCCCTGTTCCAAGTCTTCCCTACACTTTAACGATTAGCCCCTACTTCAAGCAGTGGTGCATTCTTTTTTCTGCTTAAAATGCAAGTTATTTGTTTGAGTAAATTTACTTCAGTTGCAGCCAAAAGCAGCTGTCATTACCAGATACAAGTCACTTCCAGAAAGAGTTAACACAATTGAAGTAGTTTCCTTATTTATCTTTCTGCTTTTTACTGGGAGCCTGGGCTGCTTCAAATTTGCCTGACTGACACATGCAGGTTTTATTAATATTGTGCAACGGATATTGTTATGAAGCTAAAGAGGAACAAAGTTAATAAAGAGATGGCTGAACAGAATAGCTCATTCTTGATGCACAGACAGCAATTAATACTTTGTCACTGTTAACATGAGGCATGCTAGGATTAGAAATTTGGGAGCTTGTCTCAACATGGTATGTGCTTAAGTGAGCATGACGCCCAGCAAGTGTTGTTTCGAGGTCGCTTGAAAATGCTTAGTGGCAGATGCAGTAAATCTTGAAGTCACATCCACAAATCAGGTCAAAGTATAAAACAGGAATCATTTTACATTGGAATTTGAGGTAGATTCTGATTAACAGGCAGTACTTTCTGGTTACACGGGACAACAGGCATTGAAGGGGATTGAGATTCTTCTCCTCCGCCCACCCCTCCAAAAAGTGCCGTCGACCATTACCAATGAGGGAATGGGTACATAGGCTTCTAAGCTACTGCTATGCCACTCTTAATTCAGCAAGTAGGTGATGTGCAAGAGAGGCTCAGGGTGACTTTGCTTAACTTCATTCTGTCTGGATAAGTGACTGGCCTCTGCTTGGCATCTGCCCGGATGGTATTGAAATCAGGAACTTCCAGTACAGTATACCCGAACATGTATACATGCTGCCAGTGGTTTAGCATTGTTTTTCTCACCATTTTACCCCTCTCCTGAAATGCTGACTACTGCTTTGGTGAGGTACATTTACCAAGTGTCTGTTCATGTGTGGGAATAGATGGTGAGTTTTAGCAGTTTTTATTATCACAGCTGAAGCCAGCCTGCCCTTAATTGACATTTACACACCTGCACATTCCAGCAGGGGTTACTGAATAGCAATCGGACAATTCTTTCTTCCTCCCCCCCCCCTCTCCCCCTCCTCCAAGTCTAGGAGTGTTGATACCAAGTAGCCAATCACCAAGTTGATGCTCTGGGTGGTGCCTTTTACCCATAGGTATTGAGATCTGAATTGTGTTTAGTGTTTACAACTACAGTAAGGCCCCAATTGAAGGAATAACCTATTTAACTTCTGATTACTGTAATTTGAATTGGTAATTTCAGATGTAGGCCCATATCTTGTTGGTTATAATCTTGAATTTATGATGTTCTGATTTATATACCAGTTTTCAGAATTTAGATCATAACCCCCCCCCCCCCCCCAAAATTCAGGATCCATTGCAAGGCATAATGAGCATGCTGCTAACCAAGACGGTTTGAAAGCTAATACTAAGCAGCCTTTTTATTGAGGGCGTATTACATTGGAAACATTACAGAAAGTTTCAAACTGAACTTGAAAATTAGCTTGTGTTTCTTCAAGAAAATGTGGTAAAATAAAATTGATCAAAGCGATCTTTCCACTCGGGCTCTGGTTATGTAAACATGCGGACATACATTGAGAATTGTGGATTAGTCTCCTGATTGTATAAATGCCTGGATCTGTTTACAGCAGATGATTGTTCTGTTTAAGCACTCTGAATACAATTACATAATCAATGGCAGGATTACAGCGAATGTCACATGAGGCCAAAAACTAGTTAGAATCACTTTGAAATTAATTTATTCTGTAATCCAAACTTTAGCTGGAATTTTAAATCCATACAGATTGCTGTAGCTACTATTCTAAATTCATTTTAATGTATAGATACAACTGCCCTATGAGCTGTTGCATCTGTTGACCTATTTTGTGCTGCACACACTGTTGAGAATCAATACTTAAGTTATGCAATAATTTTCATCTTTGCTTCAATTTAAGCTCTGTATAATATAAAAACAAAGATAGTAGCAGGAGTAGGCCATTCGGCCCCTCAAGCCTGTTTCCCCCATTTAATGAGATCATGGCTGATCATCCAATTTCAGTACCCTGTCCCTGCTTTCTCCCCATATCCCTTGATCCCTTTAGCCTTAAGAAATATATCTAACTCCTTCTTGAATATATTTAATGAATTGGCCTCAACTGCCTTCTGTGGTAGAGAATTCCACAGGTTCACCACTCTCTGCGGGAAGAAATTCCTCCTCATCTCAGTCCTAAATGGCTTCCCCCTTATCCTTAGACTGTGACCCCTGGTTCTGGACTCCCCCGCCATACATCCACTTGTACATTCATAAGAACATAAGGACATAAGAAATAGGAGCAGGAGTAGGCCAATCGGCCCCTCGAGCCTGCTCCACCATTCAATAAGATCATGGCTGATCTGATCCTAACCTCAAATCTTCTATCACTCTGCATCCACCCGAACCCATGTGATCTCCCGGGAGAGGCGAAAAACCAGATAAAGACCCAATGGCCAATTTGGGAGAAAAAAATCTGGGAAATTCCTCTCCGACCCATCTAGGCGATCGAAATTCTTCCAGGAGATCACTCTGTCCCTATATTTTCTACAGTACTTACCTTCTGTAAAGGCGATCTCCACCCCAGCCAGGAACAGGAATAAAACCATCTCCTGAAATCTAACAGAATTAGAACACAGTAGGAGCAGAACAAGGCTACACGGCCCCTGGGCCCGCTCCACTACCCACAGGGCCATGACCATTCCGAACCCAGACTCATGTCCAATTTCCTGCCCGCTCCCCGTAACCCTTTATTCCCTTTACTTCTAGGAAACTATCTATTTCTGTTTTAAATTTATTTAATGATGTAGCTTCCACAGCTTTCTGGGGCAGCAAATTCCACAAACCTACCACCCTCTGAGTGAAGAAGTTTCTCCTCATCTCAGTTTTGAAAGAGCAGCCCCTTATTCTAAGATTATGCCCCTTAGTTCTAGTTTCACCCATCATTGGGAACATCCTCACCGCATCCACCCGATCAAGCCCCTTCACAATCTTATATGTTTCAATAAGATCGCCTCTCATTCTTCTGAACTCCAATGAGTAGAGTCCCAATCTACTCAGCCTCTCCTCATATGTCCATCCGCTCATCCCCGGGATTAACCGAGTGAACCTTCTTTGTACTGACTCGAGAGCAAGTATGTCTTTTCTTAAGTATGGACACCAAAACTGTATGCAGTATTCCAGGTGCGGCCTCACCAATACCTTGTACAACTGCAGCAATACCTCCCTGTTTTTATATTCCAACCCCCTAGCAATAAAAGCCAACATTCCATTGGCCTTCTTGATCACTTGCTGCACCTGCATACTAACTTTTTGAGTTTCGTGCACCAGGACCCCCAGATCCCTTTGTACTTCAGTACTTTCCAGTTTCTTGCCATTAAGATAATAACTTGCTCTATGATTTTTCCTGCCAAAGTGCATAACCTCACACTTTCCAGTATTGTATTCCATCTGCCAAATCTCTGCCCACTTACTTAGCCTGTCTATGTCCCTTTGCAGGTTTTTTATGTCCTCCTCACTCACTACTTTCCGTCCCATCTTAGTATCATCTGCAAACTTTGATATGTTACACTCGGTCCCCTCCTCCAAATCGTTAATGTAGATTGTAAAGAGTTGGGGACCCAGCACTGACCCCTGCGGAACACCACTAGTTACTGGTTGCCAATCTGAGAACGAACCATTTATCCCAACTCTCTGCTTTCTGTTAGAGAGCTAATCCTCCACCCATGCCAGAATATTACCCCCAATCCCGTGATTTTTTATCTTGAGCAATAATCTTTTGTGTGGCACCTTGTCAAATGCCTTTTGGAAGTCTAAATACACTACGTCCACTGGTTCCCCTTTATCCACCCTGTATGTTACTTCCTCAAAGAACTCTAGCAAATTTGTTAAACATGACTTCCCCTTCATGAAACCATGCTGAGTTTGCCCTATTAAATTATGTTTATCCAAATGTCCCGTTACTGTCTCCTTAATAATGGACTCTAACATTTTACCAACCACAGATGTTAGGCTAACAGGTCTATAGTTTCCAGCCTTCTGCCTACTACCCTTTTTAAATAATGGTGTTACATTAGCAGTTTTCCAATCTGCCGGGACCTTTGCTGAGTCCAGTGAGTTTTGGAAAATTATTACCAATGCATCCACAATCCCTACCGCTACTTCCCTCAAGACCCTGGGATGCAAGCCATCAGGTCCAGGGGATTTATCCGCCTTGAGTCCCATTATTTTACCAAGTACCACTTCCTTAGTGATTTTAATTGTATTTAGTTCCTCCCCCCCTAGAGCCCCCTGTTTGTCCAGTGTTGGGATATTCCTAGTGTCCTCTACTGTAAAGACTGATACAAAATAATTGTTCAGTGTTTTTGCCATCTCCATGTTTCCCACCATTAATTTCCCGGTCTCATCCTCTAAGGGACCAACATTTACTTTAGCCACCCTTTTTTCTTTTTATATAACTATAGAAACTTTTACTGTCTGTTTTTATATTTTTTGCTAATTTACTTTCATAATCTATCTTCCCTTTCTTAATCAATCTTTTTGTTATTTTTTGCTGTCTTTTAAAGACTTCCCAATCTTCCATCCTCCCACTAGATTTGGCTACCTTATATGCCCTTGCTTTTAGTCGGATACTATCCTTAATTACTTTACTTAGCCACGGATGGCTATCTTTTCTTTTACACCCTTTTTTCCTCAGTGGAATATATTTTTCTTGGAAGTTGTAAAATAACTCCTTAAATGTACACCACTGGTCATGTACCGTCTTACCCTTTAATCTATTTTCCCAGTCCACTCTAATTAATTCCGCTCTCATACCTTCATAGTCTCCTTTATTCAAGCTGAGCACGCTTGTTTGAGATCCAACCTTCTCACCCTCTAATTGAATATGGAACTCAACCATGTTATGGTCACTCATTCCAAGGGGATCCTTTACTAGGACATTTTTAATTAATCCTGTCTCATTACACAGGACCAAATCTAAGGTTGCTTGCCCCCTGGTCGGTTCAGTTACATACTGCTCAAGAAACCCATCCCTAATACACTCAATGAACTCATCCTCAAGGCTGCTCTGCCCAATTTGATTTGTCCAGTTAATATGATAATTAAAATCCCCCATAATTATAGCTGTTCCCTTATTACAAGCCTCAACTATTTCCTGATTAATACTCCGTCCAACAGAGTTGCAACTGTTCGGAGGCCTATAGACTACACCCACTAGTGTTTTTTTCCCCTTATTATTCCTTACCTCCACCCAAACTGTTTCACTATCCTGCTCCTTTGACCCAATATCATTTCTCTATTATAGTGATTCCTTCCTTTATTAACATAGCCACCCCACCTCCTCTCCCTTCCTGCCTGTCCTTCCTGATTGTTAAATAACCTGGTATGTTTAATTCCCAGTCATGGTCACCCTGCAGCCATGTTTCTGTAATGGCCACAAGATCATACCCATATGTCATTATTTGTGCCGTTAACTCATTCATTTTGTTACGAATGCTACGTGCATTCAGATAAAGAACTTTCAAATATGTTTTGTAACACTTAGTTCCTGTTTTTTCCCTTTTTAGTACTTTACTTTTTACTCCATACCTTCTGTCCCTTCCTGACACATTCTGTTTTTTAATTCCCCCACTGCTACCTAAGTCTATGACCTTCTCTGTTGTCATTTCTATTATTTGCTCTCTAGAAACCTCCCCCCCCACTAATTAGTTTAAAGCCCTCTCTACAGCCCTAGTTATATGATTCGCCAGGACTCTAGTCCCAGCACTGGCCAAGTGGAGTCCGTCCCAACAGAACCGCTCCCTCCTGTCCCAGTACTGGTGCCAGTGTCCCAAGAAGCAAAACCCATTTCTCCCACACCAGTCTTTGAGCCACGCATTTAACTCTTTAATTCTATTTATCCTAGCCAAATTCGCTCGTGGCTCAGGTAATAACCCAGAGATTATTACCCTTGAGGTTCTGTTTTTTAATTTGACCCCTAGCTGCTCATACTCCTTTAACAGAACCGTCTTCCTTGTCCTATCTACGTCGTTTGTACCAACATGGACCACGACAACTGGATCCTCCCCCTCCCACTGCAAGTTTCTTTCCAGCCCAGAAGAGATGTCCTTAACCCTGGCACCAGGCAGGCAACACAGCCTTCGGGACTCCCGCTCTTGACTGCAGAGAACCCTATCTATCCCCCTAATGATACTATCCCCTACCACTACAACATTTCTTTTTACTCCCTCCACTTGAATGGCCCCCTGTACCACGGTGCTGTGGCCAGGTTGCTCATCCTCCCTGCAGTCCCCGCTCCCGCCCTCACAGGGAGTAAGAACCTCGATCCTGCTGGACAAGAACAAGGGCTGCGTCTCCTTCAACACTACATCCTGGATCCCTGTACCTTCCTCACTCGTAGTCACACCGTCCTGTCCCTGACCACGGACTACATCTGCAGTAATTAACTTCATAGGTGTGACCATCTCCTGAAACATAGAGTCCAGGAACTTCTCCCCCTCCCTGATGTGTCGCAGTGTCCGAAGCTCGGTCTCAAGCTCCATAACATGGAACTTGAGTTCCTCTAGCAGCAAACACTTGTCGCAGATGTAATCACCGTTAGCCTCAATGGGGTTCAACGGCTCCCACATCTCGCAACAGTAACACATCACCTGCTCCATTCTATATAATTAATTTAATTTCTTATTAGTTATGAAGACCCTGCCCGGATATATATGATAATATCACACCACTATTCAATAGGACTTACCAACTTAAAGGTATGAAAGAGAAGAGAAGGAAGAAAACCAACCAACCAGCTGATCACCAACCTCCTCCTTGAATACTGTCTGTGGAGCCTGTTTGGTTGACTCGTCTCGCTGCTCCGCCTCCGCAGCGCTGTCTAAGCCTGGGAGTGGGGAATAAAACAGAGCAAAAAACACACCCTCACCTCCCGCTTATCCGAACTCTCCCACTTAGCAAAACTCCAACAGCACTCAATGCACAAAGCACTCCGTGCACCGCACTAGCCCCTCCCCTTTTATACCCGGATTCTACTTCCTGTTTAAACTGCCCAAGAGTTTAAAAAACCCTTAAAAAATTAAACTTACTTCAAATAATTGACTTCTTAACACACTAAAATTCACAAAATACACTTAAATGATTTTTCTCCCACTTAGCTTGTCCATTTCAAAACTGATGTCATTGAGTCTTAAAAATGTTCTCCCTTTCTAGCTTTAGACTATTCTTAATCCTAGAATTGTACAAAGATTTCAGCAATTCAAAAATACCTGGTCTGTCTTGAGAACTTTAAGGGCTGGGAATTTGTAAATTGGCAAAGTAGTTCTTATCAGCAATTCTCCATAACCAGGATTAAGTTTGATTCAGGAAATGGGTGAATGCAAGGACGATTAGAATGTAAAAGTTAGTCATTTACTTTTTACTTTGTTTATGGACTGGAGGTAATTTTTTTTACCTTTTTCTTCCAGTGTATAATATTTTGGTAACTGAAGGGTGTTATTAACACTGTCCTATAGCCCCTGACGCTCTGCCTACGCTTCTTTAAGGCATCCAGTCATAAATATTTCCCCAAAAAATCATTTAAAATGTAACTTGTAGAATATGGATATAGATCCTTGCTGTTTGTGAGTGGCATTGTGGTTCAGTTGCTTGTATATTGGCACTGAGAGATTAGTAGTGTGCATGTTTATATGTAGCATTGAAAGAGGGTTGCTGCTATGTTAAGTGCCTGTGTTGATTAATTACATTATTTAAAATGGTATCCGTTTTAAACCAAAACACTCCATACTCCAAAATGCTACCCCATTGAATTATAAATGGTCGTTTTGTGCTATAGTAAATTACTCTCATGGTAGCCAAAGTTCTGTAAGACAGTTGAACTGATGAGCAAATACTTTGGAACTGAGTTGAGGTCGAGAAGGCTGAGGAGGGACAGTGCAGCACGGTCACAGTTTATTTTATGAAAGCAGTTGTCAAATTCTTGAGCTTGCTATTAGAAGTACACACGTTCCAGCATTACTTTTCATATGCATGTTAATACTGTGCATATTGGAAGCCTCTACCATCTTAATTGGTCCAGATGTTTTAAAATTGCTTCAGGTAAGTAAATAAAGGGTCTTGGAATACTAACATTATACAGTAATGTTAAATATATTGTACCTCTTTTAGCACTCTAGCTTCGGTGCCACATTCATGTTTCTATGATTTGTAAGTGCAACGGTAAAATTAGAATGCTCTTTACTGCACCAACAGAAGCAAGACCTCCATGCAGTAGTGTTGAAGATGATTTGGATTTATATAGCACCATCTCACATTAAAGTGCTTCACACAATTAATTAAAGGCCAACATTGTGTTCTATGGGATCATTGTACATTAATATGCCAGTACTTCACCCTCTCTTTTATATACTGAAATGGCTGGCAATAAATTGACTGACGCTGTCTTTTACTGGATGTTTGTTCAGGGAGCATTGAATGAAATCATGAATGCATGTGTTACCTCTGTGGTGCTTCCAATCTGGAGAGAGTCAGACCAGTTGAGGGTGTGGCCTTTATAATACTACTTCCCCATCCATGGCTTTCACTTCCTGGCTGGCTTCTCATCCTTCACCCTCCCAAACCTCAGTCCGTTTCCGATCCCACACTAAGTGCAGCTCACCTATCACCTCTCTTTGCTGACCTACATTCGCTCCCAGTGCCTCGACTTTAAAATTCTTATCCTCGTGTTTATGTCCCTCCATGAGCTCACACCTCCCTAATTCTGTAACTACCTCCGATCCTATAACTACCCAACATCTCTGTGTTCTTCCAACTATCATCTCTAGTTCATCCCCCTCTCTGCCCCAGCATTAGTGGCCGTGCCTTCAGCTGTCTAGACCTTATACTGTGGAATTCCCTCCCTAAACTTTTCTGCCCCCCTCTCTTCCTTTTAAGACCCTCCTTAAAACCTACCTCTTTAATCAAGCTTTTAGTCACCACCTAATATCACCACCTTTGGGGCAGTGTCAATTTTTGTTTTATGCTTCTGTGAAGTGCTTTGGGACATTTTTTACATTAAAAGCCCTATAAAGAAGAAACTTGCATTTTATATAGCGCCTTTTACAATCTCTGGACCAATGAAGTACTTTTGAAGTGTAGTCACTGTTGTAATGTAGGAAATGCAACAGCCAATTTATGCACAGTAAGGACACAAACAGCATCTGTTTTAGGTGTTGGTTGGGAGATAAATGTTGGCCAGGACATGGAAAACTCCCCTGCTCCTCTTCGAATACTGCCATTGGCTCTTTTATGTCCACCTCCCCTGCTCTTCAAATAGTGAAGGGAGATCTTTTATGTCCATCCGAGAGGGCAGATGGGCTGCTGTTTAATGTCTCGCTGAAAAGATGGAACCTCCAACAATGCAGCACACCCTCAGTACTACAGCTACAACCAGCTTCGATTAAATCTCTGGTGTGGGGCTTGAACCCATGACCTTTTGACTCGGCAAAGTCTACCAGTGAGCCAAGGTTGACATCAAATGCAAATATAAAGGCAAGTTGTCATGCTATGGATTTATGTCAGATGATTTATTCCAGGACACTGTGCTAGTAAGACAACATATAATTAGAGGCATTAGTAGGTAGGAAATGCATGCTTTGCATTTAGATTAACACACTAGCATTGCTGAAAGTTTACCCACTGAGATAATGCAGATTGCAGGTTTTGAAAAGCCTTGACATGCACAACACAGTTTCCTTAAGTAACATTCTAACAAAGTACTATCAAAATAATCTAAGTAAAGGTGGTCTAGACTTTTAGTAAAGTGCTCATTAAATGGTTTGCACCATAGTTCTAAGCACCAGTGATGTGAACTGTTCCTTCCTGTGATTAAGAATATAAAATGTATGTATTTGTCTAATATCAGTTGGTGACTGCATTGTTTTCTCTGCGTTCCAATTTGTTGTTTGAAATCTCCTGAGTCTATTACTAACTGGGACAGTGTGGCACTTAGGAATATATGATTTAACAATTTTAGAACATGAATGATTAAATGTATTGCCACACTAGCTCTTGAAGGAAGTGTACATTCCTGAATTGTAAGATTTTAAATAAAGGTAATCCTTTTTCCCCCTCCATGATATATATATTAAGTTGGAATGGCAATTAGAAGTACAGTACAAGTTACAGTTTCCTATTCCATTGTAAAATATTTGTTTCAAGCACCATATCCATTTAGGAGAAGCTTTTTTTGTAGCCAGTAGATTCGGAACTGAACTGCCTTGGATTTGTGTGCTGTTAACAATATTGTATTTCCAACATGTTTTAATTTACTTGGGGCTGAGCCTTTTGATCTTGTAGGAAGGAGACATGCCCCAAGGGGCATTTACTTTAGTGGGGAGAGGGCACTAAATGCAGAGGGTTAAACTTGCATTTGATACCCAATGCAATGTGACTGGTCAGACTCCAACATGGATGAGCAGTGATAAACTAGCCTGGAGCAATGTTACATCATGCTAACTGCAGTATCTACATCAAAAGTGCAGAAATGATGCCGCTTCCTTTTTTTTGCTGGAAACGGGGCTAGGTTTTCACAGACCAGTGCACCTCGAATCTTTTGAGTGCTTATGTGTGTTGCGTGTTCAAAACATGATTGCTATGCCTTATTTGCATATGCCTGAAACTTGGATTCAAATTTTCACCACCTAGCTTAACCCTTACAATCTTGGAAACTAATTTTAGTTGGTATGAAACCAGCTGGGTTTCAGTAAAACTTGCTGCTTAATGAGATTTTAGTGTGCTGGCAGATGTGCCAAGACTGTACATAATGCAAGTAATAGAGGTCAAGATAAAATATTTGTAAATGGTACACGTTTGTACTGGCACCAATCCGCTGAAAAAAACACCTTTATTGTTGGAAATTTTGTGAAAATCACTTTCTAGTGGGTTTCTTTTGTGAATGTGCAAGAATGCACATTGGGAAATAATGGTTCGGAAAGACTGAAAGGCACCAAACCGTAAGATGCAACAGTTGAGTTTTTATTTTGGATCGACCACCACTCCCTGCCATGATTTCTGTATTTATAAAATACAATACAGTATTCTTGAATTGAACACTTAAAAATGGGCTTGCATTTTTATTTTAAAATATTGCTTGAATTGGTGGAAAATAGTGTGGATATAGTAAGAGAATGCACAGTGCTCTAGTTTCTCTGGATCATATAAATCCTTCGCCTTTTACTAAAGCTTTCGGTGGTTCTGCTTGAAATGATATTGATACAAAGTGAGCATGTTTGAAGTTGAATGTTCATCTGGGCTAAGTGGTTCATGAAAAATTGAATTACTTAGAATCTTACAGCACAGAAGGAGACCAATTGGCCCATCGTGCCTGTGCCATCTCTTTGAAAGAGCTCTCCAATTAGTCCCACTCCCCTGCTCTTCCCCATAGCCCTGCACATTTTTCATTTTCAAGTATATACTTAATTCCCTTTTGAAAGTTACTATTAAATCTGCTTCCACCACCCTTTCGGGCAGTACATTCAGATCATAACTCGCTACTTAAAAAAAATTCCTCTCCTCTCTCCCTTGGTTCTTTTGCCAGTTATCAAATGTATGCCCTCTGGTTACTGACCCACCCACCAGCAGAAACAGTTTCACCTTATTTACTCTATCAAAACCCCTTGCAATTTTGAGTACCCTTAACTGCCTCTTTAGTTTATATTTCCACTCTTTATTCTTCCTCCCAGAATGCATACTTCACACTTCTCTGCATTAAATTACATCTGCCATGTGTCTGCCCATTTCACCAGTCTGTCTGACCTGAAGTCTGCTACCATCCTCACTGTTTACTACATTTTCAAGTTTGGTATCATTTGAAATTGTGCCCCCTTTACCCAAGTGCAGGTCGTTAATGTATAAGAGCAGTGGCCCAATACTGACCACTGAGGAACACCACTGTATACTTCCCTCCAGTGTGAAAAAACGAGCATTCACCACTACTCTCTGCTTTCTGTCTCTTAGCCAATATCGTATCCATGATGCCACTGCCCCTTCAATCCCATGAGCTTCAATTTGGTAACAAGTCTATTATGTGGCATGTTATCAAACTTCTGTCCTGACATTTTGGCTAAGTTTGACTCTGTTAGTTAATTAAAAAATATTTTCTGAAATGATGACAGTGTTTTCCTTTGGGCAGCTGACACTGTCTTTTGAAAGTTACAGCAGAAAATTCCTGGGAGTATGTTGAAATTGAGATGGGGCCCCACAAAGAAAAGTTTGAAAACCACTGATTTTAATTTACATTCTGAAGGAAACAAGGATATAATTCTTCATAAGATTTTGGCAGTGATCTGGTTGATATCTGATTCCTCCATTGCTGCATGGTTCATCCATCCATTTTATGTAAAAAAAAAGTTCTGCATCTCTGATACAATTTCTTGATTCAGAGTGGGGGATGAGAGTTTACAGAATCAAACAAATGACTAATGCCACTTCACTGCCCTAGTAAATAAATGACTTAATTTTTACATTCCTATCTAAAAATAGTGCTAAAAATTCAGTAAATATACTGATCTTAAAAAAAAAAAAAAAAAAAAATTATATACAGTACAGGAAACTTTGGTTTATCCAGAGGTTATATGTCCGGAATACTCGATCTAACGGCAAAAATCAGGAGCCGTTTTCTATAAGTTTTTTTAGTTCTCGTTGCTTTTTTCCCCCCACTGTAGCTATAGCAACAGCTTCAGCTAGAGACGCTTGCAGCTGCAGCTGATTGTTTTGAAGCTGTTGCTAAGCAACAGGGTTTGTTGATTCACACGGAGCTTTTCAGTTCCGTATCTCTCAACATTAACGCTGGTATGTCCGGCACTTTTGATGGTACGGCACCAGCTCGGTCCCGTCAGTGCCGGATATCAGAAAGTTTCCTGTACATTGCATAGTATAGGGATTTCTAGTGCTATGTTGTGGCACTGAGCTATACTGACCACAAAGGTCTGAATTCAATCCCTGGCCTACTTGGTGGATTTAGCTGATGTCAGGTGGTTGGAAAGTTGGAGGTGGTATTTTTTACTTCTCCATACTTCTCCCTGCTGGAAGTGGGAACACTGGGAGAAGAACATTTCCCTTTGGGGCAGGCAGTGAAGCTTGCAGTAAACGATCTTATCTTCTAGTGGTGTATTCAGAAAATATCTCAGAACACCAAACCTTCCCCTTGTACTACATTCTCGCCGCTTGGTTTTATGGCTTTTTTTGGGGGGACTCTTATTCTACCTGGTATCTAATTTTTTGGCAAGTTTTATGATATTTTCATGACATGGAAAATCTTGTACTCAGAGTCACAATTTTCTGATATAAGCAAATTCCTGGCAATATCTTAACTCCTGAACATTACCAAGTGGCTTTCTGCTCTGTTTATTATTGGGTTTGACTGTATGCAACGGCTCCCAGTTTAATTAAATAGTTCAGTTAACCGCTACTTAATTGACTACGGCTATCAATCAGATATTAAAAAATCTGGTAATTCGGCCAGAATCTCGATGCACAGCAGTCAGTGGCAGTACTGAAGGCTCAGTGAGAGTAGTGTGGCCCAATAGATACAAACCAAAATCAACTTACACTGGCGTTCGTTTAGATGAGATTCTGGGAGAGCAGCACCCATGAGCTGGCTCCTTGTATTTACACGACTAAGTTCAGCTGCTTTATCCCAACAGCACGGTCAGAGACTTCGTTTTTTGTGGCAGCCAGATTTATGGTGTAAACATGAAGAGCCGGGTAGTGGCTTTCGATCTTCCAGAATCTCCACCAAACAAGTACATATAAAACACCATTTATATCTTGCCTTTTAATTAAAAAAAAAAAAAAAGGGTTCCAAGGTTTTGGCAGAATGAAAATAGATGTCAAACAGGAAGGAAGATTGTTAGGAGCGGTTGAAGAAATGGGTTTTTGAGGAGATTAGACTAACTACTAATATTCCAGGGTCCCAGACCTGAAACGTTAACTCTGTTTCTCTCTCCACGGATGCTGCCTGGCCTGCTGAGTGTTTCCAGCATTTTCTGTTGTTTAATATTCCAGGACACTTGATACCACTGCCGGCATAGATCCACAGTGTCTGAATTATACTGAAATGATGCACCCTGTCTATAAATGCTACAGTACAAAATACTGATCGATACCTGCTCAACAGATTGTAGTTAAAATGGCAACCAAACTGACCAGGTGTATTTAGACAATACTTTGCCTTTTATTCGTTTATTTTTCTGGTTTATTAACACGTGCTTTCCCCTCATCTGAAGAAGTGGCTCGCGGATGTGAAATACCTGCCCTAAGCGGCCATTTTTTCTGTTTGAGTGTCTGCAGACTATTTGGTCATTTGAAGGGGTCCACTTTTTGCCAAGCCTGATGAAGATTGAGCCGATGAAGATTGAGCCGATGATCTTTCTTTTAAGCAGTATGCTTTAGGACTACTGCATGTGATGCATCTACTGTAGTCCTGGGAAGGGGAGGGAAAGTATCTTTTTGATGGCCTGTTGTTTCTATGAACTGCAGCCCTTTTACCCAAGTTTACATGCAACCAAATGGCCCATTTTGTAGGTATGTGTTTTACCTCTAATATTCTTAACTGTATAATTAGTCTATGTGCTTTAGAATCAGAATTAACAGCAGGGAAGGAGGCCATTTAGCTTATCATGGTGCTAGAGTTATTCACTTGAATCCAATTTCCCTGCCCTTTCCCCATAACTTCTGATATTCTTCGTTTTGAAATACTTATCCAATTCCCTTTTTTAAGAGTTGATTATAGTCTGCTCAAATAGCTTCTTATGGTATTTATTGTCAACCAGTAGAAGCAATTTTTATAATTTTAGAAATCGACTGGTTGTTTATTGATATTGGAAATACTACATCACAACTTTAGATAGCACCTTTATTGTAGAAAATATCTTGAGGCACTTTACAGAGAGGGGAAGAAAATAAATGGATATAATGGAAATAAACAAATGGATGTCGGGCCATGGTGGGAGAGTTAGAAGAGATGATTGAAAGCTTGTTTCAAGGGTGAGTTTTGAGAAGGTTTTTAACAGGCGCCGAGAGTTGCAGTGAAGCAGAAGGGTTTAGGCATGGAATTTCAAAGAATAGGGCCGAGGTGACTGAAGGGTCTGCCATGGCGGGATGGGCAGGGGCTGGGGGATGCATAAAAGGCCAGTATCTGAGAACTGGAGTGGGTGGGGTTTGAAAGTAGGAGAATGTTACTGAGATGGGATGGGTAAGGCTGTGGAGGGATATTTTTTATTCATTCATGGGATGTGGGCGTCACTGGCAAGGCCAGCATTATTGCCCATCCCCAATTGCCCCTGAGAAGGTGGTGGTGGTGAGCCGCCGCCTTCAACCGCTCCAGTCCATGGTGAAGGTATTCCCACAGTGCTGTTAGAGAGGGAGATCCAAGATTTTGACCCAGCTACGATGAAGGAACAGCGATATATTTCCAGGTCAAGATGGTGTTTGACTTGCAAAAGAACTTGCAGGTGGTGGTGTTCCCATGCGCCTGCTGCCCTTGTCCTTCTAGGTGGTAGAGATCACGGGTTTGGGAGGTGCTGTTGAAGCATTGGCGAGTTGCTGCAGTGCACCTTGTAGATGGTACACACTGCAGCCATGGTGCGCCAGTGGTGGAAGGAGTAATGTTTAAGGTGGTGGATGGGGTGCCAATCAAGTGGGCTGCTTTGTTCTGGATGGTGAAGGGCTGCTTTGTCCTGGATGGTGAAGCGCTTCTTGAGTGTTGTTGGAGCTGCAATTATCCAGGCATGTGGAAAGCATTCCATCACACTCCTGACTGTGCCTTGTAGATGGTGGAAAGGCTTTTTGGAGTCAGGAGGTGAGTCACTCACTACAGAATACCCAGCCTCTGACCTCCTCTTGTTGCCACAGTATTTATGTGGCTGGCCCAGTTAAGTTTCTGGTCAATGGTGACCCTCAGGATGTTGATGGTGGGAGATTCAACGATAGTTATGCCATTGAATGTCATGGGGAGGTAGTTAGACTTTCTCTTGTTGGAGATGATCATTGCTTGGCACTTGTGTGGTGTGAATGTTTCTTGCCACTTATCAGCCCAAGCCTGAATGTTGTCCAGGTCTTGCTGCATGTGGGCACGGGCTGCTTCATTATCTGAGACTTGCGAATGGAACGGAGCACTGCAGTCATCAACAAACCTCCCCACTTCTGACCTTATGATGGAGGGAAGGTCATTGGTTAAGCAGCCATCTAGGTCATTGGTTGAGCCTAGTACACTGCCCTCCAGCGGCTGAGCTGATTGGCCTCCAACAACCACAACCATCTTCTGTTGTGCTAGGTATGACTCCAGCCAGTGGAGCATTTTCCCCGATTCCCATTGACTTCAGTTTTGCTAGGGCTCCTTGGTGCCGCACTCGCTCAAGGGCAGTCACTCTCAGCTCACCTCTGGAATTCAACACTTTTGACCATGTTTGGACCAAGGCTATAATGAGGTCTGGAGCCAAGTGGTTCTGGTGGAACCCAAGCTGCGCATCGGTGAGCAGGTTATTGGTGAGTAATTGCAGCTTCTAGCACTGTCGGCGACCAACAGCACAAGGTTGCCATTCAGCCTGCCGTGCCTGTGCTGGTTCTTGGAGCAGTGGTGCTTAGCCCCACATCCCTGTTTTTTTTGTCCGTAACCCTTTAAGCTCCTCATCAACTCCCTTTTAAAATAATTTATGGAATCGGCTTCCAGATCCTGACAACTGAGTGGAAAACATTTCTCCTCATATCTCTCCATTAGATCTTTTGCTAATAATTTTGACTCTGTGACCTCTGGTTATTGAGCCACTCACCAGGGGGAATAGTTTTTCTTCATCTACTCTATCAAACGTGACCCCAAAGTTTTGCACAGCCTGGTTTGGCCTGAGCAAGGGGCTGGGGAGGGGAATTGAATTGGTGACTCGGGAGTGGATTTGATGATGGGGACTGAAAACAATTGCTTTGGTTTTCCTGATTTTCAGTTGACTCAGAGTGGTGGCAAGTGGTGGAGGTAAAGCTGTGTGTTAGCATAAATGTGTACGGTGACTGTGTTTTGCGTATTAGGTGAATTTTGTTTTGAAGCATTTAATATTTTTAATGAATGCAGAACTTCTTGGCTCCAGATTGGACAGCAACTCTTCAAAATCGGTATTTGGGGAGTTCTGGCATAAACGTGAACAGTGCTGACCTGCCAGCCTCATTCATTTCTTCATTCATTTTTGACTTTTAAAGTTGTACAGACAATTATTGCCTCGACTTTGAATTATCTTTAAAAAAAATTTTACGGGTGTTCTTCTGTTTCAATGTTTGATTTTCTGCCACTGTACATTCGTTCACACCTGCACCTTTTGTAATGGCAGTAGAAATTTTAGTGGGAAGTTTGAAATGTTTAATGGCATGCTTCGTAACTAGTTGTTTAAATTTAGAATGCTGGTTTTAATCTCTTACTAAAGTAATGCATATCAATCTTGTATGAGTGGTAGTGCAATAATTTTTTTCCCCTCTTTGCAGAGCTCCTGAGATCATTCTTGGGCTACGATTCTGTGAAGCTATTGACATGTGGTCACTAGGCTGTGTTATTGCAGAGATGTTTCTGGGGTGGCCATTGTATCCAGGCGCATCAGAGTACGATCAGGTATGCAAAGTCTGAGAAAATCTGTAAAATGTGAAATTTTAAATATTTGTGCATGTTACTGATCATATATCACCTTAAGAGAAGATAACTTTAGTAAATACAGGAAACTGGTTTATCCGGAGGTTAACTGTCCGGAATGCTCAATCCACTGGCAAAATTCAGGAGTCGGTTCAGTAAGTTTTTTTTCTTCTCGTTGCTTTTTTTTCACTAGTCAGGCTCTGCAAGGTCTAACTAAAGCTGTTGCTTAGCTACAGAGACGCTTGCAAGCTACGGCCGACTGTTTAGAAGCTGTTGCAGGGTTTGTTGCTGGATACGGAGCTCAAAAGCTTCCGTATGTTTTAACATTAGTGCTGGTTTGTCCGGCAGTCTTGATGGGACGGCAACAGCTCGGTCCCGTCGGTGCCGGATATCTCAAAGTTTCCTGTAGCTTTGTTTCTTAATCAATAGGAGGACTTTATTATGCTGAGACTATTAATTGTAACTGGAATCTGCTTTAGAACACATCGGGCTGTCGGTCTTCAATGCTTTCCTGATTTGTGTGGTAAAGTGGTAATCCCAGCTGTAAGAAGGCCCATATTCAACTTGCATGTTTGTAAGATAAGAGGCACTTCAGTATTTCTTTTCCATGTTCTAGTGGAGACTCACTCCTTGAATTTTAGAAGCTGTTGCCAGACTTACTGACTCTGCTTCTGCCCTGCACAAGATAGAAATGTTAACAGGGAGCTATTGCCGGGAACCAGTATAGAGTCACTCTCCCAAAATCAGCACTGCAGTGTGAAACCACTCGAGTGTCCGTCATCTGCAGGAGACCTAATCCAAAGGTAACTTGATATTGCAGTTTCAAATGGGTGGTCACCAAGAAAATTATCATTGGGAAGACTAAAGCCATTGTCTTCAGCTCCTACCACAAACTCTCTTCCCTTGCCACCGATTCCATGCCCCTCTCCAGCCACTGTCTCTAGCTGAGCCAGACTGTACGCAACCTCCAATTGACCCTAAGTTGAGCTTCTGACCTCTCATCCTCTCCATCACAAAGACCACCTACTTCCAACTCTAACACATCCCATCTCTCTCTTTTCCCCCCCCCCCCCCCCCCGACTCAGTTTATATGCTGCTGAAACCCTCCTCCATGCTTTTACTCGACTATTTCAATGCTCTCCTGGCTGGCCTTCCATCTTCATAAACTTGAGCTCATCCAAGACTCTGCTTCCTGTGTCCTAAGTCGCACCAAATCCCATTCACCTATCGCTCCCATGCTCGTTAACCTACATTGGCTTCCGATCCACGAACATCATGATTTATGAAATTCTCATCTTCGTGTACAAATTTCTCCATGGCTTCGCCCCTCCCTAACATTTGGTGATGGCGTGAGCATGAGGTGCAGGGAAGAGGAGAGGGGACGGGAACTGGGGACAGGCTTAGGAGAGGGCAAGGGCTGGGGAGCAGGAGGGCGGTGAGGGAAGTGGTAGTGCGTAAAGTGAGGCAGAGAAGTAAAGGAAGGGGAGAGAAGGAGGGGAAGGGGAGGGAAATGGCAAGCAGGACTTTGCCTCAGCGAGGGGAGTTCCAGGCAACTAATTTTGCTTCCAAGCGGGGTAGGTCGGATGAGTCATGATGTGACTTTTTTTTACTTGGTGGGAGAGGGGAGTGTTGATGCTATTTGTGTCAGTTGTGGGTGGGTGCAGGTAAAGGGTGGAGTTGTATCATACTGAGAACTTTGCTTCAAGGCGGGGGGGGAGAGGGGCAGCATCCAAGTATTTCCTGGGGCTGGGATGGGATCATTTGGTTCATTGCCTGATTTTTGGCTTCTTGAATTCACCTTTGTGGTTGAGTAATTTTTCTGCTTGCCAATCACGTGGTGGGGAATCTGCAATCTCTTAAATGACTTAAGAGCCATAAATTAGTTTTAAACGTAATGTTTTTGGTTACTCGCCTGTTCTATTTTGCATTTAGGAGGGCTATCTTTCTGTAGGCCGTACTTGGCTGCAGGTGCCTTTCAGTTCTTTCTTTGAGGTCTAGCATTTTTTAGTTTCTTTTTTAAGGCGGTCTATTTCTAATGCACATTTTACAATTTTTTCTCCTTTTAATGGTTCCAAAGGTGAGTTACTAAATTTTTCCTTTAGGTGGTCCTCTCACTTAACATGACTCGCAGCACCACCTACAGGTGGGCTACCTTTGGAATGTTGTGACCACGTGGTGTTTATATTTATAAATATTTTTGATGAAACATTTTTACATAGAGGAATTTTTTTTTCAAATTTCCCAGTCACAGTTATCCCTCCGCACTGACCTTCACTTTCAGAAGCACAAAATTTAATGGTGCACATTCTGAGGTTGCTGCCCTTGTGACCATCTTTGCTGCATTTTTGAGGCTAAATGCAGAAGCAAAACAGGTCTTCAACCAGCTTTGACTTCTAACACTTCCTGCTGTATTTTCCATGTGAATGCCACCGGCTAATGCCAGTTTGTGCATATCCTAGCATATTTGTCATGCACTTTGTATGCATAGCAGTAACAGAAGTTTTGAAGATATTTGTACTAGCTAGTAAGAGTAAGCTACCTAACTGTGGAAGCTACTACATCCTTTTTTAAAACTCCTTCAATGTTTAATACTTTTTTCCACATCAACTCCTATTTGTAGAGTGTGCTCACGATGGTGTATTCCATCCACTCTAGTGCTGTCTTTGCAGTCACTGTTGTTTCAGCATTTGGTGTGGTATTGCCAACGAGCATAGTTTTTCAACCATGCTTCCCCCATCTCTGAACCAGTGAGTGGATAACATATCCATGGTTTAGAAGTTTGTGGTTGGGAACATGTGTACACACAGGAGAATGCTAAGTAGAGCAATAAGGTATGTTCATGTGACATTGTATCTAGTGATGCTGTTTCTCCAGTGATGCTGTTTCTCCGGTATTGTGCAGTTAAATGTAAAAGTTTCTGAACAGAGAATTTGGCAGAGTCTGTGTATGTATTCAAAAGAGCACTAAAATAGACTGTCAAGGTGCACACTGTGCATCAAAGTGGTTTCCTACATGTGTGTCAGCTGTAGCTCAGTGGGTAGCACCCTCAACTCTGAGTCAGAAGGTTGTGGGTTCAAGTCCCACTCCCGAGACTTGAGCACACAAATCTAGGCTGACGCTCCAGTGCAGTACTGTGGGAGTGCTGCACTGTCAGAGGTGCCGTCTTTCAGATGAGACGTTAAACTGAGATGGATGTAAAAGATCCTATTTCGAAGAAGAGCAGGTGAGTTATCCCCGGCCCGGTGTCCTGGCCAATATTTATCCCTCAATCAACATCACTATAAAACAGATTATCTGGTCAACATCACATTGCTGTTTGTGGGAGCTTGCTGTGCTCAAATTGGCTGCTGCATTTCCTACATTACAACAGTGACTACACTTCAAAAAGTACTTCATTGGCTGTAAAGTGCTTTGGGACGTTTGGTGGTCGTGAAAAGCGCTATATAAAGTCTCTCTCTTTTTCTTTATTTTTACATTCCACTGTTTTTAGGACTGTATGACTGACTCCTCTACCAAAGCTTGGCGTCATTTACTTTATTACCAGTAAATGTTGTGCACCCTTGACTCCCGTTTAAATACCAGAGTATCTTTCACGGCGTGCACTCAAGACATTGTGTACCAGGCTAGGAATAGACGAATTAGCTCTTGTACTTGTGAGTTTGAGTTATATCGCTCGCAGGTTAAGATATTGGTAGCGGTTGTACTGCAGTAGCTATGTGATGCCATTCGTGAAGTCACCACATCCAGGGGAGCCCCATTGTTGGGATAGTTTTTGAAAACACCAGGGAATACTAACTCTGCCTATTACACTGGTATAGCACAAAAGAAAGTGGCACTAAAGATGAAAACAAGGTCCGCTTTAAAAACAGCTTTTATTTTGTAACATTTAATGAATTAGTTTGCAATATGTGGCACTTTATAAGGTTGGGACTTTGGACATTTAGGTTTGATTATCTGTATACATACCAGCCCAGAACCTACTTGGGTTACTGTTGAGGAAATTCATGTTGGAGCTGAAGATTGGAATTACCAGTGCCAACATTTTCTCAGGAAAGCAGATAGATTTGAGATGGATAGGGAGTTCATGTTTCACTGTCATAAACAAGTTTACTCATTTGAGTAATCATGGGCCATTTGTGCATTTATATGTTGAAGATCCTCTTTTAGGTTATGGTCAGACTTCTAAGCCTGGACTTTTGTTTGGCTGAATCACGGCTTTTAAAGCTGTTTTCTCGGGTAACAAAAAGCCAGTTTTTCTAAATGGGATCTTGCCTCCAAAATGGGCAGCAGGGAATAAAAGTTAAGTGAAAGTGTTTCCTCTCATTAGCATAGGGATGTTCAGGCCGCTTGTAGCGTTGCTACTTGTACCCCAGCTGAGACCAGTTGACTCGGCACAGACAGGGAACTGAAAATGGGACCTTCTGGTCTCTAGAACTTGATCATTACCAATTGAGTCAAAGAAGAAGTTAAATTGTATTGTTTTTAGTTGTGTCTTAAGCTACTTGGTTCCATAACATTAAGTCGTGTTATTACTGCAATATTGATGCGTAGTCAATATCATTGTGTTTGAGTTTTAAAACTGAGCTTGTGGGAATTGTGGCCTGCTGGAGGTCTAATGGTTAAAGCTTTGTTCTTTCGTTTTTACAGTTTTTCAGTGGCTGTGCATGTGAATGCAGCTATTGGTGCACTTCAATCCATAATACTTGCAAGATATCACACTAGGATTAATGATTGTGCTGCTGTTTTTTCTAGGCTCACTGAGAAAATGAGAGTTCATTATTTGAAAATTCTGATCCAGAGTAGTTTTTTTTTAATTAAAAAGGCAGGCATGAAATGCTGAGCTTTAATTCTGGTCCCGTTGTTTTGTATCTTTCTCCAAAGATCACTTTTACCATCTATATTTCTGTGTCTATGAAATGAATTGCACAGTAACCTAGTGCCTGAAAGTGAGATAAGGTATGTTTATTGTACTTGGCACTTTCATTTCTGGGAAGTTAGGCCCAGTAAGTGGGTGTGGATATTGCAACAGACTTGTTTTGCGAGAAAGCTGCCGTGTGCGTAAAGCAACAGGTGACTACAATTATTGGCATCAGCCTATCTGCTGTGAAGTGTGATAACATTAACTGCAGTACATTACAGTTAATAGTAAATGTTTCCAAATAATGTGCTATTGTAAATTGTTAAACAGTTAAATGAGACCAATGTAAGAAATTAAGGCAATATTTTGAAAGTTACACCTTTTTTTTTTTCTCCCCCCCCCCCCTTCCCATCACCCCATTTAAATACATTTCTTGCACATGCCATTCCAATTAAGGTAGGCAAGTGACTAGCATTTTCCACCATAGCCGTTGATTTGCTCCATCAAATCCTTACCTCCATCCTTGATGCCTTTTGTAACCAGCCAAACCTTCACTGGCTCCCATCCCCATGGCATCTTTGTCCCCTCAAGTCCAAGAGGTGCAAACTGGAGTGTGCTTTGTGCACAACTTGCTTAGCCATCCATAGTCAGATGTGGCTGGACCACATCAAGCTGTACTAAAACTATCCACTACTGCAGGAACATCGTGGAGGGCAAAGATAACTACAGGCTCCTTTTCGCCACGGCCAACCGTCTCTTTACACTCCTCCCATGCTCCTTTCACGCTCACTTCTAACAAGTGCGAGGAGCTCAAGGAATGATTGTCACAAAGGTAGATCCATTCAGCTTCCTCTGCTAATTCCCTTCCCCTCCTACTTCCCTACTAAGTCAAACCTGCCTGCACCCTTAGCTACATGCTAGTCCTTGGTGACATCATCTAAAAACATGGGCTCAGCTTCCACATGTCTGCTGCTGATACTTAACTCGACCTCTTTACTACCTCTTGACCCCTCCACTGCTTTTATGCTGTCAGACCTCTTGTCCAACATATACTCTTAGATGAGCCGTAATTTTCTCCAAATTAACATTGGAAAGACCGAAGCTATCGTCTTTGGCCCTCACGATAAACGTTGCTCTTTCACCAACGACTCTATTCCCCTTCCAATCTACCTTGAGATAAACCGGACTGTTTGCAACTGTGGCGTTCTATCTGACTCTGAATTAAGTTTCTGACCCAGTATACTTTCCATTTGAAAGACTACCTACTTTCAGTTCCATGACATCACCTATATCTGCCTTCATCTCAGCCTATCTGCTGCTGAAACCCTCGTACATGGCTTTACCACTTCTATACTTTATTATTCTAATACAGGTAGACTATCCTTTATCCGCACTTCTGAAAACCGAAAACCGAAAGTTTTTTCGTGGAGCGTAAGTCGTGCGCACGACATTACCCGAGTGGCGCCAAACATGACCTGACGCAGCCGATGCTTGACCCACGCAGGTGTGAGGCGTCAGACATTAAGCGGTCTAACCAGTGGTCATTAAAGAGCATGCTAGAGGCTGTTCAAAAACTGGCTCAGCAAATTTAACATTTTTACTTTGTGGGCCCTAGAGTAGCAGGAGTGGTCCTCCGGGGCCCAGAACAAGAATTCCTGCACGCTGCCTCTTTTCTGACCTGATTTGCGGGCCAGCTTAGCATAGGAGTCAGCCGATATCCGGCTTTCCCACAACTGGCGGCGGCAGTCGAGCCCCAGACCCCCGCTAAGTCAAGGAATTCAGATACGGAGCAGGGGGAGCTGTAAACAGACTGAGCGGCAGCACAGAGAAGCAGGAAGGGGAATGAGACACGGAACAGTCGCAAGAGGTATCCTGAACTTTTAACATTTATATTAAATACAAATACTAATTACCAAATTAATTTAATGTTCAGAGTTTCCCAGCCTCATAATAAATATAATGCCGTTCTGAAATCCAAAAAATTCCAAATTCCGAAACACAGCTGGTCCCAAGGTTTTCAGATAAGGGATAGTCTACCTGTACTCTCCTGGCTCGTCTCCTATCCTTCACGCTGTGTAACCGTCATCTCATCCAAAACTCTGCTGCTCATATTCTATCATACCAAGTCCCACACTCGCCTATCACCGCTGTCCTCACTGACTTCCATTGGCTCCTGGTCCCCTAGCGCCTCAAACTTAACATTCGCATGCTTCTGTTTAAATGCATCCATGGCCATGCCCCTCCCTAACTCTGTAACCTCCTATAGCCCTATAACCTGCCCCTGCCTTGTGGTGTTGGAGCTGCACTCATCCAGGCAAGTGGAGAGTATTCCATCGCCCTCCTGACTTATGCTTTGTAGGTGGTGGAAAGGCTTTGGGGAGTCAAGAGGTGAGTCACTTGCCACAAAATACCCAGCCTCTGACCTCCTCTTGTAGCCACAGTATTTGTGGCTGGTCTAGTTAAATTTCTGGTCAATGGTGACTCAAAGGATGTTGATGGGGGATTCGACAATGGTAATGCCATTGAATATCAAAGGGAGGTGGTTAGACTCTCACTGGAGATGGCCATTGCCTGGCACTTATATGGCGTGAATATTACTTGCCACTAATCAGCCCAAGCCTGGATGTTATCCAAGTCTTTTAGGAGTTGAGAATGGAACTGAACACTGCAATCATCAACAAGCGTCCAACTTCTGACCTTTTATGATGGAAGGAAGATCATTGTTGAAGATGGCTGGGCTTCAGACACTGCCCTGAGGAACTCCTGCAGTGTTGTCCTCAGGCTGACCGCCAAAAACCACAACCATCTTCCTTTGTGCTAGGTATGACTCCAGCCAGTGTAGAGTTTTCCCCCTGATCCCCATTGACTGCAGTTTTATTAGAGTATGGCATCAAGGAGCACTATCAAATGCTTCCTTGATGTCAAGGGCAGTCACTCTCCCCTCACCTCTGGAATTAAGCGCTTTTGTCCATGTTTAGACCAAGGCTTAATGAGGTCTGGAGCCGAGTGGTCCTTGCGGAACCCAAACTGGGCGTCAGTGAACAGGTTATTGGTGAGCACGTGCCTCTTGATAGCACTGTTGATGACCATCACTTCGCTGATGATTGAGTAGGCTGATCGGGATTGGCCGGATTGTATTTGTCCTTTTTGTGGACAGGACATACTTAGGCAATTTTCCGCATTGCCGGGTAAATGCCAGTGTTGTAGCTAAACTGGAACAGCTTGGCTAAAGGCTTGGCTAGTTCTGGAACACAGGTGTTCAGTGCTACAGCCGGGATGTTGTCGGGGGCCATAGCCTTTGCTGTATCCAGTGTGCTCAGCCATTTCTTGAAATCACGTGGAGTGAATCACATTGGCTGAAGACTGTCATCTGATGGTAGGGAGGCCGAGATGGATCATCCACTTGGCACTTCTGGCTGAAGATGGTTGCGAACGCTTCAGCCTTGTCTTTTGCACTCGTGTGCTGGGCTCTACCATCATTGAGAATGGGGATATTCATGGAGCCTCCTCCTCCCATTAGTTGTTTAATTGTCCACCACCATTTATGAATGGATGTGGCAGGACTGCAGAGCTTTGATCTGATCCGTTGGTTGTAGGATCGCCTAGCTCTATCTATATAGCATGCTGCTTCCACTGTTTAGCATGCATGTCGTCCTGTGTTGTAGCTTCACCAGGTTGGCACCTCATTTTCAGCTATGCCTGGTGCTGCTCGTGGCATGCTCTACTACTCTCCTCATTGAACCAGGGTTGCTCGCCTGGCTAGATGGTAATGGTAGAGTGAGGGATATGCTGTGCCATGAGGTTACAGATTGTGGTGGAACACAATTCTGCTGCTGCTGATGGCCCACAGCACCTCATTGATGCCCAGTTTTGAGCTGCAGGATCTGTTCTGAATCTATCCCATTTGGCCTGGTGGTAGTGCAACACAACACGATGGATTGGTCACTCCTATCAATACTGTCATGGACTGATGCATCTGCGATACGTAGATTGGCGAGGAGGAGGTCATGTAGGTTTTTCCCTCGTGTTGGTTCTCTCGCCACCTGCCGCAGGCCCAGTCTAGCAGTTATGTCCTTCAGGATTCGGTCAGTAGTGGTGCTACCAAGCCACTCTTGGTGATGGACATTGAAGTCCCCCACCCAGAGTAAATTCTATGCTCTTGATACCCTCAGTGCTTCATCCAAGTGGTGTTCAACGTGGAGGAGTACTGATTCATCAGCGGAAGGAGGGTGATGGCTGTTAATTAACAGTAGGTTTCTGTGCCCATGTTTGACCTGATGCCTGGAGTGTTGAGGACTCTCGGGACCACTCCTTCCCAACTGTGTACTACTGTGCCGCCGCCTCTGGTAGGTCTGTCCTGCCGGTGGGACAGGGCATACCCAGGGATGGTAGTGGAGGAATCTGGGACATTGCCTAAAGTTTGATTCTGTGAGTGTGACATGTCAGGCTGTTGCGTGAGTAGTCTGTGGGGTAGCTCTCCCAATTTTGGCAAAAGCCCCCAGATGTTCGTGAGGAGGACTTTACAGGGTCGACTGGGCTGGGTGTGCCATTGTTGTGTCCGAATCCAATGCCTAGGTCGAAGCCAAGTGGTCCGTCTGGTTATATTCTTAACGGTGTACATATAAGATTCCGTGCCACTATTTGAAGAAGAGCAGGAGAGCTCTCCTGGTGTCCTCTGCATCATTTATCACTTGCCCAATATTAAACATCATCTGGTCATTTCTCATTGCTGTTTGTTGGACCTTGTGCACAAATTACTTCATTGACTGTGAAATGCTTTGGGATGCCCTGAGCATGCGAGAGGTGCTATATAAATGCAAGTTATTTGTTCTGATATTTGGTTTTCTAGTCATTTTTTTCTTTTCACTGCAGCTTTAAATGCCATCATTTTTTTAAAAAAAGTGCTGCTGCTCTGCAGTTCTGTCTGCTCAACTGTAAAGGAAGTTTCCAACTGGTTACTCTTAACAGCTGCTCGTTCAGTTGGTGTGTGCTCAACTCACTAGTACTGTTTAAAATTGAAGTGGCAGAGAGAGGAGCTGATGGTACGCACAGCTGTTGAACAACCGCCTGGAAACACTCTTCATTCTTGGGTGGACTGAGGCAGGACAGTGGACTGGCAGTTTAAAGCCTGCTGCTGAATTGAATGAAGAGGTAGTGAGTAGAGAAACTGGTAGCCAATAGGGTGAAAATCACAGGGTCTGTTGTAGAATGTTGGCATTATGACAAATTACTTTGCCTGGTCATCAAGCATAACATGGTGTTGCATTGCACAGCAACAGTCTGCAGACTGAATAGTAGTTCATCAATAAACTTCACTTTGTGTGTGGGGGGGATTTCTGCATCATGTAGGATTTTAATCAAAATCATCTCACAAATTTTCCAGTTGGAAGAAGGTTGCATTTATGGTTGTCCTTCTGTGCTTTCTTTCAGATTCGCTACATTTCCCAAACACAAGGTTTGCCGGCTGAGTATTTGCTCAGTGCAGGAACAAAGACTACAAGGTTTTTTAACAGAGATCCAGATTCAGGATATCCATTGTGGAAGCTCAAGGTTAATTATATCATCATTCTGATTTTAAAAATAGATTGGGCCACCATGGGAGATTCAAATTCGACTTGCATGTTTAAAAACTGAAAGCCGGGTGTTTTTTTCCAAGCATCCCTATTCTGCACTTGCAATCAATTAAAAAGACAGCTTTCAGCTGCTGAATTTTTAACTTGCTCCTCATTATCTTCAGTAATTATCTTCAATATATTCTTACCTGGCTATTTCTCTCTCTCTCCCTTCACCAAGCACAAGTGTTAACTGCATCAGTTGCAGTTTTGGAAACGGAATTGTTATGTATAGGTGTAGTCTGAACTGCTTGATGGCTAACCAGATGCATGTTTAAACAACGTGGGACGGGATACCAGATGTAGACGTAACTGGCAAACTCCTTTCCTTTCCCTTGAGGAGCTTTGGTGTGAATGTCAGACTGAAATTCAGTCTTGGGTGTTCCAGTTGCAGAATTTCTAGCATTTCACCCGTTGAGCTCTCGGCTTTTAAACTTCTGGTGCAACCCCGCAGTTGGTAAAAGTGGTTAACCAGTTATCTAACTTTCCTGTTTGTGAGTAGTGGTATATAGCTTAATGGAGCTTGTTCTCCTCCGAGTAGTTCTGGTCAGCCATAATGTTAATCCCAATACACATTGATTCCATGCTGTTCTGATTCTTGTATAGACTGCACTGTGAAGTAACTATTGTAGTGTCCGTTGCCTGCAAAATCCACCGACTCGCCAATGTAATCTTTACACAGCAAGAGAAGAAAGTCTCTTTTCAATCAATATCACACAGCTACAGGCGTACTGCCTGCTCCCTCCCAGCTATTCCGTAAGAAGCTTTGTACAGCCGCCTGTTTCCCTGTTTTAGGATTTTCCTCCTGTTTCCCTGTTTCAGGGTTTTAAAATTATTTGTATGTTGCTCCCGATAAGGGATGACTTCGTTGCCAGACAGTTTGTTGGCCAACTGCAGTGCCAAAAACACATTTTAATCACTTCAACAAAAGCAAAATGCTGCGGATGCTGGAAATCTGAAATAAAAACAGAAAATACTGGAAATACTCAGCAGGTCAGGTAGCATCTGTGGCGAGAGAAAGAGTTAACGTTTCAGGTTGATGATCTTTCATCAGGATTGAAACTTTCAGCATGAAAGGTCATCGACCTGAAACGCTGGGGTCGATTTTCCCGAACCTGTCGGGGAGAAGGGAGAAGGGTTTTTGACCCGCCTACTTTGACGTCCGGCCAATCCGCGCGATTTTCCCTTGATTGACCTTGTTGAGCCCGCTCAGCAGGCCAATTAAGGGCCACCCGGCAACAGGTGACGTCACAGACTGCAATTTCATCTGTCAAGATTTCTTGACAGATGAAATATCAGTGTTTCACAGCTGTTTGAAGCTGTGAAACACTGACACTGAGTTCTAACATGAGTCCTTCTGCACAGACTCAGTTAGAACTCTCAGCAGCACTCAAAGCTGAAGGCTTTCACTTTTCACAGATTGCAGCCGTTCAACTTTCAGTTCCGGCTGAATGATGCGCTCCCGACGGCTACAGGAAGAAAGGCTGTTAAGGGAAGTACAGGTAAGTAAAAGTTCTTTAAACACTTTAGACACACCAAACACACTTACCTTTGCACTCATGTACCCATCACTCACCTGAGCACCGACATTGCGACCCCTCCAACTCCTTCAACCCGACGGCCCGCCTGCTCTAACCTGGCGTGGTTTGGAGCTGTCGGGAAACCCCTCAAAATAGGGATTAGGCTAAAAACTACCTGTTAACAGGCAGTTAATTGGCACTAATCCCTTCCCGCCTGGTTTCGGCGGGTCCCAGTGCGGGGCGGGTACCCGCCGCCCCTGAAACTTACGTGGGGTGGGGTTTTGGGCGGGATGGTGTCGGGACCCCCAAATTCAGGATTTCCCCCCCCCCACACACACGCCTGAAACCCCGCCTGACGGCTCCACGAAAATCTAGCCCGTTAACTTTGTTTCTCTCTCCACAGATGCTACCTAACCTGCTGAGTATTTCCAGCATTTTCTGTTTTAATTTTAAATACTTCAGATTGTATAATCTGAATTTGGTTAACAGTCTCTTCTTTCTTCCTTTCCCCTGCCTTAAAATAAAAGATTTTGAGGGCAAGTAATAGAAATTTGGAATTGACATTACCTTTAACAAAATATATTAAATGTTGGAGGGCACCTAATGTTGATGTTAATTCTATATGAACTGTAACCAGTTGCTATGCATGAAGGAATCTGTACAGTCGGCACCAATATTGAGAATTGAGGCTTAGTTAATCTTATTACACAAAGGGAATATTTAATAGTGTAATGTTGTTCTTGCCAAAATTCCTTTATAAACTTATCAAAAATAAGATGCTCTAATTAAACGAATAATTTGCTGAGAGAGCTTCCCCCTCCCCCTCCGTGGTATAGGGCTATTTAATCCTGTTAATTTGAAACTCTAGAGTTGCCATAACCATCTTTTACATTTTAAAGAAATAGATTAATCATATTTGGAATTAAAAACCTAATCCTAGTTATTCTATTCTGAAGATTGACTTCCCCGTCACTTTTGTGATGTTCTAAAATGGAGTCAGAAAAATAATCTGGCCATTGGCAAGTTAAAAGTATGGGCTGAAGAAATCGAGTGTTCAGCTTTTTTTTGTGTAGTTGTGGTCTGTGCAGTTTTTATGTAAGTTTTTCAGTGTTGGAAAACAAACTATTATTGGATCAACATAACTGGCCATATTCTCTGTACAATCCAAAGTACACACAATTAATGGATCGTATGTTTCTATTTCAGTGTTACTGTGCTGTCAAACTTTCACTATAGCTTGTGTGTGTGTTTGTTTGGAGAGTCATTTTTTTTCCTATTTAGACACCAGAAGAACATGAGTTAGAGACGGGGATCAAATCGAAGGAAGCGAGAAAGTACATTTTCAACTGTTTAGATGATATGGCTCAGGTAAGCATGGAACTTGAAAATTGGCTTGCTGCAAGTTGTAGAATTTATTGCTTATTGGTGGAATAATTGAAAATGAATATATTAAAATTTTCTGATTCCAGTTCTTCATATAAACCCCTTTTATATATTTTTTTTTAGCCATGAGGGCTGCCAGTCCCTCTTCCTTTAGCCCGTAGCTGTGATCATCTGATCGCAAAGCGCATTTAAGCAACACCAGGAATTATCACCCTGGTATTCTTTCTCTTTGCTCTTCTCCACAACAGACTTAAGTATTTTTTGTTGCTAACAAACCTGACCATATACAAGACTGGTACTTTTTGAGTGTTAAGGACCTTAGAGCCTAAAACCTTTGACCTGGGTTTGCAGTAAACAGTTTCACCAAGCTCACCAGATTCACTTGGGCACCTGTTTTTAACCACTTGTAAATGGTGCTGTTTCATCAGGATCTTTTAAAAATTGATATTGTGCAGTTGGCAAGAATTTAATATGTTGGTCAAGTCTGGATCATTCAGTCTTGTACATCTGGAAAGCATTGTTTTGTTTGTCAAGTCTACATAGTCGACTAAATAGTTCTTTAGTGCTTATAGAGAACTGTTAGCTTTGTTCTATAATGTGTTGTACAGATGTTTTATTATCTAATTTGTATAAAAGTGATGACGTTTTGTAGTTCAGACAGAAATGTGTGAACTAATCCTTCTGAATAATTTCAGTTGTTGCACTTATGTGGCTTTTTAGTCCCATTTATGAAAAATCTGCACAAAGCTCCCAGGTGGGTTAGTGGTTTTGCATTGAAATAAAGACTAGGTTTAATCTGTAGTTTGTGCTAACTTAACTAATCGCTGATGGAGTGGCAGTGGGATTGCAAAAGTTGGCCCCATGGTTAAAGATGCAGCAAGTGATATTTTATCATCAAGGGTATCACAGCCAAGTCTGACACCCACATATGCAAATTTTCCTCATGGGGGTGGGGGTGTGGAGGATGGGGGGTGACGGAGAGAGCACAGGATAGCACTCAGCAGCTGGAATGACTTCATTCCCCTCCCCTAGCAATGAGCTTAAGATCGGTGACTCCACAAAGACTAGGAATTAAATTCAGATCTTTCCGGACTTTATTGCGGAGTTCCACATTGGACAAAGCAGCTCACAGATACAATCTTAATGCAATGTTAAAGCATATAGGTGCAGAAATTCTGGAGGAGTTAGTTGATGAACGGCAGGGCAGAACTTCTACCCATCCACCTTGGAGGACCCTGACCAAATCGGAAATCCCAGGGTCAGACAACTTAACATATCTCTGGTGGGTGCCAGACAGTTTTCAGCGCAGTTAGTGCACCTACCTGGGAGGAATCTTGCTGTGATACTTTGCCACAGCAACAGTAGGCTATGGTGAGCCTCGTTTTTTAAAAATCCAAAAAATGGCTCCTCTCTGTAGGGAATGCGATCAATCATTCTGTGATCAATTGCATTGCAAAACTGGCCTGGGAATTCCGGAATTTCCCCCTTCTCTTTCTCCACCCAGCACACGACCTCAGCAATGCTGTGGGTTAGTCATAGATATTCCTGACATCCAGTGCTACTAAAGGCATAAATGAGGGAAGTATATTGTATGATCCCCTCAGTAGATATTGCACCTTACCCCCAACCCCTTTCGTTTTTCTCCATGTTCATTTTGATCTGCTGAATTAGGCTCCTCCGTTAATTCTGGAGCTGGTGTGTTAGACTGGATTCTGCTAAATTATGGTGTTTTTAATCAAAGAGTGAAACCAGATCCGATGTATTTCAAATGTTATTGTCTTAAGTAGTTGGACTCGGATTGGTTATACCAGTAATCGAAACAACCTATGCCAACTTTGATGGGACATAGTAGACTGCTTTTAACTGCAGTTTCAATGAATCTTCCAAGAATTTCTTGAATTTAACTACTTGGGTTTTGATACGAAGTATTATTAAGCATATAATAATACCATTATTTGCAATTCTACTTTCAGATAAATTCTGTATTGGGAATTATGATTCTATAACTTGTTTCAACATTAGAAATTGATGGCTCTTCAGAATATTTTTTCTGCTGCACTTTGCCCTCCTCTCCCGAAGGCAGTGACTTATGCTGGTGTATCATTCCATATTGTTTGCCCCCCAGTGCCTTGTCCAAGTGGCCATTCTCTATGCGCAAGTCTAGAAAGTGAGTGTTGGAAGACTGCTTAATGACGAGCCTGATCTTTTCTTCATCCAGTACTCAAAGGGGAACTTTCCAGTCTCCAGAGATCAGGAGAGGGAACTTTGGTTTATAATTTTCCTGTCTTCCCTTCTCTTTTTCTCTTTTCCCCCCCGCCATCATTGCTCAGCAGTACGGAGACCAATTGTATTGCTTCAACTGTAACCGCAACTAGAATTTGGTACAGACTAGGAATCTAACCCAGGATCCTCGAGTCTATACGGATGTTGCATCCCATATTTATAAACTTAACCATTGGGGGAGCTTTGACTTTTTTTTAAAAAGAATGTTTATGGAATGAGGACATATCTAAGAAACATGTATTAGTTTAATGATGTTGTTTGGCCGTGTATAGCTTTACTTTGCAGACTGATGGGTTTGCCGGCTTCACCGGTTAATAAGTGACTCGTGCGTAACAAGATTAGTTACTACGCAAGGCATAACTGAGTACTTAATCCACAAGTGTATTAATCAGTAGAGGATTATTATTGTATGTTGTACTTCTCAAGCCCTGCTGATGAAAGGTTCTGTATTACCAGTTTCTGGAGAAAACTGTTAATCTTCACCCATGTTACATAAAAAGGACTTGAAGAATGAGAAGTGTTCAAAGCACTGATGATTGCTGAAATTTGCTAAATGCATGCATACATCTCTTAAACATTCTGACAATAAAGCACACTAGTTATTCATTGGTTGATAGAACCTGCAGTGAGAGGGACTCGCCCAACCCCTGCCCGGTTTTCATTTTCCAGTTCATCCTCAGAAAACCTAGCTGCAACATGTAAACTGTACACTTGTCACTTAAGATGGTACTCAAACTTGGGTCTCATTTGAGATTCCAGTGTTATAGCTACCTTAAAAACAAGTTCAGTATTTAGGAGTTCAGTATCTTAAAACAGTTAATAACAAACCCAATATCACATTGTGCCTCTTTACTGATGTGCATTTATCTTGTTTAATGTTTTTTCTACTTTCAGGTGAACATGCCGAATGATTTGGAGGGAACAGACATGTTGGCAGAGAAGGCAGACCGGAGGGAATATATTGATTTGTTGAAGAAAATGTTGACTATAGATGCTGACAAGAGGGTTAATCCGTTAAAAACCTTAAACCATCCATTTGTTACAATGACACATCTACTTGACTTTCCTCATAGCAATCAGTAAGCTTTTTAAAATACATAACTAAAAATTATTTGTGCGACAAAGCTCTTTGGAACTAGGTTTGGAAATTGTACTGTTGGACCTTAAGGCTTCCACCTCCGTAACATTGCCCGACTCCGTTCCTGCCTCAGCTCATCTATGCTGAAACCCTCATCCTTGCCTTTGTTATCTTTAGACTTGACTTTTCCAACACACCCCTGGCCGGCCCCCCATAAACTCATTCAAAATTCTGCTGCTTGTATCTCAACTCTCACCAAGTCCCGTTCACCCATCACCCCTGTGCTCGTTGACATACAGTGGCTCCCGGTAAAGCAACGCCTTGATTTTAAATCTCATCCTTGTTTTCAAATCCCTCTCATGGCCTCATCCTTCCCTATCTCTAACCTCCTGCAACCAATGTTCCATGTAGGCTGCGCAGCGCTCCAGGGAACCTGCACAGCCGGCTTGCCAGCTCTTCAATACAAAAACTGCACAGGGCCAAACAAAATTAGAGGGAACATTGCCTACAACCCTCCGAGATCTCTGCGCTCCTCCAATTCTGGCCTCTTGTGCGTCCCCGATTTTAATCACTCCACCATTGGTGGCCGTGCCTTCAACTGCTGAGGCCCTTAGCTCTGGAATTCCCTCCCTAAACCTCTCCGCCTCTCTACCTCTCTTTCCTCCTTAACCTTAAAACCAATCTCTTTGACCAAACTTTTGGTCATCTGCCCTAATATCCCCTTATGGGACTCGAACACTCCTGTGCAGCGCCTTGGGATGTTTTACTACATTAAAGGCGCTATATAAATGCAAGTTGGTGGTGGTGGTTCCTAATTGGGACATTATTTCAAGCTACTTTTTATGCTATGCAAGAGCTGTGCTAGCACCTCTGGTTCCCAACATATGGTACAATTTCCGAATCCTTGCATAAAATAGGCATGCTGGTTGCTGTTCATGTGTGTTCCATAGATAGAAGGAAACTCTATCCCATACTTTGAGTGATGAGAGATCAGACATGAGGAGTAAAAAACCTTTAGCTGGGAAAAGAAACTAAATGCCACAGATCCTAGGGATACAGACGTTAGAATGGGAGAGCACGTGCAGCACTTGTCTGTAATATCATGATATCTTCATATATGCCCAGTGCATGGCTTCCCCATAACCTATCAAGCCAGGCTATACTCTTACAAGGTGAAGGAATATTATGAAAAGTATTTGTATGTAAACCTAACTCTTTTCTGGTAGGCTATGCAAGGGGAGTGGGAGGTTTTTCACTGACTCATTGTGCATCTTTTGCTCCTCCTTTTGGAAAAAATATGATTGCAGCAGATGTGTGACTGCGCACAGCAGTAAGTGGAAATAAGTGCACTGCTAGGTGTATATTTAAATCTGCTGATTCCATTCATAAAATAAACATTTAAATTTCTTGCAGTGTGAAATCCTGCTTTCAGAATATGGAGATCTGCAAACGGCGAGTCAACAACTATGAAACGGTAAACCAGAATAAAAGCCCATTTATTGCACACGTTGCGCCGAACACAAGCACAAACTTGACGATGGCCTTCAATAACCAACTCAACACCATGCACAACATGCACAATCAGGTATGAGCCACAAAGTCTGTTGTACATAAAAATATCTATTGTAACCCAGTTTAGACTGATGGGATAAAAGTCTCCTCCTTCTGCTAGCTACAAGAATCCCATGTGAAATGAGCTTGGGCAGTCCTAATGCAGTTTCTAGTGGACATGGATTCACAACGCACGCATATTTCTAATTTGGCATAGAATTGTCAATCTCATGCAGAGTCCACAGAGTGATTGATGTGGGGAAACAAGGAGAAACAGCGCATTGGTGCAGTAGGGGGCTGCTTTTCCAACTTTAAGCTGAGAAACACTGTTTGAACAGAGTAGAGGGAATGCCAGATACTGACGCTGCATCCCAAAAATAGAGAATGCTCCAATCCCCAGCAGTGAAATTACCCACTTTGATGAGCACAATATTGCCAAAAAAGCATCCCAAATATGTTTTCTTTTTATTTAAAAAAAAAAAAAAATTGAATTGGCAAAGTGCTTCATTAAATTGCAAATTGATGCTCACTCTGCCATTGCAGTGTGGATCTCCAGTTACTTTATTGCAGTCATATTCTGGAGTTGAACTTCCACCTGTTTAGTTGCTTGGACTGTGAAGTGAAAAATCAGCACATGTGTTGTGCTGATAATCTAATACCATTTACCATATGAACTGAATCTGATCAGCCCAAAGTGTGTAAATTGAGATTACATTTCAGGTCTTCCTTGTGTGGCCATAATGTGACCTCTATAGGAGCTGCAGTATCAATGGGGTGAAGGAGACCTCTATTTTATTGTAACCATATATATGTTAAGAAATGGTGCTTGTACTTTGTCCTGGAGTTATTTTCACACATCATATATATATGGTATGTGTGGTCTTTTAATTTCAGCAGATCAGCTATTTTGTATGAATGTACTGTATATACAGATAAAGACTTTAAAGATTTTACTTGGAGTTCTGTTAATGTAATAATGCTTTATAGTTCTGAGGTATACCCAATGTATCCGCTAAATTTCAAATTGAAATGGAGTAGAAGAAAGAGAAGGAAAGTAATGAAGGGAGTGAGGAACAGTAAGAGGAACAAATATTGCATGAGAAATGGGTGCAATGGAATATACACTGGAAGGAATTGTGACTCCTCTAGCTATGTGCATGCCGTTCAAAATATAAATGGGCAAGGAACCCTCGGGCTTTAAAAAAAAATCTTGTAGGTTTAAGTGAGGTTGATGTAACTGAGGAAATTTTAACCAATTCTGTTATGGCTAAGGTGTAATAGTATAAAGATTGTATGTGTAACAGAGGGCATAGCTGATTGTGGAACCCTTTAATTAGCATGATTTCCTTTCCAGATTAGAAACTAGCATTCTTATTCTATAGCCCATGAAGTAGGGTGGAAGCCTGTTTTATGAACCTGTGCATGAAATAATTTGGCCTTCAATTCAATCAGATTTTATGATATTCCTTTTGTTAAGCATTACTATGTCTGGAATTCTGTTAGCTTTGATAACTTCTGTAGTTTATGGTTTTTAAATTGAGTATCGTGATTTCGTAGCCAAAAGCAAATATGAAAAAAAAAATTAGCAGTAGTGGATATAAACAGCAAACTCGTGAACAAAAATGATGAGACACAAATCATTCTTGCTTTACTCTTTGTGGTTTGCCATTGCCTGAACCCGTTGAATTTATAAAAGCCTTGTGAAAAGAAGACTGAGAACCTTGTGCAAGTTTTTCTTCTGCAGTACTCAAGGTTTTGTGTCTTCACAAAGGCATTAGGAAGAATTTGAAGTATATCCAACTTTTTATTTTGAATTGCTCATGCCAAATAGCAGTAGTGAAAAGGTGAAGTCTTAAGAGCTGTATTGGGAGAATTGATTTTGTGCAATATTCCTTTTAATCTTTGAAGAAAAGACTATTATATGTGAGGTACACATTGCCTGTTCTTTAGATATATTGTAATTGTGACATTGATTATAGATGTAACCTTTGTGCTTTTTTAACTGAACCAATCTACTTGTATTTTTTTATTAGATTTTTAAAAATCCCAAGCAAGTGTGGCACACTTTATTGTATTGTTATACCTATAATTTGATCATTGAATTCTCTCTTTAGGCCAACACCCTGGCTTCTACCTCCACAGCTGCAACCCTTTCACTGTCCAGTGCCGATGTATCTCTGCTTAATTATCAATCTGCACTCTACCAGCCTACAGCGGCACCTGTAGCGGGCGTTGCACAAGCAAGCATGCCTCTGCAGGCTGGAACAACGCAGCTGTGTGCACAGGCTGACCCCTTCCAGCAAGCCCTCATTGTGTGTCCACCAGCATTTCAAGGTAAGTGACTTCTCCTCTCCTGCAGAAATTAGAGAGTCTTAGGCCTCCTGTGAAATCGGAATGCCTTCCCATTTCCCTTTGTGCTTTTCATACATTCAGAGTGCCAAGTTCATAGGGTAACATTAGTCTAATGGTTTTGAAATAAGTGTGTTTAAGTAGACTATTCTTTGTTTAGATTCCCATTTCCTTTGTCGGCCCAGGTAAATCCCTTTTCTAGGAAGCCTTCTGTTTGGCTCAGTTTGGGAATGGTTCAGCCCTGTGATCAGTAGTGGACTACTTCTACGAGCGATTATTGGTATCCATTGTTTGTTGGTTGCTTTTCAAATTGGTTTACATGATATAATGTAACAGCAATTTTGGATTTGCTAATCTGACTGGAAAATATTTTAATCTCGCAGCTGACTATAATTGACAATTTTTGTCCACCACTGGCACCTTACCACTTGAATTTCTTTTGACTAGGTTCAGCTAGATATCGAATCCTTTGCGTAGTTTCCGTGTAGGCACTGTGATTTATGAGCCTCTAGGTTGAGCGCAAAGGTTGAGGAATGTTGTAGTAAAGTAGAGCAAAGGCATTAAAGGGGAGAGAGAAAGAGTTGATGGAATGTGCTGAGCTGCAAAGAAACACCAAGAACAGTTGGGGAATAATCAAGGTAGAGAAAAACTAGTAATTGTAGAATAAACTCCTTTTGTATCTATGGATTGAAACTACTTAGTGAGCTTGAAGCATAACGGTATAGGTGAGACTTGGTAGTACAGTGTGTGGCAGCATCTGAATCCACAGTTAGAATATTTAAATTCACTTTTTCTGTTACTGTTTGGGGAGCTTAAGTAGAGAATTAAGTAAGATAATGTTTAAGTTTATAAATTTCTGAATAAAATGGGTCCTACAACCTTAATGATTACTGTTGGTTTTTTCCCTTCCCCCCCCCCCCCCCCCATCCAAGCAACAAAAAAATATCTCTGGTCAGGAGAACGGGCACTAAACTGTTCCCAAGCTCCAGTATTGACTTTTGGACTGGCCATTTGATAGTGTGTAATAATGATCTATGAGGACTGGATTTGCACCTTTTCATTTGGCTGAGATCAGGGATTGCTGTGTGGGTGGAAAATCAGCATCCAACCACCATTCTGCTACCCTGTGATGCTACACGGCTTACAACCTTGATGAAATATTCCTGCTTGCACTCTTTAAAATAAAAGCGTTTAACCGTTACAGTTCCTTTTCGAGAATTTCTTTTCCACAAGCCAACTTTTGAAATGACCTAAAAACATGTTATGCTGTATGCTTTTATTGACAGGGTTGCAAGCAACTGCAAAACATTCTGGCTTTTCTGTTAGAATGGAGAATGCAGTGCCCATTGTACCACAGGCACCAGCTGCACAGTCAATTCAGATTCAGCCCGGTGTTCTCGCTCAGGTAAGTGGCTGACCAGTCTATTTTAAATTGAGTTTTGTTTCCTGTGCTTCAAATCCTGAAGTTAGTAACTCTTGCTGGGCTCCTCCCAGGGGCTGGCATCTCCCCCAGTACCTTGCCTCAGTAGTCAGACTTCATAAGGGTTGAGTGTCAGCAGGAGTGGAGACCTGGGTAATTTTCCACCCCTACGCAACACTCTTTCATTTCTCTCCCAACCAAGGGACGTGGCGACTAATCTAAATGCCTTGTTTAAAACCGCAGATTTAACCCTTACAAATCTGCAATTTTTTGTAAAAATTGCCTATGTGGTAGCTGCATTAATGAAGATCAGGGTTGCTTAAAACATCTGATTTACATTTCAGCAGAAATGCCACTTATCCAAAGATAGTTGAGAATGTTAAGTACATTTTACAGGTGAAAATAACTGCAGAGGTCTTGATTTTTTTTTTCTTGTTGATTTACTCTTCTCCCCAAAACATTGGCTTTTTACTGGACTACAATTTCACCAATGCAGTACTTGCCCAAGTGGTTGAGCTTTGACATTTAGTGTCAGCAAGCTATTCGACCACTGGGGCTGCCGTAGCCAGGCCCTGTTCTGTCCGGCAGGAGAACCGAGGGAGCCGTGGTTGATTCCCGAGTGACACGGAGGCCAGTAGTAGCACCCTACCACTGTCTTGCTAAAATCAGTTAACTCGAGATTGAAGCTGGGACCATATGGTTTGCATTCATCAGAGCATTCCCTGGTTAAATTTGCTGAGCCATCGAGGGAATGCAGGTGTCAAATGTTTTTCTCATATTGATATTGTGGTGTTGATGATTGCATAGATTGATCTTATGTTGTTGAAAAAAGAATGTTTAGATAATCCTTAAAAATCACAAATTACAGAACAAATTTTTATTGATGTGAAGATTGTGGCAGCTACATAAACCTTTTTACCAATCTTAAAATTCTACTGACTTGACAAACAGAGCAGATCATTGCAATGCCAGCTGCAACTTTGATTTTATACTGTTGGGTGTTTACACCAATAAGTGAAAGATAAGTTGAAATTGCTCCAAAACTTAAAAAAAATAAATGACTTGTATCAAATGTGTTAAGTGAAAAGATGCAGATGAGAGTATGCTAGCTGCAGAGGCAAGGAGAGAACACAGACAATAATTTAAACAAAAGCTAAACTTAATTTTGAGGATTCTTTGGATGTGAATAACTTTTAGTGTAGAGAAAATTTTAAAAGATTATTTTTGCAAAAGTAGCTTGAAAGCTCAAACAGATAACTGCATTCCATATAACCTACAAATACTTTCATTTACATAGTGTCTTACCATGCTAAATCATTTTGGAGCACTTCATACAGTGAATTACGTGAGAGTACAGCAGTGACTGCTGTTTTTATGCCCAAGATTTCCATTTTAATTCACTTACTGGTGCAAAAACATTTTGCTAAAAAAAAGCTCTGGTGTGTTTTCGCTACGGCCTAATTTCTCTCTGTTCACATGTGACTTTAAAGGCAGTTTTAAATCAGTAGGTGTAAGTAAAAATCATTTGGTATGACAACAGTTTTATTAAACTTGTCCACATAGAGCTAACAATTAGCACTTTTTGCATCAAGTGTAGCTGTTGTTAAAAACAAACTAAAACCACAGCGCTACTTTCCTTGAATCACTGTATAAATATCTAATTGTCCAAGCCAGCAGCCTTAACTTGAAACTGTATCTATAATCGTGAAAGCATATAGCTGTGCCACTGGTGCTGCACTGGGGTTTAGGATTGGGTTGCTGAAGTTGTTCACAGTTGAGGCATCTTTTTACCCATACTATTTATTTCAGATTTTTTGCATCTGATGTACATATTGCCTCAGTGGAAACGTGCTGTGGAAATTCTGAGAAAAATCGCCACCCATTTTGGAATCCCTGTAAACAGTAATGCAACCTTGCTTGGCTCCATGTGGACACAGTTCTGCAATTTGAGATTGATCTGTAGTGCAGTGATTCAGAGTCATCCAGAGCAGGGACCCATATAATGAAACCTGGTGACAAAAGTTTTGGCCACAAATGATTGTAATCAATCAGGGAATGTCTTGCGAGCTACTAATTCTCTTTCTTTTCACTCTAGGATTGTGGGAATTTGGAATAAATAACAATTTTTTTTTTTACACAGTGTTGGAAAATGTAATTTTGTAATTGTCGAGTGAACTCTTCATAGCTTTGAAAGCCTTATTGCTAAAGGATTAAAGGATAAACATTTCTGTCCAAGATTTTGAGACCTGCCTTACAGCAGCGCTGTCCTGGTTTAATGATTTTGTTGGGGGGAAAATATAAAACTTAAAAAAAAAAAGCAGAAGCAAGAGTATTTCTGTTTGCATTAATGTAGATACAACCTTAGCTGTTGCTTTTTAAAGCTATGATGGGGATCCTTTTTTCTTTTACTTGCAGTTGGCAGTGTCCCTTTTTGTATGCCTGACTAGAATGTGTATCAAACCCACTTTAACATCAAATCTAATATTGATGCTAGTCACAGTTATTTGTATTTGTTTCTAAAATAAATGAGGGTATAGTTTTTCAATGCGTTTTATCAAATTCAGTGGGATAGGTGGCTGTGTACTAGTACTTGTCTCTCCTTTCCCCCCCCCCCCCCCCCAACCATTTTGGGGCCCAGACTTAAATCTGACCAAAGACAAATGGGGTAAGAGATGGAATGTTGGAAGAGGCTTAAGTAAAACAAGTCTGAGTAATCTGAACTTAATTCCTGATTCACTTGACATGCACAGTACTGCCTCTGCTAAATTTCATTTTGCCAAAAGACGAAACCTGATTTTTTTCATGCTATTCAGGGCATCAAAAAGGGACGCTGCAGATTTGAGAACTAATGTACCATATAACTGACTCCCACCCCCCCATTACAGGGCAGCTGCACACCGCTGATGGTGGCCACTCTACATCCTCACGTTGCCACTGTTGCTCCGCAGTATGCGGTCCCTTTTACCCTGAACTGCGCAGCCGGCCGGCCTGCGCTGGTCGATCAGACGACCACAGTACTGGTAAATGCTCCCACTTGGTGTGATTCTGTGCACTAACAGATGCTCCTCTGAGGCTGCTGCAGAGGAACGGAAGCATGTATCATTGTGTGCCTTATATATTTTCCACGTCATTGGACGTCTCTTCTGTCTTACTCTTTTGAACAATCTGGATGATGAAACAAGTTATACTTGAGAACAAAACACTCAACATTTCTAAAAGGCTCGAATTCTAGTAACATGGTTGGGGATGAAGGGAGTGGAAAGTAACTTTCACTACCAATTGACTATTTATGTTTCATTCATGGTTCATCAACCAGACAAATGTAAAACTGTTTGAGGACTGATATGGTGGCATATAAATACAATTGTGCCTAACTGTATCTATGTCCCCTAGGGAAATCATGTGAAAGGTTAACAGCAGCTGCCAGATCTTTTCACCTACTTCAAACCAGATTGAGTTAATCTATGTTCAGAAATAAGGTGGAAGAGAGGGAGGGAATGATTCAGTCCACATAATTAGTATTATAGTTTTCCTTGATGACACACAGAGCATTTCAGGGAACATTAGTACCGTTATGTGGATTCTGCTAGATAGAGCTAAGCAACTTTAACAGTAGATCAGGAGTTATTGGCATCTCTTGTCGTCTTCCCCCATCTCCACAGTGTTCAAAGCCTATGGGAAAGCTAGATAAGCACATGAGGGAGAAAGGAATAGAAGGACATGCTGATGGGGGTTGGATGAAAAAAGGTGGGAGGAGGCTCCTGTGGAGCATAAATGTTGGCATAGACCAGTTGGGCCGAATGGCCTGTTTCTGTGCTGTAAATTCTATGGAATTTTTCCCCCTTTGTTTTTCTGCTCTTCATTAGAGCCATTCTTGCTATACACCATTTTGTGAGCAGGCACACAGCCTGCTGGAAGCCTCTGCTGGTGCTATCCTAACCAGCTACTGGGAGACATGAAAGAGACTTGAGAGCACCAGTAGACCTGTTACTTTCAATTATATATATTTTTTTTAATTGAATGTTGTGCTAATTATCTAAAACAATAGAGTACAAGTCTTCAGAGGTTAAGTTTTATAATACATTGGTCAGGACACACTTTGGGTGCTGTGTATAGTTTAGTCATCCTACTTTGAGAGGTATGTATGATTAGAGAGGATAAAGAGATGTGTAAAAAGGATGAGTTATGAATATACTAGGTAAGATGGTAATCAGAGATGCAGTTGGATGCTAGGCTGCATGATGGCTTGCACTATAAGTACTACTTGCATTTACGTAGCGGTAGTAAAATGTCTTGCGGTAAGTCACAGAAGTGAAAACTGAAAGGGTGCAGGGGGGGAGCTGGAGATTATGTAAAGTGGACCTCAGAAGGTGGCTGAGGAGGATGTTTCAGAAGTAGAACCTGGAGGTAACCGAAGTGGGGCTGAGGTAAGCATGGAGGCAGGCTAAATTGTGGAAGTGGAACTGGTGAACGTGGAGTGGCAGAGAGATTGAATTGGGTGTCTTCATACAATGCGGGGAAGAGGGGACCAAGGATGGAACCTTGGGATATTCATAAAATGGCAATGTATGGGTAGAAGGAGATTCACTGGCTTTTTTGGAACAAGTAGGAGTAGAACCAAGAGAGCATGCTTCCATGGAGGTGACTTGTGAAGGGAGGAAAAAGTCTAGGAAGATGAGGAGAGATAGCGTACCATGATCACAATCACAGTATTGGTGACTTGAAACAGGCAATATTGGTACTGAGGGCAGGGTGAAAAGCAGACTAATGGTATTCCGACAGGGAGTGGTAGGAAAATGTGACAATGTGTTGGTTATATTCCTAACTTTTGTTTCAATATCTTGGTTGAGATGGTGACCTTGGTGGCCATCTGATTACTTTCAATTGGTAAACGGATCATGGACCCTTGTTTAGCTTCCACTTTAGTGGCATTCATTTTACCAACTTTGGAAGGTAGAGTGGGAGTCAAACTTCTCGCCATTTGACTACAAGCTGAGCACTTTACTTATAGACTGCCAACGTAATTCCTTCAGGTGACTGATAGCTGAATTTGCACATCACCCTCATTGATGGGCAGTATAGCAATATTTTCGGAGACGTAAGCCTAAAATGGGAATCAAATATCAGAACCTGAACATATACCCTCAGAATTGGTACCAGAAGCAAAAACCCACCAAGCTCCATTGTAGGTAGCTATTGGATATTGATTCTGGCACATGACTGTCTAAACTGGCAGTGATGTTGCAACAAAATACAGGAAACTTTGGTTTATCTGGAGGTTGTATGTCCGGAATACTCGATCTAACGGCAAAAATCAGGAGCCGTTTTCTGTAAGTTTTTTTAGATCTCGTTCTTTTTTTTCCCAGCAAGAGATACTTGCAGCTGCAGCCGACTCTTTAGAAGCTGTTGCTAAGCAACAATGTTTGTTGTCAGATACGGAGATGAAAACCTCCATATGCTTCAACATTAACTTTGTATGTCCGGCAGTTTTGATAGATCGGCAACACGTCGGTGCCGGATATCACAAAGTTTCCTGTACTCTGTTCTGGCCACTACATCCCGCTGTGTCCTCTCACTGTTTAGTACCACACCTTGACATTAGTGTTAAGTTGGCAGAGCTGAGCCTGCACTGTGGCAATGTTTCAGCATATAAGCTGTAGGGTGAGCGGCTGTTCTCTAATTCAGAGGCTACAGTATGCCGTTCATTTACAGAACCATAGTGCACCATTTTTCTTACCTTGCTGTTGAGGATTTGAATTATAGTTCTTCCATACTTGAGCTTTCTCAACCCCTGAATTCTGCTGTACAGTTAGCAGCCAGTTCAGAGCCTTTTAGTAATGCTGAGTCCATTGGATTTAAATTGATATTTTTCAATAAGCAGTCAATGACTGGTGACGTGGTCAGATTGATAATCCGAATCAAAACCTGAACTGATATTTTAACATTCGAACAAATTTATAGTGAAGACTGCAAAAATGAATTAGCATTTTTCTTTTCCTTAGAACTTATAGCAATATTAATAGATAAAATGATGGATTTGAAGTGGGATTGCAGGGATGTGAGTGAGCAAACTGTCCTCTGTATTGATGCATTTTATCTTAAATGAGGAGGTCAGTAACTTGCATCCTGCCTAATTGCTGCTTCAAATAGCCTTTTATTAAAGGGCAAAACCAGTTATCTCAGCTGACCGACAGATGCTGTTAATATGCTCAGACTAGGATATAATTTCCTTTTAAAATAGGATGTAAGCTTCCCCTGTAACTCCACTAATTAAGGTAGTCGACATGTAAGCCATGTAAATAAGGACTATCTGAGATTCGATCCATGCTCTGCTGAATTCGCTGATCTCAGCTGGAGCAATGTTGGGGAGTGAGAAATTGGCCAGGATTTCCCACCCTGATCGCTATCCAGTGATCCTTGCTCAAAACCAACATATGTGAACACCAGGTGAGAACAGGATCAAGCTCAGCATTGATTTAAATTAACATAATCTCATTTGTTTTCCTCTTTCAGTAAAATAAAAAAAACTTTTAAAAAGATATAATGCACTAAAATGTACTCAATTGCACTATTTTGGAGGCACTGTCCTAATGGCTGAAGAGTGAGAGCAGCCATGTTGATTTTTGATGGGTTTTGTAATGTCCTATGACATTAATTGAATCCCAAGAATTTGGAGAAAGACAAAAAAAAGTTGCAATACTCTTTTCCACAAAGACACTACCTTTACTATAAGTATGTATGTTCCTGTAGTATTTGGAAAGTATTTCTCAAAATTCTCACTCATATCTTTCATAATTAAGCAATTTAAATAGAGATGCTATAATTTAGCTTTGGAGCAAGACTAAATAAATTGAAAATAGCCCTAATATAGGGTTACTAGTAGCTCATGTTTTGTAAACCAGATCCTATAAACCTTGCCTAAAGAGATAGCTGTGCCTTGCCTTTATGGCAGGCATCAAGTATATGACCATTGCTTGTAAATTGTGGAACAACAGTCTTTTAACATGGCCTTTGAAAGACCCATTTGACACCAAAACTAATTGGCTATCAGGGTGTCTCATAAGAGCATCTTTTTTAAAGAACACCCCACAGCTGTTAACCACAGTTGTTTGAAATTAATCTCTTACTATTTAGCTCTGTAAAACCCTTTTGCATAAATGCCACATGCTAATAACCTCATTGTGGGAACTGGCTGGGAAGAGTTACGAGCATGATGTAAGGGTCCAAATCACCAGTGTCATTGACCTGGGGTGCTGTAGCAGTTGGGTACCCACATTCCTTCCTATTCACTGAGTTAAATAGTTTTTCTATGTATGTTTCTCTGATTTAATCTGAAATGTGTAAAGTAGTATTTAAGTCAGAAGGTCAGGGAAAAACATATAGGCCCTGAAATTAGGATCGGGAGCTTGCCACGCGTGCAAGCTCCCGATGTGCACTCTCCCTGCGCGCCGACATCTGAAGCCCGGGCCTGCTTGCATTTCCTGTCACTGGCCCGGTTCAGATGTCAGCGCGCAGTGCTTACCTGATCCAGCGGCGTAGTTAGTGCGATGTGCCGGCTGGGATCAGGTGAGCACTGTGCAGCCAATCAGGGGAGGGGAAACTCATGAGTTTGAGAGTAAGAACTGTCAAACTCATGAAAAGTATGGGCTGCCAAAACACTACTTAAACTTTAAATAACATTTTAAACAACATCCCACTGATTATATGAACTATAAGTTTTTAAAAATGCTTTAAACAATCAAATTTTTGAAAAAAATAAATTTTTTAAAAATAGGGTCTAAAACTAAACTTACTGTAAATTCTTTAAAAATAATAAACCTGTGGAAAAAATTTTTCTAAATTGTACTAAAAGCCCACTTACCTGTAAAACAAAGTACTTACGTCTGGTTTTTCCACGTAAAAACTGGAGGCCTTTACACTCGGGCAACTCTGGGGGGAAAAAAAAGGAATTTCACTGCGCACGCGCTGCCTGTGCAGTCGCGTGCGTTCTGCCTCTTAACCCCTTGGGTCAGAGGAAAGGAAATGCCGGTTTTCAGCGCATGCGCTGTGCATGCTGAAAACCGGCAATTCCTCCGGTCACACGCGTGAGTACCCCGTCCGTACTCACGCATTGTGACAGGAATTACTGGGCCATTATGTGTAACTGATATCTAAAATTGTCCCCGATGGCAGCATACTTATCTATAAAGTCTTGCATATAGCGTGCACTTCCTGTAAGTGTCAGAATTACTTCCTGCAACACTTTTTTAATATCACATTTTGTTGACAATGTCCCTATTGTTAGAAAACAGTATATCCTACGACTCACTGTGCACAACAGCATGGGAGAACTGCTAGTATATTAAAAATTAATTATGTAGGCTACTCCCAACATTTAATGAAACATTCTTAGGTGATTGGAAGATTGCTAATTAGCTTTTGTGGTCTTGAATTAAATCTTAGTAGCATGTTTAAATGGATCATGCAACTTCTGCAGTCGCTTCCAGTGACCACGTGCATTTTGCTTTCTCAGATCAAAGGTTGGTTAGAATGTTCCCTCCCTTTTCCCCCTTGCTGCTTGGCATGAGCCTGCTTAGAAGAGATTGCTGTGTCTGTGTGTTTGTATTCCTGCAGAATGGCTCGTCGCACAGAATATCCAAATGTATGTTTCTGCTTCAGAGCTGCGAGATATTGGATATACTCACTTTCTCTTTCTCTCATTAAACTGTAATGCCTTGTCCTGTGCAGGTATTAGCTTTGGAGGGAGGCGTTGTGTAAATCTAACATCACAAATCTTTGTTTTACCATTGTGCTTCTCTTGCCAGCTGTGTGCGGTCTTCAGCTAGATGCTTTGTGTTCTTTTCGGGTGTCTGCAAACTTTTGGGGTAGTGTCCCACACAGTGGCAATCTTGACAATCTGTCTTTGTTTGCAGCAGGCGTGGCCTGGAGGAACCCAGCAAATCCTGCTGCCGTCAACTTGGCAGCAGCTGCCTGGAGTGGCTGTCCACAACTCCGTTCCACATGCTACTGTGATACCAGAAGCTATGACTAGTACCCAGCAAATAACAGACTGGAGGCAAGTATGCTTTTAATAAAATGAACTGCTTCTGCTTTAACTCTTAACTTTGACCAAACTCTGCATTTTCACCCCTCTAAAAGGAAGGGAAGTACTGGGATGGGCCAATGCTTTAAAAAGAGTTTACCAATAGTACTATTATCACGATAATCATGACTGAAATTGTGCTGCTTATTTCCACAATTTCTGCCTACAGAATACAACAAAATTCCCTACTTTTCTTAAAATTATCTTCCTCTTATGGTAACTTACAATAAATTGAATGTTTTCATAGTTTTCGCCATTACATCCCTTTATAAATCATGCCCAAGAAATAGTACATTTGGGCAATAAAAACAAGTTGTACATTTGTTGAGCTTTGGTGCAGTTGGATGGTTTGGATATGAAGTAAAGCTGAGTTCTGATGCCTCAATTACTTGCATTTGTAATTTAGAGCATAGAATCATAGAATGGTTACAGCACATAAGGAGGTCATTCGGCCCGTCGAGCCCGTGCTGGCTCTCTGCAGGAGCACTTCAGCTAGTCCCACTTCCCCGCCCGTTCCCCGTAGCCATGCAATTTTTTTCCTTCAGGTACTTATTCAATTCCCTGTTGAAAGCCACGATTGAGTCTGCCTCCACCACCCTATCAGGCAGTGCATTCCAGACCCTAACCACTCGCTGCATAAAAAAGCTTTTCCTCATGTTGCCTTTGGTTCTTGTGCCAGTCACCTTAAATCCGTGTCCTGTTTCTCTCTCTTTACTCTGTCTAGACCCCTCATGATTTTGAACACCTATCAAATCGCCTCTCAACCTTCTCTGCTCTAAGGAGAACAACCCCAACTTCTTCAGTCTATCCACATAACTGAAGTCCCTCATCCCTGGAACCATTCTCGTAAATCTTTTCTGCACCCTCTCTAAGGCCTTCACATCCTTCCTAAAGTGCGGTGCCCAGAATTGGACACAATACTCCAGTTGAGGCCGAACCAGTGTTTCATAACTTCCTTGCTTTTGTACTCTATGCCTCTATTTATAAAGCCCAGGATCCCGTATGCTTTTTTAACCGCTTTCTCAACCTTCCTTGCCACCTTCAACGATTTGTGCACATATACCCCCAGGCCTCTCTGTTCATGCACCCCCTTTAGTTTATATTGCCTCTCCTTGTTCTTCCTACCAAAATGCATCACTTTGCACTTTTCTGCGTTAAATTTTAGCTGCCACGTGTCCGTCCATGCCACCAGCCTGTCTGCCTTCTTGAAGTTTATCACTATACTTCCAAGTTTTATCATCTACAAATTTTGAAATTGTATTCTGGTGCACTCTGGTTTGTAGTTCATAAAAACGGAGGCAACCCTGGAGTGGATTTTCCTAGACTTAGACTGCAGAGTATGCTGTAGAATTAATCAGCGTCCTCTTAGATCCCCGCTACTAATAATTTTAGGTTGAGTATTGGGTTGGGGAAGTTAAAATATTTTCCAGTTCAGTCCGTAGTATAGCATAAAAACTTAAAGTTGAGCAAAATCATGTATCTTACTGAGTTTTGCAATAGTACCTTGTAGCTTAATTGGGTCCCTTTTAAGCGTCATGACCGTCTTTTTAAAAAAAAAAAAACACCGCAACAAAGCATGTCAGAGGATTTTATTAGTAATTTTCACCTGTCTCTCTCAGACCAAGCTTTGGGTAACGAGTTCAGTTACCTTTGTTTCTTTAATGTTGGATGTCTGCTTGCTGTTTTCACTTCACTTAAATTAATTTTCCTCTTTGTCCTCAGAAATGCACATTCCCATGGAGGCCAGTATAATGCCATTGTGCAGCAGCCATCTTTGTTGGCTGGTCATGTGACCTTAGCTGCACAGCCCCTGAATGTTGGTGTCGCCCATGTGGTCCGCCAGCAGCAAAACCCCAGGTCTTCCTCCAAAAGGAACAAACCGTTTCACAACACAAGGTAAAATGTCTGCACGTAGCACGTTAAAAGTGTAATCCAGTCATGTATCAAATTGATGTGCTTAAAGTGGCCGAGTTCAGATACACTACATTTCGGGTATAATACCTGGCACTAAGAAAGTACACTGCCTTTTGTGGAATTGGTCCCTAGAGACCAGAAAGGTTCCAGATTGGTTCCCTAGTTTGTGCTGAGCTAGCCTCAGCAAACCTGGGTTATGGAAGGGAGGTATCAGCTAGGTTTTCTGCATTAGATTGCAAGTGTGTTTCTACATAATGGATAAGTACCAGATAGAGCTTAACATAGAAACATAGAAGCTAGGAGCAGGAGTAGGCCATTCGGCCCCTCGAGCCTGCTCCGCCATTCAATGCTGATCATCCAAATTCAGTACCCAGTTCCTGCTTTCTCCCCATACCCCTTGATCCCTTTAGCCTTAAGAAATATATCCAACTCCTTCTTGAATATATTTAATGTATTGGACTCTACTGCCTTCTGTGGTAGAGAACTCCACAGGTTCACCACTCTCTGGGTGAAGAAATTCCTCCTCATTTCTGTCCTAAATGGCCTACCCCTTATCCTTAGACTGTGACCCCTGGTTCTGTATTCCCCGACCATCGGGAGCATCCTTCCTGCATCTAGTCTGTCCAGTCCTGTCAGAATTTTATAAGTTTCAATGAGATCCCCTCTCCTTCTAAACTCCGAGTATAAGCCCAATCGACCCAATCTCTCCTCATACGTCATTCCTGCCAGGTATCAGCCTGGTGAATCTTCGCTGAACTCCTTCCATGGCAAGAACATCCTTCCTCAGATAAGGCGACCAAAACTGCACACAATACTCAAGATGTGGTCTCACCAAGGCCCTGTATAACTGCAGCAAGACATCCTTGTTCCTGTACTCAAATCCCCTTGCTACGGAGGCCAACATACCATTTGCCTTCTTATAACCGCCTGCTGCACCTGCATGCTTACCTTCAGCGACTGGTGCACAAGGACACCCAGGTCTCGTTGCACTTCCCCTTCTCCCAATCTATTAATAATGTCTGTCTGTCTTCACTACCCTCCCCACATCCTCAGTTGAAAAACAAGTGACAAATAATGTCCAGATTCGCATGAAAATGGAGCACGTGGACCCATGGATCCAGGCCCAGAACATGTCCGTACCTTTAGGAGCAATTTGCATCTCTGTTCTGTGCTCAGCTGGGGGAAGTGGGGCTGGTGCTCAGCTGGGGGAAGTGGGGCTGGTGCTCAGCTGGGGGAAGTGGGGCTGGTGCTCAGCTGGGGGAAGTGGGGCTGGTGCTCAGCTGGGGGAAGTGGGGCTGGTGCTCAGCTGGGGGAAGTGGGGCTGGTGCTCAGCTGGGGGAAGTGGGGCTGGTGCTCAGCTGGGGGAAGTGGGGCTGGTTGGTCGGAGTACTGCAGCATTTGGGCACTGAAGGGGAAAATGAGCCAAGATCTCCACATCAAGATCAAGTGATCCTCTTGTTGCAAACAGGTTCTAGGTCAGCTGTGATGCCCCAGAACAATGAACTCACCAACACTTGCTTTCAAAACTTACACATGAACAAGGGCCATTGGAGGAAGGTGCAGAGGGCAGCTACACCTGAGGAAATGTGTCCCAACAAGCATTAATTACCTTTGGGGTGGGTGGTGGGTAAAAAACAGTTGCAACAAAAAAAACCAATTCAAACATGCAAAATTTGCCAATACATTAAAGAAAAATCCAAAAATAAAATTCTCATTTCAATACAAATTACTAAATTCTGAAGTATCCTTATGTCTAATTGTATAACAGAATTTAAATCCTAAATCACAAGGCGGGCAGAATAATAGATCTCAATACAGTGTGGGCTACAGATTATTTTGAAAGACAGAATTTATATTAAACTCTTGGAGAACAGTTTGCAGGGGAAATGTGGTAGAATTTGTAGGTCACTGTGAAGACATAGGTACTGGAAGTGGTTTCTTTTGCAAAGCTTAATTAAGGTGTAAGTTTCTGGCAAAAAGTACACATACAGTAAACACACGCTGAGTAATTAAAAAATTACGATCAAGTATCCATTTTCTGTGCATGCGAGGAATGTTCCTGCTGCACGGTTTTACGATGTGTAGTGTTCTGTTTCAGGAATGCATTCAATCTTCTAATATGCTATGGGGAACTTTAAAAAAATTTCCTCGGAATATCGACTTTCTTAGGCAGAGGTGGTGGGTTGGAAAGTTATTTTTATTGCATAGTATTAATTAGTGGATAGTGAAGTGGATAAAACTGTTCCTGTGGAATAAACAATTACTTATTTTGCACTTTTAAAAAATTAGAGACAGTGAAGGAATCGTTTCTAATTTAATAAATGTTTAAAATGCCTTTGTAGGAACAATTGGACTTGGTAGCTTAAAATATTTCCTAAAAGTTATACCAAAAATAAATTCTGCTTTGAAAGAGTTGAGTAGAAATCAAAGATCTAGAAAGTATGCAAAAGTAAGAATTTGGAAACTCAATGTAAATCAATTTAGAAATTGAAGTCATAAATTTTTGTGCAACATCTCCAGACTGATTGCTTTGTTAAATATTCTGCCTTCTCTGCTTATACTAAAGTAAATGGTTAAAATATTGATAAAGGTACCATCTGCAGGTAGATGTTGCACTGAAAACTTGCACATTATATAAATGAAGCCAATGCATGTCTTTAATTTCTAATATGTAGGCTATTCATGCACAAAAAATCCCAGCTCCTCAGTGGTTGAGTTGGCAGCATGTAGCTGATCCATATAAACCAGAAGGTCACTGGTTCCATTTCTGGTCTATGCTGTGTCGGCTGATGTCCACTGGGGAGGGGCGGGGGCAGTAGGGACAGTCCAGTTGGCCTCACTGCCCCTGCATTAGGGAGGGAGAAATCAGCCAGGGTTCTTGCTCCTTACCACTATCCAGTGCCCTTTGTTGGTAAGTGCATGTGTGAAGACAGGTTCAGGTTTGGCTGTGGTTGAACAGTCTGCCAACACTCACCAACTAGTCTCACACATGAAGAATGGCTGCTTAGACCCAGTTCTGGTGGACACTCAGCACCTGTGGAACTACCCAGCAGGAGTCAGCCTCTTCAAGAAAAGGGGAGAGCAGAAAAGGAAAGAAATAAACAAAAAGAATACTCTTAACAAAATAGTTTATTTTATAAGGAGTGGTATTTGATACTCTATTTGAATTTGAAACTGCAGATAATGAGCCTCGAGTTAAATAACATCTAAAGCGCATGCATTGTGTATTCACCATTTTCTATATGAAGTGCAGCAGATGTATGGTGAGTTATTGTAGATGGTCCCTTTTCAGTTATGTTGTCAAAAGCAATTGGAAAATCCCTGAAATTTGCCTCGTACTCTAGACATGATGAATTGCCAACACTAATTTTAAAGCCAGTTGCAACCAAATGACCACGTACAGGAAAGTTTTTATTTTATCCGGCACGGACGGGACCGACGTGCCGGTTCATCAAAAATTCCAGATAACCGAACGCTATAGTAAAAGATACGGAGCTGAGAGCTCCGTATAAAGCAACAAACCCTGTTGCTTAGCAACAGCTTCAGAACAATGGGCACAAGTTGCAAGCGTCTCTGTAGCTTAGCAACAACTGCAGCCACACCCTTGCACAGCAACAAATGGAGTAAAAAAAAGTAATAAGTTACCTGAACCTACTCCTGAATTTTGCCGGTTAACCGAGATTTCCGGTTATTTAGGTGCCGGTTAATCGAAAGTTTCCTGTATAAAGGAATGTATGGACTTGCATTGTTAACTTTTGGTGCAGTGCACTAACGGTATGTTTAGTCTCAATGTACAGTGAGCTCAGTGTAGCCTCTTACAAAATGATACTTCTGTGTAAAATTGAAACTAGTTTGTTAATGACTTTTCTTGAACGGGGTTTGAGCAACAAATTTAGCTGATAATTTTAAACTTTAAATCTTTTTTCCCTGGTTTCCACAATAAATTTGACTGTTACTTAATGCTCTACCAGAAATGTTCCTGTGTTGGATGTCGCTCCCTCCCAAACGTACATGGTGGTTCAGAACAGTCCTGCAAGTGCACCCTCCCCATACTGCGGCACAACGCTTGATCATCAGCGACAGACCATTGTGATTCCTGACACACCCAGTCCTGCTGTCAGCGTTATCACCATCCGCAGTGACACCGATGAGGAGGAAGAAACTAAACAGAAACTTGGGAGGTAGGTGGATCTCTGTACAGTCATGAACAATTACAGGAGATGGATAGCAGTCACCCTATTGTAGCAAGTTAGAACACTGCCCACACTACTTCCAAGTGCAACCCATGTAGAGAAAGCTCGCTTGATTTTGGAGGGAAGGGGGGCGGGTTAAGCACATGTAAGTGTGCTCTGTTGTTTGTCAGAACATGGTTCATTCACCTTAGAACCTGCCTTTAGGTTGACTTGTTAGTATTTTACCTGTGGATCCTGGCTGCAATCAAATCCAATACAAAGATTCTTTGTTGTTTTTCTGTAAATGTCACTGCAAATGTAAATACTTCACATTAGTAATAAAATAAGTTTTATGATATTGGAGTTGACAAATTTAAATCTCCCAAGATTCGACAGTAACGTGAGTGACCGATAGTGGTACTTTTAACTACTTTTGTCGAGTTTCTTAGCTTTTCCCCTAGCTTGAAGTGGTGACCCCTGCTGGAGTGTGATCTACAAGTGGCACCCACCCTGTGATACTTCAACCAGTTAGCCATTCTTCATGAGCCTAGACATAGTGTTGGCAAGCTCCTGATCTTAGGCAAAGAAGCATCATAGTTGAGCTCGATGTCGTTCTTGCCTGACTTCCACACCCACTCCGTGGATAGTGATCAAGAACAGGAATCTTGCTTGTGTTTTAGCTAACCCAGCACAGATCAAACTTTTGAAATTGGGATTGTTCTGGTCAACAACAACACCGTGCATTTCTATAGAACTCTTTATGTGCAGGAAGACTTATCAAAACAATTTATTATTAGGATGGCAAAATAAGGGGTATTGAGGAAAATGGAGGTCAAACCAATGGAAATATATTAAGTATTACTGTTCCAGCGTCCATTTCTAGCAGTTAAGATTGTAGAAGTATTGGGATAGCCTGACTACCTCAGTGTCAGGAATTTAATGCAGCACTAAAATTTTTTTTTTTTTTTAAAGACCTGATTGTACATAATATTGACTCTCTGGTTTAACAACATCTACATAAAACCTAAACAACTTTTTTTTCCTTTTCTCCTCAGCTCTGGTGTGAAACAGAGATCAAATGTCATCAGTTATGTCACTGTCCATGATTCTTTAGAATCTGACTCCTCAAATAGTAACAGTCCCTATCCATGTGAACGCCCTCGAGCAACGCACGTCATCAGCAGTACACAGGAAGTCTCTAAAAGAACATTGGATGCCTGTCATACTTCTGGATCTCGCACCATCATCGTACAGCCTTTGAAGGCACAAGTCAGTGAGAGTATGGGAGAAAGCAACAGTTTGTCAGGTAGGAATGTAATTGTCTGTGTACTAATGTGCTTCCAACATTTCAAAATTGTAGTAATCTTTGTCAGATCATTTTATCTTTGCTTCAAAACTTACTCTGCATCGATGAAAATCCAAAGTGTGTCATTGAATATAGAACTGGTTTTGTCATATGAGCTTTTTCAACCCGAGACACACCAGGGACATCCAAATCAGACTGTATTTCCATTTATAATTTTTAAAATTTTAAATATACAAATTGCGATTCCTTTCTTTTCATCCCTTCCCCTTGACTTTTTTTGTCTCCCTCCCGTAAAAATATGGGGGGTGATTTTGCCAATTCTGCTGCTCGTCAGGTTTCAGTCCCGCCTCCATCGACGTCTGGCCAACCCACGCTATTTTCCCTTGATTGACCGAGCTTAGCAGGCCAATTAAGGGAAAGCCAGTGACGAAACGTCATACACTGACGTTCTATCTGTCAATTTTTGACAGATGAATTATCATCGTTTGACAGCTTTGAGAAGCTGTCAAACACTGACATTCTCTGTTGTTTGGTGAGTTCTTGTACTCAAGGCTCACCAAACCTATTTCCTGAGCAGAAAGCAGATGGCTGTTGCATTGGAGAATGCAGCAGCCATTCTGTCATCTCTGCCGTGGAGATGCCGGAGCCTCCAGATCCCCAATGATTGAAGCCTGCAGAAAGAAACAAAAGTAAGTAAACTTTTTCGAACACTTTTCACTCACCTCACATACTTCCCTCTCCACACTTGCACACATCACTCACTTCCACAGATCACTCACTTCCACAGCGCACTTTTGGACCCCTCTCAGACCCACTGCTCCCCTCGCTGACCCTGGCGAGGTTTCCCGATGTCGGGAAGCCCGCACCTCTTGGAAAAATGGGGATAATCCTCTTAACTGCCTGTTAACTACCTGTTATAGATATGTGAAGAGAAAAAGATTAGTGAAGTCAAGCATGGGTCCCTTGCAGTCAGAATCAGGGGAATTTATAATGGGGAACAAAGAAATGGCAGACCAATTAAATACATATATTGGTTCTGTCTTCACAATGGAGGACATAGATAACCTCCCAGAGATGTCGGGGAACATAGGGTCTGATGAAAGGGAGGAACTGAAAGAAATCAGTATTTGTAGGGAAATGGTATTGGGGAAATTGACAGGATTGAAGGCCGATAAATCCCCAGGGCCTGATAATCTACATCCTAGGGTACTTAAGGAAGTGGCCCTAGAAATAGTAAATGCATTTCTGATCATCTTCCAACATTTGATGGAATCTGGAACAGTACCCATGGATTGGAGGGTAGCTAATGTTACCCCACAGAGTTGGGATAAATGGTTCGTTCTTGGGCTGGCAATCAGTAACCAGTGGTGGTCCGCAGGGGTCAGTGCTGGGACCCCAACTCTTTACAATCTATATTAACGATTTGGAGGAAGGGACCGAGTGCAACATAGCCAAGTTTGCCGACGATACAAAGATGGGAGGGAAAGCAGTGAGTGAGGCGGACATAAAAAACCTGCAAAAGGACATAGACAGGCTAAGTGAGTGGGCAGAGATTTGGCAGATGCAATATAATGTTGGAAAGTGTGAGGTTATGCACTTTGGCAGAAAAAATCAAAGAGCAAGTTATTATCTAAATGGAGAGAAACTGCAAAGTGCTACAGTACAAAGGGATCTGGGGGTCCTGGTGCATGAAACACAAAAAGTTAGTATGCAGGTGCCGCAGGTGACCAGGAAGGCCAATGGAATCTTGGCTTTTATTGCAAGGGGGATGGAGTATAAAAACAGGGAAGTCTTGCTTCAGTATACAGGGTATTGGTGAGGCCACACCTGGAATACTGCGTGCAGTTTTGGTTTCCATATTTAAGAAAAGATATACTTGCTCTCGAGGCGGTTCAGAGAAGGTTCACTCGGTTGATTCCGGAGATGAGGGGGTTGACGTATGAGGAAAGGTTGAGTAGGTTGGGACTCTACTCATTGGAGTTCAGAAGAATGAGAGGCGATCTTATCGAAACATATAAGATTGTGAGGGGGCTTGATCGGGTGGATGCGGTGAGGAGGTTTCCACTGATGGGTGAGACTAGAACTAGGGGGCATAATCTTAGAATAAGGGGCTGCCCTTTCAAAACTGAGATGAGGAGAAACTTCTTCACTCAGAGGGTAGTAAATCTATGGAATTTGCTACCCCAGAGAGCTGTGGAAGCTGCAACATTAAATACATTTAAAATGGAGATAGACAGTTTCCTAACTGATAAGGGAATTAGGGGTTACGGGGAAAGGGCAGCGAAGTGGACGTGAGTCTAGATTCGGATCAGCCATGATCCTATTGAATGGCGGAGCAGGCCCGAGGGGCCGCATGGCCTGCTCCTACTTCTTATTTATGTTCTTAATTATTTAAAAAAGGTGGTAGAGAGAAAACGGGGAATTACAGACCGGTAGACTGACATCAGTAGTGGGGAAAATGCTAGAGTCCATTATAAAAGATGTAATAGCAGAGCACTTGGAAAACAGTGACAGGATCGGACAAAGTCAACATGGATTTACAAAAGGTAAATCATGCTTGACTAATCTACTGGAATTTTTTGAGGATGTAACTGGTAGAATAGATAAGGGAGATCCAGTGGATGTGTATTTGGACTTTCAAAAGGCTTTCGATAAGGTCCCGCATAAGAGATTAGCGTGTAAAGTTAAGGCACATGGGATTGGGGGCAAGGTATTGACTTGGATAGAGAACTAGTTGGCAGACAGAAAGCAAAGAGTTGGAATAAACGGGTCTTTTTCCGAGTGGCAGGCAGTGACTAGTGGGGTACCGCAGGGATCGGTCCTTGGACCCCAGCTATTCACAATATATATTAATGATCTCGACAAGGGAACTAGATGTAATCTCTCCAAGTTTGCAGACGAGACAAAGCTGGGTGGGCGTGTGTGCTGTGAGGAGGATGCTGAGAAACTCCAGTATGATTTGGACAGGTTGGGTGATTGGGCAGAAGCATGGCAGATGCAGTATAATGTGGATAAATGCGAGGTTATCCACTTTGGTGTCAAAAACAGGAAGGCAGATTATTATCTGAATGGCAATAAATTGGGAGAAGGGGAAGTGCAACGAGACCTGTGTGTCCTTGTGCACCAGTCGCTGAAGGTAAGCATGCAGATGCAGCAGGCGGTTAAGAAGGCAAATGGTATGTTGGCCTTTGTAGCGAGAGGGTTTGAGTACAGGAACAAGGATGTCTTGCTGCAGTTGTACAGGGCCTTGGTGAGACCACCCCTAGAGTATTGTGTGCAGTTTTGGTCACCTTATCTGAGGAAGGATGTTCTTGCCATGGAGGGAGGCAACGAAGATTCACCAGGCGGATACCTGGGATGGCAGGAATGACGTATGAGGAGAGATTGGGCCGATTGGGCTTATACTCGCTGGAGTTTAGAAGACTGAGAGGGGATCTCATTGAAACTTATAAAATTCTGACAGGACTGGACAGACTAGATGCAGGAAGGATGTTCCCGATGGTCGGGGAGTCCAGAACCAGGGGTCACAGTCTAAGGATAAGGGGTAGGCCATTTAGGACAGAAATGAGGAGGAATTTCTTCACCCAGAGAGTGGTGAACCTGTGGAATTCTCTACCACAGAAGGCAGTAGAGGCCAATTCATTAAATATATTCAAGAAGGAGTTGGATATATTTCTTAAGGCTAAAGGGATATGGGGAGAAGGCAGGGACAGGGTACTGAGTTTGGATGATCAGCCATGATCGCATTGAATGGCGGAGTAGGCTCGAGGGGCCGACTGGCCTACTCCTGATCCTATCTTCTATGTTTCTATGTTAAGTGGCTGTAATCCCCTTCCCGCCTCCAGGAGATGGGACCCGGCGCGGGTTGGGTACCCGCCTCCTGGGAAGATGGCACGGGGGCGGGTTGGGTTGGGTACCCGCCCCCAGATTCTGCCATTTTCCCTGCAGACCCGCCTCCCCAGGGCTGGCAAATTCGCCCCATGGTCTCAACTGCTGATGCTGTTGAAGTAACCGCCACCTATTTTTTAGTTGAAAGTAATTACTGCAGTAACCCATGACGTGCAGGCCTCCACACTTGTTTAGTGTTCAAAGCTTATTGAGATATGTGTAAACTTCTCTGGTTGTACTAATGTACTGAAACGGAGTACCTATGCAATAGCAGCACTGGACCATTATATTTAATTCCCTCTTCCCCAATCCGTCCTTTAGGTTCCTTTTAACCTGTCCACACTACAAAGATATTAATTGCCATTGGGGGAAAAATTGCTCCTGAATTTCAACAGAAAAAGATCTGAAAATGAGCTGTTCTGAAGCAACGATGGGATTCAACTGTATCCATTTGGTGGAAAAGTACTCGCGATAGGAAACCCATCCTTACAAAAAGGAAACCCATTGGGTGCTTTGGATTTGGTTTATTGGGGTCCAGATAAATTAGTTTGTGTGGAATTACTCTTGTTGGAAGTTTGTTCCCCATTTCTCTCCTGTGCTGGCCTGAATTTTTGCTGCCCTCATTGAAGGGAATTGAAGCATGGCATGTGTTTTCAGTAGTGATTTATGTACTCACTTCTGTATTTCCTGTGCCCTTTAGGCTTTTTTTCGAATGTTTATAAGGCTAAAACAGGCATGCCTATGAGTGGGCAGACTTCGAGCTCAACCACACCAAACATGTACCGTCAACGGCAGCCTCTGAACCTCAGTCAGGTATGCAACATTTCCAGTTTCTTAGCATTTATATAGCTCATTTAAAATGACCCAAGGCGCTTAACAAGAAGGAGATTAATAAAAATATTTTTGACAACAAGCTACATCAGGACAGATGACCAGAAGCTTGGTCAAACAGCGAGGTTTTAAGAAGCATCTTCAAGGAGGGGAGAGGTTTCGGGAGGGAATTCCAGAGCTTGGGGCCAAGGCAGCTGAAAGCACAGCCGCCAATGGTGGAGTGATTAAAATCGGTGATGGGCAAGAGGCCAGAATTGGGGGAGTGCAGAGATCGCAAAGGCTTGTAGGGCAATACATATTTTTATTTGGAGGAGAAGCAGTTTATAAAAAAAAAATGGCCAGCAGACATATACTTCAAGATGTTTCCTGACATTTTTTGCCATGATCCATTTAAAAAGATGCAATAAGGAACATGCTTTTTAGTGGGATATATTTCTCATAAGAAACATGTCCACCATGATCACTTGCATGAATTTGAAATAAAATAAACATTTCTAAAATAAGTAGGACAAAGAGCAAAGTAATAAATTAGAATAAAGCTGATTTTAAGGGCGTGAGAATGGAACTGGGGAAAATAAACTGGAAAAAGTTTGGAACTAGGGAAAATAAACTAGAAAATTTTACTGACGGAGAAATAGAACAGCAGTGGGGAAACATTTAAAACGGTGATCAGTTGAGTCCAGGAGAAATATATCCCACTAAAAAGCAAGAACAAACTAGCCAGTAATGACACGCCATGGATGAATAAAGAAATAAGAGCAAAATTGCTACAGAAAAAGGTATACACGAAGTACATATATAGACAATAAAGGAGAGGATGACAAAAGGGAATATGAAAAAGTTAGGAAAGAAGTCCAAAAAAAAATTAGGAAGGAAAAGAGAAACTAAGAGATTAAATTAAATTATCAAGGAATATAAAAAGAAATAGTGACGTACTCTACAAACACAAATAACAAAAGAAAAATCAGAATAAGGATAGGGCCACTAAGGGATACACATGATAAACTCACAGGTAATGACCGCGAAATGGCAGAAATATTAAATAATTTCTTTGCCTCGGTATTTACCAGGGAAACTAACATGGTGACATGACTTTAGAAGAAGAGATCAAAAAGGATTTTGCGGTGGGTACTGACGGCAAACTGTCAGCGTTCGTCGTCATTACCCCTCTGAAACTGACCGCAACTTCAGGATTTAGCGCATGAGAATCTAAACGCGGAAATCCTGAAGATGCGGTCAGTCATTCACTGCTCCGACACAGGCTGCGTTGTGGACCAGGGAACTACAGACCAGTTACCTTAACAGTGGGAGGAAAATAATGGAATCCTTACTCAAAAATGTAATAGAAAAACATCTTAGAAACTGAATATAATAGAGTAGCCAGCACAGATTTCAGAAGGGAAGGTCATGCTTGGCCAACCATACAAAATTCTTTGAAGAAGTAACAGAAAGGATAGATCAGGGTAATGCAGTGGACGTAATTGCCTGGAGTTTCCACTAGGCTCCACTGGTTTTTTTCAGTGCAATTTGTCTGAAATCAGCGAAACCAGCGCAAAAGATCGTGGAATTTTAAACGCAAACTACGTTCAGCGCAACTCGCGCTTCCGCCATCTTTTTGCGTTAATTTAAAACACATTGTGCTAGAAGCTGGCCCCACCCTCAGATCAAATTAATTGCCATAGTGACACCATTGCGCCCACTTGCGGGCCTTTGAGGAGGCTCTAAAAATTAAGCTGCTTCTTTTGAGCACGACACCAATAGGCACGGTTTAAAAGCTTTTGAATTAATTTTTTTTAAATTTAATAAAACTGACTATTGTACCCCAATATAACTAGTAAAGGTTCTGTGTATTTTTTAGTCATTTTCAGTTATTTAAAATTGGTTTATTCACAGGTGGTGGACTAGAAACTGATTAAAATGCTTTTTTTGTGATAAACCCATTTTCAGCTGTATTAATCAAACTGTATCAAGGGGAATATTTTTTTAAAGCAAATTTTTAAAAAAAAGTTACGTTCTAAAATGCTGCTCGATTTGCACTGGTGCATGGCAATATGCAAATGAGTTTGAGTGGAAACTTGAGGGGGGGAAAAACTGATTTCAAAACTAGTGCAATTTATGTCCAAAGCAGAAACTCTACCCCATATTTGGATTTCCAAAAGGCCTTTGATAATAGTAGACTCATGACTAAGGCCAGAACCTGTGGAGTCCGGGGACAAGTATCAGAATGGAGAGCAAGCTGGCTACAAAATAGAAAACCAAGTAGGAATTTAAAGTAGTTACACCGATTGGCAGATGGTGGGAAGTGGTGTTTCACAAGGATCAGTGCTGAGACCACTGTTCACTATTTACATAAACGATTTAGACTCGGGAATCGGAAGTACAATTTCAAAATTTGCGGATGACACCAAATTGGGAGGTGTAGTTAATACAGGAAACTTTTTTTTATCCGGCACGGACGGGACCGACGTGCCGGTTCATCAAAAATTCCGGATAACCGAACGCTATAGTAAAAGATAGGGAGAGCTGACAGCTCCGTATAAAGCAACAAACCCTGTTGCTTAGCAACAACTGTAGAACAATGGCCTCAAGTTTCAAGCGTCTCTGTAGCTTAGCAACAGCTGCAGCCACACCCTTGCACAGCACAGATGGAGGAAGGCAAATACAAATGAAGTAAAACCTACTCCTGAATTTTGCCGGTTAACCAAGATTTCCGGTTATTTAGGTGCCGGTAAATCGAAAGTTTCCTGTACAGAGGAGGTCTGCAACAAAATACAGAAAGACATTATAGGAAACTCTCTTAACCGGCAAAATTCAGGAGTAGGTTCAGGTAAGTTTTACTATATGTTAGTGGCCATGTAACCGGGGTCCCTGGATCTGTGGCTGTGTAACCGGGGTTCCTGCACCTGTGGCCGTGCAACAGGGACTCCTGGATCTGTGGCCGTGTAACCGGGGTTCCTGCACCTGTGGCCGTGCAACAGGGACTCCTGGATCTGTGGCCGTGTAACCGGGGTTCCTGCACCTGTGGCCGTGCAACAGGGACTCCTGGATCTGTGGCCGTGTAACCGGGGTTCCTGCACCTGTGGCCGTGCAACAGGGACTCCTGGATCTGTGGCCGTGTAACCGGGGTTCCTGCACCTGTGGCCGTGCAACAGGGACTCCTGGATCTGTGGCCGTGTAACCGGGGTTCCTGCACCTGTGGCCGTGCAACAGGGACTCCTGGATCTGTGGCCGTGTAACCGGGACTCCTGCACCAGTGGCCGTGTACGGGGCTCTCTTACCTTGGTAAATATACCTCTCTGTAATCTGGACTTTTTGATCAACCGGCACCACGCCGGTCCTGTTGGTGCCGGATAAAAAGAGAGTTTCCTGTAATAAACTTGCAGAATGGGCATGTAATTGGCAAATGAACTTCAATATAGATAATTGTGAGGTGGTACATTTTGGGAGGAAGAATAAGGAGGCCACAAACTCATTGGAAAATAAGTGTCTAACTTGAATAGAGGAGCAGAGGGATCTGGGGGGGTACAGATACACAGATCACAAAGTAGTGACCCAGGTTAATAAGGCCGTAAAAAAGCAAACAAAGCACTGGGGTTCATTTCTAGAGGGATAGAATTGAAAAGCAGAGAAATTATGTTAAACTTGTATAGAATCTTGGTTAGACCACACTTTGAGGATTGTGAGCCGTTCTGGTCTCCATATAAAAAGGATATAGAGGCATTGGAGAAGGTGCAGAAGAGATTTCCTGGAATGATGCCAGAACTGAGAGGTTATAGCAATCAGCAAAGCTTGAACAGGCTTGGGGCTCTTTCCTCTAGAAAAGAGAAAGCTGAGGGCTGACGTGGTGGTCTTCAATGTTATGAAAGGGTTTGATGGGGTAGACGCAGAGAAGATGTTTCCACTTGCAGGTGAGACCAGAACTAGGGGCTATAAATACAAGATAATCACTAATGAAACTTCTTGACCCAGAGAGTGATTAGAATTTAGAACTCGCTACCACAAGGAGGAGTTGAGGTGAATAGCAGAGATGCATTCAAGGGGAAGCTTATATAAGCACATGAGGGAGAAAGGAATAGAAGGATATGTTGATGGAGTTAGATGAAGAGAGTTGGGAGGAGGCTTGTGTGGAGCATAAACACCGGCATGGACCTGTTGTGCCGAATGGCCTATTTCTATGCTGTAGAAGGGGTACGGTAGCATAGTGATTTATGTTACTGGGTTAGTAATCCAGAGACCTGGACTAATAATCCGGAGACGGAGTTCAAATCCCACCAAGGCAGCTGGGGAATTAAAAAAAAAAAAAAAAAAAAAAAAAAAAAAAAAATCTGGAATAAAAACTAGAATCAGTAATGGTGACCATGAAACTACCGGATTGTTGTAAAAACCCATCTGTTCCTTTAGGGAAGGAAATCTGCCGTCCTTACCCGGTTTAGGCCTCTGTGACTCCAGACCCACCGCAATGTCATTGACTCTTAACTGCCCTCTGAAATGTCACTTACTCAAGAAGGCAGCTCACCACCACCTTCTCGAGGGCAGTTAGAGAGAGGCAATTAATGCTGGTCGGTACGTCCACATCCCATAAATGAATTTAAAACATTTTTTTTAATACTTTATAATACTTTGTAAAATGGTAAAGTCCAGTGGAGGAGACTTGTATCACTTCTTAGACACTGGCAAGGCCACATTTATTTTCCATTCCTAGTTACCCTGGGTAAGTGATACTGGGCCTTCTCACGATTGTTTTTACAGCTAAGTGGACATTAAGAGTCAACTATGTAATATGGGACTGGGAGTCATGTGTAGGTTGGAAAGGTAATTGTACTCCATTTTATAAAGGCAGTGGAAAGTATTTTACCTTCTCTCCAGTTACATTGGATATTATAAAATGAGCCCAATTCCAAATGTTTTCAGTTTATTTTTGCTACATTAGACAATAGTATAGCTTTATTACTAGGTGGCCGGCTTGCTGACAGAAATACCCAATATTTCAGAGAGATGCTTCCAATCAGTTCCATTACAGAAACAATCTGGCATAATGGTGCTTTAGAAAATCCACTGATTGAAACCTTTTTCCTATATTAAAGGCTATATATATATTAAGAATATAGGATTTGGAGACAACGGGTGTGGTTTTTCTGCAGCTCCCCAGCCTGTAATTTTCCACCCATTAAAATGCACGGCTGCAAAAAGGTAGACTGGCAGTGAATAAACACAAAATCCTGGCCACTGAAGTCAAGCCTGTAAAAAATATTGTCAGAACTTCAATACTAAATGACCTGTGTTACTCAATTTTCAGGTTAATTAGATGTTGACACTACCGACTGGAATTAAAAAAAAATAATGTTGATGTATTCCGGTGACACACACTGTCTATTTTTACTTCTACTTTTTCAGAAGGCCACTTTAGATCAGAGGTATAACATGTTTAAATGGAAGAATGCAGCTTTAAAATAGTTATAGTCAATTACTGATTTTTTAATTTCTTTTTAGGCCCAACAATCTCTGTCTCAAGAGCGGAGTGTGAATCCTGCTCCCCGCAGGCAACAGGCGTATGTGACACCCACCCTTGCTCAGGCTCCCTACTCTTTCCAGCATAACAGTCCAACACATCCGGGGGTTCACCCCCACCTGACAGTGTCGGCTTCTACGCACCTTTCAGGACAGCCCCACATGTATACCTACACACCAACTGCTGCTGCCTTGGCAACCTCCAGTTCCATGGCTCATCTTCTGAACCAACAAAGCTCCTCCAGACATGCCATGCAACAAGCCACGTACGCAGCTCATCCAACCAGTCTTCTCCAACAGGTGCCAGTCAGTATGGGCCCTAGCCTTCTGCCATCTGCCAGCGTTGCTCCCAGCCAGTACCAGCATCCGTTCGCCACCCAGTCATACATTAATGCTTCCAGGGCTCCTACTCTTTATGCTGGCTATCCACTCAGTCCCACTAAAATAAATCAGTATTCTTACCTGTAGCTCTCTTATTTGCAGATGTGCTGTGCTACTGTATGAGATCTAGACTAATCCAGTTTTGTATGAAGGAGGAGTGCGCTTCGTTCCATTAGACAGGACTCTTCTGTGGTGTCATGTTTTGCTTCTGAACTCGGTCACATGTCTACAGAGCATCCAGCAGCGAGGAGACTTGGTTTTTAACCCTTTTTTTTCTAAAAGGGTATTGGAAATAGACCACATTTTAAATATATTTTACAATGATTTGGGAATAATTTTCAGAACCAACAGAATTGCTGTTTGTTTTAAACGTACTGTTGCTTTACTTTTGCCAGCTCTTTGCCTGAACACACTGATGAACCTGCTACTTGAAATGGGTTTATGCTGCTGAAAGTGTTAATACTATTGCTTGGGAAGTTCAAAGAATGCATTTTTTTCTAGGCCTATTACATAATAAAATGGTGAGTAATGGATGTCCTGGTTGGCTTGGTTGGCACGTGGAAGCCTGAACTAATCCTGACTTGCATAACTCATTAATGGACATCTTCAAGCATATCACTGTTTTAAGATGTTTTGGAACATTTGTGAGGGCTTCAAAATTAAAAAGAAAAATGTAATTTTTTTTGAATGGTGTATAAAATAGTTTGAAATGTCGCATTTTTAGAATGTTGTCAGTAACATTAATTTTGTATTAATCTGGATTTCTTAAAAGTATTGGTTTCTGAGCAGTACAATGTGTAATTAAGTGTGAAAATGGGAATCGAAAACATCGACTTGCTCTTGTAAGAAATGATTCCTTTGAACATTTCAGTCAGCTGTGATATGCTGATGGAGCTGCCGTCCATACAGGATTAGTGAGCTTTATTTAAAGCTGCAGGCTTAAGAGCCGTTTAATCACTGTTTCAGTGAACCTATTTTTAACCAGTTGCTTCTGTAAACTTCACTTGCCTGTATCCTCATCATGGTTGATCAAGAGCTGTTGCGCTCTGTGACTTATTTTGGATGTACAGCTCACTTAAATTAATTCAGGAAACTTGCCTTGAAGTTGGAAGGGTGTAGGATTAAAAAAAAAAAGGGGTCACAGCTGAATTACGAAAAATTGAGTAAGTTATTCAAAGTTGCTCATGCTTTAATTCTGCGGAGAATGGGTGTGTATTTTAATTGTACAGCACATACTGTGCCATTACTCTGAACACTGGCGTTGCAGTGGTGTATTCTGGCACCTACATCACTGCTGGAACCCTTATATGCTGTGTAGCAGCCATTTGGGCATCAGCAGTGCTGATTTGCATAACTGAAAATAACTATATGTATGCACACACACTAAGTTTGTGTTGAACCATGCCCAACATTGTGTTCCAGAGCCATTTTGGCCCCTCCCCTGCCCAACTTATTAGTTCCCTTGGCGTGTCACACAGGATTGAAAGTGTGTTGCTCAGCAGCTCACTGTTTAAAGACCTTCAATCACTAGTGCCTGTGGCAGTGAGTTGTTGGGTCAGTTATGCTTGTGGAAGAGACGGTGGTATTACTGCTATAATATCCTATGTATGTAAAGGTCTAGTTAGATTAATTCTAGAAACTAATATAGCTTTAGCATCAGAGCTGCAGAAGCAAGACATGTGACTCAGAGCTTCCAATGGAATTAGCAACAACAGTCTTTGATGGAATATGTAAATTATGATACTTGAATTCTGTATTTTTAGTAACTCAAGTTTTAGTTCCTTGATCACCCAGAGGGATTTTTTTTTACGTACCTGTCATTTTAAGAGAAATTAAGTTGGAACATGTTGGAATGTACATGCAATGTCGTTAGATACATTTTGGAACTTAATTAAATGTTGTAGCACTGATGAAAAAGTAATTGTGTTTGAAAAGAAGTGGTTGCAGAACAGGCATCATCTGTGTGTTCTGAACGGGAGTAATTCTTTGACTCAGTTTTTGCACAGGTGTGAATGTTGTGGGGGTTTATTTGATGAGTTCTTTCCCCTAGTTAGTGCCTTAACAGATTTTTACATAGTACGTTGAATTAATACTTTTACACTGTGCTTTAGAAAATCCCAACTTGTTACAGTTAGATCATTGGACTTGTGTGTGCATGGAAGGCCTCTCGGGAGTACAAAACAAAGTGATGGGAGAGTAGCACAGGAAAGGGTGTTGTACTGTTGAAACTGATTTTAAAATCATTTAAGTTGGTCTTTTTAAAAAAACAAAAAAGTCAGTTGAGTATTTTAATTGAAGTTCGTTTTAGTTTAAGAAAGGGAGATGGAATTTGAAACCGTATTCTTGTTTCTCTTTTGAAGTTTTTAGTTTCTTTTCATTTGGCACATATAACCATGCTCCTTTTAATGCAGCAAGCTACTTAGAATGTGAAAGTGCATGTATCCACGTACTGTCTTCTGAACTTCAGTTGCTTTTTGATTTTTACCTTTATTACTAAGTTACAATGGTATGGCTGAGCATATCGTACTTGTGTGAGGATAGTGCAGTATTTTGGTTTGTTTAATGAGTTTTCGGACAAGGAAAATTATGTGCAATTAGCTTTAGGTGGTTGTGGTTCTTCTAGATGTGTAATTTTTTAAGTTTATTTTTCAATAGTTTATGGATGCTAACATTCCTTGTGGCAGTAGGATGCTGTTCTGAGTAAACCCTTTGAAGGCAACTGCCCAGATTTTGGCTTCACACAGGCAAACTGCCTGTAAAGCACATGTTCATCACACCAAAGAAAAGCCTATTTATTCTGCCTCATTTACAGGGCATGGAATAAGTGGTATTGCTTAACAGATATGCAAGTATTTGCTAATCATTATTTTCAACTTTAAAAAAAAAATCCTGCTATTCATTCCAACAGGCTAAACATTCTTGTTTGCTGCTCAGTGCTGCACTCTGCATTTGAAAGGAAAGTACTACGCACACTACTTCCCCTATCTGCTGTTGAAAGTGTTTACGAAAGCCATTTGTTTTTTTTTGTTTTCCTCCTTACTCTCTTATTTCATGCCCTGGCTTCATAAGGTTGCAAAGAGTTGATGTGTGCTTGGCAATCTCCCAGAGACATGGCTTTCAGAAAAATGCCGATGTCGAATACCTCTGGTGTTGCAAAACCTATCTTGTTTCAAGGTTTAGCGGGAGGTGGTGTTTTGTGGGTGTTTCTGCAGGAAAGGCTTTAGTCCTATGTATACATTTGGAGAGCACAGATCTACATTAGAATTTATTACGTGCAGTACCAGCTTTATAAAATGATAAACTGGTAGAAATGTGAGGGTTTACAGAAATACATGAGCCTGCTGGTTCAGATGTTTTTTTAAAAAAGATTAAATTTCTAACATGAAACGAACATTCCACCAATGCTTCTGTACCAGGTAACTATTTCTACAGCATTTTATACCGAGTGCTCCACCTTCTGGACCTTTTCAGATATCTAGAATATTGAGACATGTGCTTTCTAGTCATCACAAGCCAGGTTTGTGTAAAGCAAACCGAGGTATGAGGGTAGAATAATTAGTTTAAAAAATAATATTGTTCTCTCTGAGCTGAGCACAATATACGTGTGAATCCTGTTTTGTATTTGGCCTCAGTATGGCTTGCACACACCTTCAGCAGGAGTGGGGAGAGCTCCAAAGCCCAGCAAAATCTGCACAGCAAAATTTTAGCGCATTGAGTAGTTTAATGTGGTTCACTTAGACTTATGGGGGGGGTGGGGGAGGTCGGTGGAAACTGGTGCTCAAAAATCTGGTAATTCAAACTTGAAACAGAAATATTTTACAGAGGCTAATTTTTACTGGTTCATGTCGGATACATTGTGCCCAATCTCAAACCTACTGTCTCCCCTCGCCCCCCCCCCCCCCCGGATGGTGCAGCATCTGGAATCCAGAGAAAATATCTTGACATCTTGTGACACTATTGGATTTCTGTTGAGCCAAATGTTCACTTTTACCTCTACCAATACTGTGCAAAGTGCTGTCATGATGTGGCGTTTCATAGTCCTGCTGTTTCGTATCTGTATTTTATTGGTGCAGTGAAGTGCATTTTTGATCATTCTTGGCCTTGTAAAATGGGACAGTTTTTTTAAAAAACTAACATTCATACACGTGAGCTTCATAAAAAAAAAACTAGTCTTAAAAACTACGGCCAAGCACTTTGTAATTTTTGTCAATTACTGCTCCATGTCCTTTTATTGGGAAATGCACTTGCTGCAGATTGGGATGCACATTGTCTTTTTATCCTGTCCACAAACTAGGATGCTCCGGTTCCATGGAGCGCCCCCAGTTAGCAGCACAGGGAAGTACTAATGAAAGGTGGAATTTCTACTGTCGCTTATTATCAAGTGCAGTCATTGGAGACTCTCGCCATGTTAGATTTCTGCCCAGTTCTGGATTCTTGTGTCCAAACCTGCTGTGGGATGCCCTTGATGGTAAATTTCTGTGGGATTTTCTTGTGGGAAGGAGCAAAATGCGAAATTTTGGAAGTTTAGTTTTATTTATGAAAACATTTGCCCAAGGAATAACACTGGTTTTGACCATAAATGCAGGTCAAACAGACCTGTAGGTAAACTTTCCAGTGTCCTCGCACCTTTACGTACTACTTTGTAACAAATTTTTTGTCAATGTTTTTGTAAGGAAACCATCTGTATCCTGTGTAAGTCATTTAGTATCTAAAATGTACATTTAAAGAGATAGTCAGAGGCCCACACTGGTTGTATTTAAAATGATTGACATGGGATCTAAGCAACACCTAATGAACCTTGTCATAGCCACCTTTGAATATAACTGCAGCTTGCTTGCTTGCTTTAATTTTTGGAGGGGAGGAGGCAGGGATTGGAATTTAGACCGAGATTAATCATGAATAACTTCAAGCTAATTATGCAGCCAATCGTTGATTTTTATTTTTTAAAATCGTTACAACAACTTTGATTTAAGCGAAACTGAGCATTTCGTGGGATTGAAGGTTGCTGCACTGATTCAAACAAAATTTTCCAGGATTTTTGTTTAACATAACCTGTGTAGGGCTGCAAAAGCACTGTCTCTTTAAAATCTATATAAACAGTATATATTTATAGGGTTGACTTATATATGGTTACATATGGGTGTGTCATTATTTACTGTTGGCTGGAGCATGTTCTCATTATTTTGCTGTATGTGTCTGCATTTACTAATGCTAATCATATGTGGGTGAACTTTAGTGTTTTTTTAATAGTATGATTGTAGCGAATGCAACAATTGTTAGTAGCATACTTGGCTTGTATCATTGATATTGCTATAATAGGTTATTTGACTGGTTTGTATAATGTTATTTGCTACTCTAGTTCTTGTATGAACTGCGGTTTCTTACTTTTTGATATAGCTATGTGATTATCACATGTAATGTGTAGGCAGCTCATAGAAATTATTGATTTTTCTATGGTAGTCTGGCAGTTAAACTGTAGAGGTTATTGTAAAATAATAAATTTAACAAAAGATAAAGAGATTATAGTTATTTAAAAAGAAGTTCATAATACTAACTTTAAACTGGGAAAAGGGGTCCATTGTGATGAAACTGTTTTATCTTGTAATTCACTGTTATATTGTCTTTGGTTTCCAAAGTAGCTTGTCTTCTGATTGAAGTATTTTCTACATATGTTAAAAATGCATTGAGTTACCAATAAAATGGGCTACATTTGTGTATTTTGTGCCTGTGTCATTTTATCTAAATTTGTAGAATCTGCCTGTTTTTATAAAAACCTGCAGTTTGTATTGCAGGCTTTTTCAGTTTTTAGTGCATAGAATTTTGTAGCTATTGTCTCTGTGGGATCTGGAGTTCTCAAATTCCAGGTAAAATGATCTAGAGAAAGAAACTTGACTAAAAATTTGCCAAAGGTGTAAATTGCGCTCAACTTCAGTTTCTCCCCCCACCCCCCCCCCCCCCCCGCTCCTCCTGAGGGACACTGGCTCATGCTGAGTACAGCCTCGCAGGTGCTGGCTGTCCTCCACCTTTGGTTCTCCATTGGTGAGCCTAGCGTGCGGTTACCAGTAGACTGTTTGAACATGGAGGGTAAGTGGGTACAGTATCACATTGAGCCTGATTCTGTCCTCACTTGATGTCTACATGCACGCTTTCCAACAGGAGTCACTCAATAGAGATCCAGAGTGGGAAAATCTGTCTGACTTCCCCAACCCAGGAACGCACAGACCAATTTTAACACTCCATCACTGCTTGACTGAGATGAGTTAATTCAGCATTGACCACAGGTTAAACCTGGGAGCTTCCTGGCCTGTATTACACAGTTCCACGCTGGCCGGTGCTTAAACATATTCTAGATGCAAATTTATCTTTACTGCTTCAAAGTAATCTTCCTGCTCGTTTTCAACTTCCACCGCCTCAAAGTGGTACTTTAACCCTTCAGAAACTAGTTTTGTTGTAAATTACAACAACCAGTACCCGGTTACAACTCAGTCTGCATATGAATGTTTTTGCTGAAGTCCTTTGCTTCTTTATTTCCCAGTCCACAATTCACGATGCAGAGCTATAGATGCTGGTGTATGTTTCCTTGCTAAGACTGTGGGCAGTATGCTTCACTCTCGGACAGACTCTCATTAAAATATGAAGTAGGAAAAATAAATTTAAAAAGTCTGTAGGGAGAAAGGTGAGGGGAACCCACTGAGAAGAATAAGGAACTTAAGAAGGAACTAGAAATGAGTCTTGCTGTAGAAGCAAGCATAAGTGATATATCTCACTATAATAAAGAAGAATTGAGATTAAATGAGGTCAAAAATGACTGAAAATAGTTAACATTGTAAAAAGATTACTTTCAAGGTATTCACCAGAAGAGACACTAGTAGCACACCACCCACCATAGGAGACTCTACAACTACACTTAATTGATTGAGGCACCAAATGGCCTGAGGGTTGACTGTTCTAAACCTAATGGTGTGAAGCGAGACTAAGGATGGAATCAAAAGTGCTGAGAGGTCGTGAGGGAATGTGTGAATAAAGATGTCTCTCCGAATTAGAATAAAGTGGATTTTCTACACATAGGGGTACCAGAACAAACCTGGATATTACAAACACCTGTTTCATGCATTAATAAATAGCAAAATAATGGAACTGATCATTAGGAACAAATTTTGAGAATTGCCTATGTGAAAAGTAGCTAGTAAGTGACAGCCAACATTTTCAGAAAGAGGGCGATGCTGCCTGACCAATCTTTTGATTTTTTTTTTTGAGGAAGTGACATCCTAGTTGGATATTGGAAAGCTTGAAATACCTTATACCTGGACTTCTAGAAAGCCTTTGGTTTTACATGAAATTTTAGGTAAAATTTGGGAGGTGGATTAGGAATTGGCTGAAAAAGAAAGCAGAGGGCATTGGGTTGGAACATTGAGAGACAGGGGAGAGGTACGTAATGGTGTGCCCCAGGAATTGGTGCTGGATTCCCTACTGTTTCCAATGTACAGAAACAAATTGGATTCAGAAATATATGGCAAGTTAGTCAGAGAGGAGCAGTCAAGTCTAAAGTAGCCAAGGAACTCAACAAAATTAGGACTCAAAACAGATGTTTGCAAGTTGTTACATAGTGAAAGAAAAATTTGGGGATAAAATGGCGTCAAACTTGACGAAGAAGAGATTGAAAGAGATCCAGGAGCTTAGGAGACTCAACACTAGTCTTTGCAAAGTAAACAATCCTTTGCTAGTATTGCCAAATCAGTTTAGAGGTTCCACTGCTGAGTATTTCCAGCATTTTCTGTTTATATTTCAGTTTAAAGGCTGTTGTGCTGAAGCTGTATAATGCTCTGGTCACGCTGCAGTTTGAGCGCTGTTTGTTCTAGGTGCCAAAGCATAAGAGACAACTCCAAGCCCTGGAACTGGTACAGATACAGGCTACGACACTAAGTCATGAGGGTAATTTTAACCCCAAAGAAAGTTTGGGTTGGGTGAGAAGTTAAAACTTGAAATATTTCAAACACGACCCCAACCTGTTTTAAAGGAGGCGGGACGGATCAGGTCGGTCAGTAAAAGCTTTTAAGGAGACTGTATGCCTCCATTTTTACAGGCTTTTTATTTTTAACCCATTTTGGCCTGGTTTCTCGGGAACCCAGAAGGTAACAGGAGGCGAGAAGGACAGGATCCTTACGGTAAGTGCATTTACACCACTGCTTGTGGGTCACTAGGAGCAGGAGTGTTTCCTCCTGGCCTAACGAGCTAATCTGCTTCCAGCTCCACAATCGCTGACTTCCCCCCTCCCCGTGATCTCTCCCCCACCCCCCCGACTGATCACGAGCTCTCCCTCTCTCCCTACCTGCTGTCTGCTCCTCGGCTGCGGCCTTGTGCCACAGGCTTTCCCACCAGACAGGCACCCATCTCGTCAATCAGGCTGGGAGTTGGGCAGGAACCAGCAGAAAATATTGAAAAGACGCCCTGAAGTTAATATCTGCAAGACAGCTGGGAAACCTGTACTTTCGGGTTTCCCGTACAAAACTACAACCCCTCACCCCGTAAATAGGTTAGTGTATGAGGAAATGTTAGAAATACTTACAATCTTCAGCCTTGAAAGCAGGTAAATGAGAAGGAACCGTAGAGATAAATGATACCAAGTGGAATTGAAAAGGTAAATCCAAGGCACTTTGAAGTTAAAACCATGACTATAGGAGACGGGAACACAAGTTAAACTATTAAGAGGTAATTTCAGAAATAACAACAGAAAATGCTGGAAAAACTCAGCAGGTCAGGCAACATCCGTGGAGAGAAATTTGAGTTGACGTTTCGGGTCGAACCCTTCTAAACTGGAAAGAAAAGAAACTGAATCGAAGGCAGGGCTGCGATCGGACAAAAGAATAAAAGGGACAAAAGAATAAAAGAAACAAAAGAAGTAAAAGAGATTAGAAGCTAGACGAGATGGTAATAGGCTGAGATTAGGTGTAAAGGGTACTGGCAGGGCAAAAGATAGCTGCCAGGTGTGAGAGAAACAAAAGGAAAGGGGGGGGAGGGGAAGGAGTGGAACAATTACAAGAGAAAATGAAATGGGGGCCGAGCTTATGATCTGAAATTGTTGAACTCGATTTTGAGTCCGGAAGGCTGCAGAGTGCCTAATCGGAAGATGAGGTGCTGTTCCTCGAGTTTACGTTGAGCTTCCGTGGAACAATACAAGAGGCCAAGGACGGTGAGGTCCAAGTGGGAATGGAGCGGTGAATTAAAATGACAGGCGACCGGAAGCTCAGGGTCACCCTTACGGACTGAACGGAGGTGTTCCGCAAAGCGGTCACCCAATCTGCGTTTGGTCTCCCCAATGTAGAGGAGACCGCATCGTGAGCAGCGAATACAGTATACTAGATTGCGAGAAGTACAAGTAAATCGCTGTTTCACCTGGAAGGGGTGTTTGGGGCCCTGGACAGTGGGAAGGGGGGAGGTATAGGGGCAGGTGTTACATCTCCTCCGCTTGCACGGGAAGGTGCCAGGCAAAGGGGAAGGGCTGTTTGGGGTGATAGAGGAGTGGACTAGGGTGTCTCGGAGGGAGCGGTCCCTGCGGAATGCTGAAAGGGGAGGGGAGGGGAAGATACGTTTGGTGGTGGGATCACTTTGGAGGTAGCGGAAATGCCGGAGGATGATCCGTTGAATGTGAAGGCTGGTGGGGTGAAAGGTGAGGACAAGGGGAACCCTATCGTGGTTCCGGGAGGGAGGGGCAGGGGTGAGGGCAGAAGTGCGGGAGATAGAACTGACACGGTCGAGGGCAGTGTCAACCACGGTAGAGGGGAATCCTCGGTTGTGGAAAAAGGAAGACATGTCTAAAGCACTGGTGTGGAAGGACTGATGTCAGAAAGCACGTCACTTCGCAAAGTACTTATTTACTTTTTTAAGGGAGGGTGGTGGAGGCCAAGTTTCTGCAGTGATTCAAGAGGCAGATGCTGTGATGGGGGGACATGTAGGTTTCTATGGAAGGTTGAATGGCCTTTCTGATCTGTAATCTTTACAAAAGGTGGCAAGCTGATGTACGTATGTGAGGAACCTACAGCTCTGCAATTGTTTGGGGGGGAATTGACTCTTGTAGAAGGTATTCTGTATGTTTCTTCCTAATTTGCTGTGCAGCAGGCAGCCTGGCACGATAACACAGTAAACTTCTAACTTTTTCCTTTTTAAAAACGCCAGCTAGTTTGTACGTAGTATAATGTCCTCTGAGCACTTTCCATTCCATCTACATTGTAAAAAGTAATTTCAAGGTGGACATTTTCTTCTTGCCTGGTAGCAGCAATGAACTGTTCTGATGTGTTATTTTGAAGGTTAGCAATAAGTTAATAAAGTATTTCATGCTTTTAGTGTTTCTCTGAATCTAATTAGAGCAGCAGCTTAACTGGAAACAGCACAGGAGTTTATAAACAAAAACTGACCTTGTTGCATAGACCGTATTAATTACATTACAGCAAAGGTTTTTTTTTAAGAACCAGCAGAATGAATCACTGGTGCAATCAAACTAAAAGCCTCAGTGTTCACATTAGCAACTCAGGTGACTGGAAAAAGGTATCTTGAGAAAAACAGCCACTGTGAATGATTAGATTTCTAATCATTAACTTGCAGTTTCTGTTTCTCTTGCGTGCAGTACTAAGTCCTGTTAGATTGGTGTGATCTGTTAATATAAACACAAAGGGTTTGCTTAATAAAGTTCAGTTACAATGTTATAAAAGATTGCTCCTTTTGTCAATATGAAGGAGCAAGGGTTTTTACAGGGTGAATTTTTGTACTTAAGCACGTGGAATATTTTTCCACTTTTCTCACTCAATGTGCGCGCTGATGACTCCCATGTCAAGTGTACTACTAGATACAGGGTATCTGCCCTCTGCACTGTCCTGACAGTGATCCTTAAGATTAATCTCAAACAACATTCCTATAGTGCACCAATGGTGGGCATCAATCAACATATTCTGCAACAACTATCTTTGGGCCATTGGCGAGACTAACAGGCGATGAACTGTAGACTTGTTTCTACTGAGAGTTCATTTCATTTACATAAACCTAAACTCACTTCATTTAGCCATTTGAGAAACTTTAATCTTAGCCATTCACAGCTGGGTCCCAAAAGTGAAATGCCAATGTTGCTTCAACACATCACCCATATGCCTATGGTACTTAAAGTATTGGGTGAGAAATGATCATTCACTCCATTAAGCCTGTGATTCCATAGATCATGTCCAATCTACTCTTCATTTCCCATTTACTGTGAAAAGGTTCTGCAATGTTTCTCAGTGTCTGCTGAAGGTAAATTGGGAGAAACTCCAGAATTTCTCTGACTTTACAACCTACACAGTTTTACTTTATTAATTTATTTTCCCTTCTATAATACAGTTCCATGATCCCAACAGCCAGGCATCCTGTTCTACACACTGTCTGATCATTTCCATCTATTTATCCTTCTCGCCCTTCTTGCTATCGCCCATCTCTCTTATCGATGGTGTTAATTGATTGCAAACCCTGTTTATGTTACAGCCTTGACTTTTTTTTCAGCAAGAATACATTATAAACGTGGGCAATGCAGCTGCTGCCAGAACAGCAACAGCTGAAACGCGTGCACATTGGTTCCTCGGTTTCTGCTGGTGCTCTGAATACCACCCTGTAAATTCAGAGCACTGTCAACCAAAACATTGTAAAACAGCTTCAGGTTGAAGAGGTTCCATAATAATGATTTAATTGAGTTTGATCAGGAAACTGTTAAATGTGCTCTTATATTACAAAGGGTGATCCTGCACTGCCTTTGAGGAGCCATACTTGCAGAGTAAGAGTCCAAGAAATAGGCTGCAATGTTGTAGCACTATCTCCGATCCCTGCTCCCTTCAACCATGGAATTTTCCAGAGTATTTATTGCCTTATTGGCACTGGGTTTTTCTCTGTATTTTTGCCTCTCCCAGATGATTGTATGGTTGCGGATGGGGTAGGAAGTGTCTAGTCGCGCTGCTCCAGGCATCTTGAGTGTGTGGCTGGCTTGATGGACCAGCTGGTCTTTTCCTGCACGTCATTTTCATATGGTCGTATTGTGCAATTACACATTACAGATCTCCCTCCGTTAAGGCGGTGTTACATTTTTGAGTCATTTCTATGTTTCTTACTCTAGGTTGTTTTGGCTCTTCTATTTTAGATCACTCTCATGGGCGAGTCCCAACTCCGTATACCTTTGTAAGTTTCTATCCTAGCCCTGAGATCTAACTTAGCTTTCGGTAACACAGGATCACGAAACAGAATACTCTGTCTATTCATTATTTTTAAGCCACTGTGATTTATTCTATGCCCCAATCGGATCTACATTACAACAGCGACTACACTTCAAAAGTAGTTCATTGGCTGTAAAGCGCTTTGGGACGTCCTGAGGTTGTGAAAGGCGTTATCTTATTGAATGGCGGAGCAGGCTTGAGGGGCCAAATGACCACCTCCTGCTCCGATGTCTTATGTTCTTATGTTATATGAATGCAAGTCTTTCTCTAGTCTTGGGAAGATGTAGAGCATCACATCAGTGCTCATTTTAAGCAAATTTATTATACGAACAATGAATGATCTAACTGCTGTAATATACATTCAGAGTAGAAAGCCCATTATGTAACCTATGGGAAAAAACTGTAAGAGTCACAATCTAATGTTAAGCTATTCCTTTAAAAGACAACTTTTATATAGATGTAGTCCCTTTCCTTCTCATAATCTCTTATGGCTGTGGGAGCCAGTCAGTCTACCTTTTATTTTCCTATGTCATTTTTATGTAGTGTGGCCTGATTTAAAGGGACAGCCACCAAACCAAAACTAGACAGACAAAAATACAATTTTGTCACAGGCCGCACTCCGAAGTATAAATTGCCCACACTCTGTATTGTAGGACAAATCAAATGTGGGTCTATAGATGTGAGAGAGATTGAGGAAGCCGGCTTCACAAGCTCAGTGCACCTGACCAAAGTAAACAAGGGAGAGTGATGCATGGAGGTCACGCTCCATAAACAGAAGAGAAGATTCAAGATCATTTTATTGCCATATGTAACTAGTACAATGGAATGCTTACTCCCCACTCTCTCCCACAATACAAGCATATAAATATAAAAGCAAAAAGTAAAAAACAAGTATAAATAAAAACAATAAGCAGAAAGTATAGCAATAACAGTCCAAGTTGCAGGATATGATGAATAGTGCAAAAAAGCCTCAATTACCACTGGAAATAATAGTAATGTAATATGATAAATATAAGGGGGCACGGTGGCATAGTGGTTAGCACTGTTGCCTCACAGCGCCAGGGACCCGGGTTCAAATCTGGCCTCGGGCGACTGTCTGTGTGGAGTTTGCACATTCTCCCTGTGTCTGCGTGGGTTTCCTCCGGGTGCTCCGGTTTCCTCCCACAGTCCAAAGATGTGCGGGTTAGGTTGATTTGGCTATGATAAATTGACCCTTAGTGTTAGGGGATTAAATACGTGGGGTTACAGGGATAGGGTGGGATATGTGTCGGTGCAGGCTCGATGGGCCGAAATGGCCTCTATCTGCACTGTGGGGATTCTGTGATATGGTAATATAAGTATAATATATATATTTACATAAACATGTAACTATAATATGTGGGGCAGTGCAGTTAGCAGTTCAGTAGGCGCACTGCCTGTGGATAGAAACAATGGAGCAGAGCGAAACCACCAAAAGTGAATCTTCGGCCTCCAAGGAATTTCAGTACAAGCATTCCTCCAGTTAAAACAGTTAGCTATTTCATCTATATATATAAAATCATGGGGCGTTTTCAATGGATTGCTTTGAGAGTAAGTTTAACAGGTTTTTGATGCCAGATGTGTCACTGTTTTTCAAAGAGGGAGCAATCCCGACAGATTTTTATTTTCAGTTTGGACTTGTTTACTTTTTAACTGAACAGTTGACCTACACATTTAATGTGAAACTACAAATGATTCTAACCATACCACATTGAGCAAATAATCTAGGCTGACACTCCAGTGCAGTGCTGAGGGAGTGCTGCACTGGCGGAGGTGCCTATTTTCGGATGAGACGTTGAACCGAGTTTCCGTCTGCTCGCTCAGGCGGATGTGAAAGATTCCATGGCACTATTTCAAAGAAGAGCAGGGGAATTATCCCCGGTGTCCTGGCCAATATTTCTCCCTCAATCAACATCACTAAAACAGATTATCTAGTCATTATCACATTGCTGTTTGTGGGATGTTGCTGTGTGCAAAATGGCTGACGTGTTTCCTACATTACAACAGTGACTACATTCCAGAAGTATTTTATTGGCTGTAAAGCACTTTGGGATGTCCTGAGGTCATGAAAGGTGCTATATAAATGCAAGTTCTTTCTTATTTTAGCCAACCATTTGAGAATGCTGCTGCCTCGCTGCAACAATAATGTCTGCTTTCAGTATGTACAGAAACGTCCAAACTACTTTTTCCTCCCTCCATGCAGTTGATAGTGATTGTAGAGTTTTAGAGTTGTGTGTGTCCAGTAACAGCAGCTTGGAGCCGGTGGGTGTCCTCAATCCAAGGTTAACCTTGTACACTATACTTTGAGAGAGAATGTGCTGTCATTTCTCCAATGTCCTGGCTTAAAGTCTTAGAAAAACATGTCCACTTTAGATGGATGGAATTGTCTTTTTTATTATTAGAATTTCAACCACAGCAGCACACTCTGACTGCACCAGTGTGAATATTTTTAAATTAATTTTTGGGAGTATGGGTGTAGCTAGCAAGGCCATTTTTATTACCCACCCCTAAGAGATCAAACAGCAGCCATTGTTACAGGGTCTCTGAAAGAGCCAGTATAGTACCAGACCACAAGCAGTTTGTGCCTCAGTTGCGATTGCCTAAGCTCATTTCACATTGTATTACAGCCAGCCACTGGGGACTTTCATCCCATTGCCCTGGGCTGGATTGGAACCTGTTTTCCCAGAGGGGAAAGGGCAGTCTGCTACACTAACCTACTGCACCCTGTTCTAGATTGTGTGCATTGCAAAAATCCTAATGCTTCGGTGAGAGTTTTCTGTACCTTCATTCTGCATTGAAAGAAGAAAAATTCTACTTTAAATGGCTTTTTATGTATCTTGAATAAACAGTGAGGCATCTATTGTTCAAATATTGTTCCAGTTCCTGGTCATCATGCAATGATCCTGCTGGAACTGCACATGTGCAGGATCAGGCGCAACTATTTTTTTTTTAAATTCCCAGGATGTGGGCGTCGCTGGCAAGGCCAGCATTTATTGCCCATCCCTAATTGCCCTTGAGAAGGTGGTGGTGAGCTGTCACCTTCTTAAACCGCTGCAGTCCGTGTGGCGAAGGTACTCCCACAGTGCCGGGATTTTGACCCAGCGATGATGAAGGAATGGTGATATATTTCCAAGTCAGGATGGTGTGTGACTTGGAGGGGAATGTGTTCCCATGTGCCTGCTGCCCTTGTCCTATTAGACGGTGGAAGTCCTGGGTTTGGGAGGTGCTGTCAAACTGTTGCTTCCTTTCATTATTGAATAGCTTGCTGGCACTCACTGTCAGAACTATCATCAATATTGAGTGAGATTTAACATCAGAGTGAGCCAGATCCCAAATCCATTTAAAGAGGTGGAGTTGTGTTTATTGAAGAGTGACATACATCCACAGAAGGGACACTTTCAACTCAAACGAGTGAGGCTGGACACATCGGTTCACTATCCTGGCCCAGCATGAGCAGTGGCAAAGTGGGAGGCCTGATGGTGCCTGTGGATCTGAATCCCACCTGGAGTCAGGAGGGGAGAGGGAATTGCTCAATCCACCTTTTGTTGGTATTTGTTCTTGTTTTGTATGACGGTTAACGCTATTACTTTGGTTGGTAACTAAACTACTTTGTAACAGAATCAATAACAGCACATCAAAATTCTGCTGCTGGAATCCCCTTAAAAGCTCAGAGCTGCAGTTTCGTCAGAAAAGTATTGCGTAAGGGTTCTGGGGGTGGAAAACAAGAGCTGGGATCCGGTTGGATAAACAGTGCCCCCAGTTGGCTGCTGTCCATCAGTGCGGCCCGTTCCTGCTCTTAACTCCTTGTTGTTGGTCTCTGACAGAAGTACAAGCTCTATCTTTGTACAGACTAGAAAGTTTCCAGATTTGATTCTGGTCTGTGCGGAGTTTGCTGGTTTCAGTTGGACTGCTCCAGTTGGCCTCAGTGTCCTTAGGCTGAGGGAAGAGAAATCAGCCAAGGTTCCCACTCCTGGGTGCGATTCAGGGACACTTGCTGGAAAGTGTGTGTGTGGACATCAGGTTGGGGACGAGGATCCACCGCTGCTACGATTCCCTCCTTAGTCTAGTTTATACATGAACAGTGGTCACGTGGGCAGGGTGTCGGAGAGCTGTTGGCGTCCATGGCACTGTACCCCAGCACGAGCCACCACTCCCAGGCTGGGAGGCAGAAAAATGGTTCGCCCCCAACCCCACAAATATCTGACTAATTGGATGCAATTTAGATGCGTAAAAATACAAAAAATCCTTCCTATTGTTCTGGTTCAAATAAAATGGTATTTGAAATAATTTTTTAAAATAGAATGGTACCAGGGATAAGGGACTTCAGTTATGTGGAGAGACTAGAGAAGCTGGTGTTGTTCTCCTTAGAGCAAAGAAGGTTAAGAGGAGATTTAATAGGTGTTCAAAATCATGAGAGGTTTTGATAGAGTAGAAAGAGAGAAACTGTTACCACTGGTGAGTTAGTTGGTAACCAGAGTATGCAGATTTAAGGTAATTGGCAAAAGAACTGGGGGGTGGAGGTGGTGAGGAGAATATTTTATTTAAATACAGCGAGTTATGATGATCTGAAATGCAGATTCAATAGTAACTTTCAAAAGGGAATTGGTTAAATACTTGCTAAAGAAAAATTTGCAGGGCTATTGGGAAAGAGCGGGGGAGTGGGACTAATTGGATCGCTCTTTCAAAGAGCTGGCACAGGCCGAATAGCCTCCTTCTGGGCTGTAAGATTCTGTGAAATGAAACCCTGTTGCACCATGCCGAGATTGATAAGAATTAGTGCACTAGAGCCGACTGTCTGATTGAGGAGCGCTGGTCAGGAAACTGGGCCTGCAACACACGAAAGGCCAGTCAGCATTTGCAAGAGAAAAGATTTCAAGTAGGCCCCAGCAAAGGGCTCTTCAATATATTTCAGTATTCCCTGGCTAAGTGACAAGAGCAAAAAATGACGCTGCTGTTCATTACTCAGTAACCTTCGACGGTCAGTGTAGGTGTGGGGTAGGACTGGGGTCAAACAAGATGTACATACACCACTCTGCTCACTTAGCTTGACAACAATCACAGTCCAGGTTAATGCATGAACAAGGTGCTACAAGGCCACTGGGATCCAAGAGAACTTCCTGCAGCATCCAATACTAGCAACACTACAAAAGACTGAACAAACTTGCATTGGTATAAAATCCCATTATGTCCCCAGGTCATCCCAAAGTCTTTTACAACAAACTGATGACCCTTTTGAGCACTGTCGCCATTGTTAGAGGGGAGAGAGAAGAAAGTCTGAGAACATTTGAGAAAAAACAGTGAAACAGTTACAGAAGAACAAGAAATGCTGAAACTGGGAAATAAACAGAAAATGCTGCAACTGATCGGAGGGCAGGCTGCAAGCTGATATTTTGGGTGGGACCCACTGAATTCAAATACGCCCATTGCAGGGAGACAGACAGACCTTGCAAACTCAGATAAATAGCTGGAGCTGGAGTGGGATGGGCAGAAGGGTGACCGAGTCCAAGACACTGGACACATTTAAGAATCGATAAATGGGAAGACAGTGGCCTAGAAATTCAGCTGTTTGCGCCAGCCGTTAGCGCCAGATTTCCGGCGCTATCCACTTAGCGCCCGGGCACCGCCGGATCTGCGCCTACGCCGAAATTCAGCTGGGCTTTAGCGCCGGCGCAAAGTGTTAGCGCCCGCTCAGCTGCGCGCGCATCTTATGACGTCATTCCGTCGTGCAACGCCGTTTGTGCGCCCCAAACCGGAAATTCAGTGGCGCCCGGCCGATGTGGGCGTGGCGCTGCTAAGAACTGTGAAATGGAACTCAACAGAGGCCCTGTGGGATTCGGGGAGCGCTAATTAAAGGGCACATCCACTCACCCATAAAAGCCAGCCATTTCGCTGCAATGACTTGACTGGTTTGGATTTCTGCACAGAGAGCAAGGCACAGAGATTACTGATTTCGGACACCATAGGAGAGGTATTTTTGGCTTCTAGCCAGTGCTTTGACATTTGCATCCTTGTGATTTTGCTGTTTGGAACTTTGTAATGGGGGCTGCATGGGGGGCCAACCCTCGGTTGCTACATTTTGTGCGAAGGGCTCGCAGATGCTTTGAGAGAGGGCCAGGCATGCCTAGACGCAGAGGGGCCATTAGGCGTCGCCAACGTAGGCCTTACCCAGTCAGGCAATACCGGGAGCAGGTCTCATATCTCACCATGACTGCGGCGCATTGTGTTAAGAGGCTGCGCTTCAGAAGGGAGGTGGTTGGAGAGATCTGCCAGCTGCTTCATGCAGATTTGCAGCCACAGCTCATGTCCAGGGCGTCTCTCTCGGTGGAAGTGAAGGTCACGGTGGCTCTCAGCTTTTATGCAAGCGGCTCCTTCCAAGCCGCTGCTGGGGACATTGCGAACATCTCCCAGTTCGCCGCGCATCGCTGCATCCGACAGATCACCGAAGCACTTTTCGCGAGGAGGCACCAATTCATCTCCTTCCCCATGACCCAACACAAGCAGGAGCAGCGTGCAGTCGGATTTGCCAGGATCGCGGGCTTCCCCATGGTGCAGGGCGCCATTGACTGCACGCATGTGGCTATGCGGGCACCTATCCACAATGCCGAGCAATACCGCAACCGGAAGGGCTACCATTCCCTAAATGTGCAGCTGGTGTGTGACCACAGGCAGCGCATCCTAGCTGTCAATGCCCGCTTCCCAGGAAGCAGCCACGATGCCTTTATCCTGCGCCAGACTACTGTGGCTGACATGTTCCAGGCACAGCCTCCACCAAGGGGATGGCTTATCGGGGACAAGGGCTACCCTTTGTGCAGATGGCTCATGACCCCGCTCCGCGCGCCCAGGACCCCAGCGGAGCTGGCATACAACGAAAGCCATCAAGCCACAAGGAACCTAATAGAGCAAACGATAGGCGTCCTCAAGCAACGGTTCCGTTGCCTGGATCGTTCGGGCGGGTCTCTTCAGTATTCGCCGGATAGAGTCTCCCAGTTCGTCGTGGTGTGCTGCATGCTCCACAACCTGGCTATCCGCAGGACTCAGGCACTGCCACCTGACATTGCCCCACCACCTCAGGAGGACGAGCAGGAGGACCCTGAGGAGGAGGAGCACCAGGCCAGGAGGGAGCGACAAGGTCCAAGGGCCGTCCGCCGGGGGCTTATTGCTCGACACTTCTAGGCCCCCTGTCAGGGAATGGCCTGGGCCACTGAACGCAGCCGCTCCGCAAGCCCTCAGCCGGTTAACCCAACAACCACTTGAAACATGACACCTGCACATGGTGAATAAATAAACATCTTTATTTCAAAAACTCAGGGCCCTTCCCACATGGAAGAGCAAAACAGAGAAGACCCCCAAAAAACAGTCACAAACTTCTGTCACTCCCAAAACCTGGGGAGGACTAACAAAACATCACCATCCAAATGGCCTTCGTCACTGGCCTAACAAAAACAAGCCCCCCCCACAACACAAACACCCCCATAAAACCAAACCACATAATGCCCCCCAGAACAGAAGCCCCCGCATCACCCAAACCCTCGCTCAACACACTCTATTCGGTGTGGCGAGAGGGCGAGTCTGTCGACAGCCGTCTTTTGCCCCGGCCCGTCCTGCTGCTGCGCCTCAAGCTGGGCCGTGAGGCTGTGGCGAGGCTGGGGGAAGGATCTTCAGGGCGACAAGGCGTCTCGCCAGATGCCCTTGGGGGTCGGCCTACACGAGGGCGGGCCCGGGAGGGGCCGGCTGGTGGCTGCTGCAGCTGTGGGTGGCCCTCTTCACTGGCTGCAGCAGCTCCTTGCACCCTGGCTGGGGGAGTGGCAGGCTCGCCTGCACCAATGGGGACAAGGTGGGTGATGCCAGGCGCGCGCTGGTCGCCAGACACACGTGCACTCGGGCGGCCTGGCCGGGGAGCAAGCGCGCCAAACTGTTGGTCGCCAGACCGGTGTGCGGCAGCAGGGCGGCGGCTGGCCTGGCGACGCCTCCGCGCCAGTGCGAGGGTGGCAGAAGTCAGTGCCCCAACTGCGCCGGCATGTGCCCGAATCTGCAGTGCCATTGTCTGCACAGCACCTCTCAGCTGGCGACTGGCGTGCTGCGCTGCCTCGAGTTGTTGCACCCCCCTCTCATGCGCTGCCACAAGGAGCTCCACCCCCCTGGCGTGCGCTGCTGCGAATTGCTCTAGGCCCCTGTCCTGGGATTGGCCGAAAGCCACCACACTTTGTGCGAGGCTTTCGATGGCGTGAGGCATCTGTGCCACCACCTCCATGATTTCGACGTGCCGCCGCTCCGACGCCGCCGACATCTCGTCCAGGAGGCGCACCTCCTGGGCGACGTCCGAGTCCGGACTGGAGGGCGCCTCCACCCTCTGGCCAGAAGGCTGGCGTGCCGCCGGAGCCTTGCCGCGTGCGGCCACGCCACTGGGACCAGGTTCTGCCCTCCCCTCCACCGCCTCCCCCCTCTGGGCAGAAGGCTGGTGTGCCGCCGGAGCCTTGCCGCGTGCGTCCATGCCATTGGGACCAGGTTCGGGGCTCCCCTCCCCCGCCTCCCCCTGGCTCTCCGGCACGCCAGACGTCTCCCCTTCATTGCCATCTCCTGGAGCGGAGGAGGGTTCCCCCGAGGTGGCGCCTTCCTGCTGCTCCTCGACGTCCTCCTCCTCCGAGGGCCTGGCTGTCTGGGCTTCAGGGAGCACCTCCTCCTCACCAGCTGAAAGCAGGAAGGCACAAGTGTAGCTTTAGAGTGAGGACAGGCCGACAGCGAGGGAGGCCGCACTGGTGCATTATGCGCATTTTTCGGCCAGTGGGGAAGGATGTAGATCTGATGCGCGAGGGCAAGGAGAGAGGTGCACCCGGTCCTGTCCTTACCAGTGGGTTCCAGTATAGGGTCGGCGTCGCCGAGCGCCACAGGCCCAATCACCGGGTGACGCAGCAGTCGGGCCACCCTCTCTTCCAGAACCGTTAGCTCCTGGTAATCGCGAGGGCCTCCACCAGTGACACGCAGGCTCCTGATGTTCCTCGCCAGCTTGGCCTGCAAGAGAAAGGAGGGCGTCTAAGTACAGTGTGGTGCCCCGTTGTTGTGTGTGAGGCCTCCCATGGTGGAATAGCTTGCACAGTGTGGTGCCCTGTTGCTGTGTGTGAGGCCTCCCATGGTGGAATAGCTTGCACAGTGTGGTGCCCTGTTGCTGTGTGTGAGGCCTCCCATGGTGGAATAGCTTGCACAGTGTGGTGCCCTGTTGCTGTGTGTGAGGCCTCCCATGGTGGAATAGCTTGCACAGTGTGGTGCCCTGTTGCTGTGTGTGAGGCCTCCCATGGTGGAATAGCTTGCACAGTGTGGTGCCCTGTTGCTGTGTGTGAGGCCTCCCATGGTGGAATAGCTTGCACAGTGTGATAAGTGCAGAAAGAGCTATTGATTAACATGCAAGTGCCATTGCAGCGGCAGCAGGGCTGGGCATTAGACCTTGGATGTCCCTTTGGCCCTAATGGGAGGTGCATATGCAAGGATAAGGGGGACACTGGAAAGGGTACTCACCTTGACCAGCCGACATAGGTCATTGTATTTCTTGCGGCACTGGTCCGCACTCCTGGGAACATCGGAGTTGGAGGAGACCCTCCGGGCAATTTTGGTCCACGCCTCCCTGAACTGGCTCCTGGGAGCCTTCCTGCCACTAGCCGGGCACACGACCCGTCTTCTCTTGCGTACCCCATGAAGGAGCACACCCAGCGCATGCTCAGAGAACCGCTGGGCTCTTTCACGGGCCCTCTCCATGACCTCCAGGCGTTGATTTGGTACACAACCAGTCCTGAGGCCTAGTTGCAGGGCTACAGCATGCAGGGCGTGGCTGCAGTCAAAGTTGACCCTTCCCCCTTTAAGAGCTGGCCGGCGTCAGGGTGTCTGCTGACACTCACCACATGATCGCACCTGCGCTGCGCCCAGAATCGGCGTTATCAGGCTGCATCGCCGGATTAGCGCCTGAACACAGGGTTCCAACGCCTTTTGCAGCGCTCGGCCAAAAAGTTGGCCAAATCTACTGAATTTCGGCGAGCTCGCCTGCACTTTCCGGCGGCCGCTAAATTTGCCGAGCGCCCGACTTTAGCGCCGCAATAGCGTCCGAACTGAATTTCTAGGCCAGTAAGTTGCCATTCTGCATTTATATTGCACCTGTCACAAACTCAGGACGTCCCAAAGCAATTCACAGCCTTAATTGTTGTACATTGTTGTAATGTAGGGAATGTGGCAACCAATTTGCACACAGCAATATCTCACAAACAGCAATGAGATAATGGTCACATAATCTGGTTTAGCATGTCAGTTGAGTGGTAAATATTGGCCAGGACCTCCCTTGCTCCTCTTTGAAATAGTGCCATGGGATTCTTTTACATCCAGCCGAGGGGGCGGAAGGGACCTCGGTTTAATGGCTTATCCAAAAGATAGCACCCCTCTGTGCTGCACTGAAGCGTCAGCCTAGATTATGTGCTCAAGTCTTGGAGCGAGAGGTGAACCCACAGCCTTCTGACTCAAGTGTGCTAGGAACGAGCTCAGGCTGACACATTGAAAAGGGTGAGATCAACTGTGTCAAAGGGCTGTTTTCATCTGAACTTGTGATTTTGTTGGCAGAGTAAGAACATGGTGCAGCTACCCTAATAAACATCTATGGAGGAACATTCTAAACATAGTTCAGAATATCGATTTAACATTTAGATTTGTCCCAGCGCACACAAGAGTGTAACATTTAACACATTATCCACAAATATCACTCCTCCCTTTATTAATGTTGATCTGATAGGAATTAAGAATATCCCAAGTTTAAATTTACAGGCTATGGTGATTAAACAAAAACAAAATACTGCGGATGGTGGAAATCTGGAATAAAAACAGAAAATGCTGGAAATACACAGCAGGTCCGGCAGCCTCTGGAGAGACAAACAGAGTTAGTGTTTCAGGTCGATGACCTTTCGTCAGAACTGATTGTTTCATAAAGTAACTCTCGCTCCTCTCTCCCGTGTGGCTATTTTTTTCTGCAGAGCAAAGGTCTTATTCCAGATCTGCCAAGTGTTCCTGGTGAGGGGAAGAGTCACTCATTTCGGTTTTTTAATCCATTTGATGTACGCTGTGCACACGAGCGAGGTCTCAAATCCGCGACAGTCTTGTTGCTCAGAGAAGGTCACTGCCAACATCTCCTGGGTGTTGTCAGCTCCCAAACTGCCTCGGATACAGACAAGAGGAGGGTCACACAACAACACCCCCTGAAGTCAAGTCCAAATCCGCCCCGCGGGTGTTCTGCGCTCCAACTGCTGTCTGTCAATTTCCTGCTTTCAAGTCAGTTTCAATGGATCCAGGGATATGGGGAGAAGGCAGGGACAGGGTACTGAATTTGGATGATCAACCATGATCTCATTAAATGGCGGAACAGGCTCAAGGAGCCGAATGGCCTACTCCTGCTCCTATCTTCTATGTTTCAGGGGGAGGGAGAGGTTAATTTTAGCGCCCGCTGACCCTGGCTGCCATCCTCAGGTCTCCTCCAGCTCCACCAGGGCCCCGGCCGCCATCCTCAGGCCTCCTCCAGCTCCACCAGGACCCCGTCGCAGTCTTTGGGGTGGAGGAAGATGACGGGTTTGCCGTGCGCTCCGATGCTGGCCTCGGGGCTCAGGGTACGCACCTGGCGGGCCCGGAGCTGCTCGATGGCGGCGGGCAGGTGGTCCACCTCGATGCAGAGGTGGTGCATGCCGCCCTGGCGGTTCTTGCGCAGGAAGCCGCTGATCGGGCTGTCGGGGCCCAGCGGCTCCAGCAGCTCCAGCTTGGTGTCGCCCAGCTCCACGAAGGCGGCGAGGACCCCGTGCTCGGGCAGGGCCACCGGCTCGCTGACCCGGGCCCCCAGCACCTCCCGGTAGAAGGTGCGGGCCTTCTCCATCTCCGGCACCGCGATCGCCACGTGGTTGAGGCGCCCGAGCTTCCAGAGCGCGTCCCGAGCCCCCGAGCTGAGCGCCCGGGCCCCTGTCCCCATCGCCATGGCAACCTTCAGCATGGAGGCTGCCATCTTGGAGCCGCTCTTCAACAACCAACTTTATTGACACTGCCTCGGGCCGGCGTGAAGCCCCGCCCCCCGCTCAATCACTGCCCCAGATCGGTTGCCAACCCTCCTGGATTGGCCTGGAGTCTCCAGCCATTGAAGATTAATCTCCAGGATAACAACAGAAAATGCTGGAAAAACTCAGCAGGCCAGACAACATCCGTGGAGAGAAATTAGAGTCAACGTTTCAGGTCAAAACCCTTTATCAAGACTAAAGAGGCACAGGGAATGAAATAGATTAAGAGGCCAGGCTGGGAGAGAACAAAAGAGAAGTGAAGAGACATTAAGAGGTATTCAAAATGAGACGAGAGGGTGATAGGACTGGTGGAGACAATAGACAGCTCTAGATTAGGTGTGAAATGCGCTGGCAAAATGGGAGACAGCTGCCATGTGGGAGAGAGAAAAAAAGGAAAGGGGTGGGGGGGGGAGAACCAAAACAAAGGTGTGGATGAAAAATATAAGTAAAAATGTAATAGGGGCCGAGGTTATGATCTGAAATTGTTGAACTCGATATTGAGTCCGGAAGGCTGTAAAGTGCCTAATCGGAAGATGAGGTGCTGCTCCTCGAGTTTACGTTGAGCTTCCGTGATTAATCTCCAGGACCCCACTTGTGTGTGTGTTTTTAAAATTTTCTTTGAACACTTCTGTTTATCAGTTGTGAAGGGGCCTTTAGGGACAAGTGACCATAATATGATTGAATTTTAGATTAAGTTTGAGAGTGATGTAGTCAGGAGGCAGTTGAGGCCAATTCATTAAATATATTCAAGAAGGAGTTAGATATATTTAGATATATTTCTTAAGGCTAAAGGGATCAAGGGATATGGGGAGAAGGCAGGGACAGGGTACTGAATTTGGATGATCAGCCATGATCTCATTAAATGGCGGAGCAGGCTTGAGGGGCCGAATGGCCTACGCCTGCTCCTATCTTCTATGTTTCTATGTTAATCTGAAACTAAGGTCTTCAATCTAAACAGAGGAAACTACAAGGGTATGAGGGACAAGTTGGCCATGGTAGATTGGGAGACTACACTAAAAGGTATGAAAGTGGACACACAATGGCTAACATTCAAGGAAATAATGCATAATTTGCAACAAACATATATTCCTCGAGGGCATTAAACACCCAAAAGCAAAAGTGATCCAACCATGACTAATAAAAGAAATTAAAGCTAGTATTAAGTCAAAGGAGGAAGCTCATAAAGTTGCCAGAAAAAGCGGTCAGCCTGAGGATTGGGATCTTTTTAGAAATCAGCAAAGGGGGACCAAAAAATTGATAAAAAAAGGAAAATGGAACATGAGAACTAACCAGCGAAAGATATAAAAACGGATTGTAAAAGCTTCTATAGGTGTGTGAAAAGGAAAAGACTGGCGAATGTAGGTCCTTTACAATCTGAGATGGGAGAATTTATAATGGGGAATGAGGAAATGGCAGAGAAATTAAATAAATACTTTGTTTCTGTCTTCACGAAGGAAGACACAAAAAACCTCCCAGAAATACGAGAAAACCAAGGGTGTGGTGACAATGAGGAACTTAAAGAAATTATTATTAGTAAAAAAACAGTACTAGCAAAATTAATGGGACTAAAAGTCAATGGCCTAGAAATTCAGTGGGCCTTGCGCCCACTTAGCGCCTAAAGGGGTCTTTTGCGCCGGCGGGGTGGTAGCGCTGAAATTGACTGCAGCGGTATTGGCGGCGGTAGCCGTTAGCGCTGTGCCGGGACCGATGACGTCATCGGTGTGCGCGGTGGCCCGTAACGCCCCAAAACCGCGCCGATCCCCATATTTATTTGCGCCCGCCTCCTCCGAAGCGGGCGCAAACAGCGAACAGAAAACGGGGCCGTCCTGCTGCCATAGTGGGGCGCTTTAAAGCTGAAGGTGCGGCCGGCCGCTTTTTCGGCGGCCGCCTGCCCGCACCTCCTTCCCCGGCCTCCTCCACCCCCCCCCGCGGCATTGCCGACTGGTTTCTGTGGAGCCCGGCACTTCTCCGTTGTGCCGGGCTCTTTTGCCGGCACTCGCGATCGGGGCTCCGGCCGTTGCAGGCACCTCCCCCTTAAGAGAAGGGGGAGGCCTGCAGTACCGCAGCCTGCCGCACCGCATCGGGTGGCGCTGCGGCAACTAGCGCACCGATATTCAGTTGCAGCGCCCCAAACGGAGGCGGGCACACCCTGGTATAGCGCCCGCTTCCGAATTGGGGCGCAGAAGACGAATATACGGCGTGCGCTAATGCCTCCCCGCCCAGCGCTAACTTTTGGGCGCGAGCGAGCTGCCCGCGCCCAAGTGAATTTCTAGGCCAATAAATCCCAAGGACCAGATGACCTACATCCTAGGGTTTTGAAAGCGGTGACCATTGGGCTAGAACCATAGAAAGTTACAGCACGGAAGGGGGCCATTTTGGCCCATCGTGTCTGCGCCAGCCAACAAAGAGCTATCCAGCCTAATCCCACTTCCCAGCTCTTGGTCTGTAGCCCTGCAGGTTACAGCATCCCAAGTGCACATCCAAGTACTTTTTAAATGTGGTTAGGGTTCCTGCCTCTACCACCCTTTCAGGCAGTGAGTTCCAGACCCCCACAACCCTCTGGGTGAAGACATTTCCCCTCACATCCCCTCTAAACCTTCCACCAATTACTTTAAATCTGTGCCCCCTGGTTTTTGACCCCTCTGCTAATGGAAATAGGTCCTGTCTATCCAATTTATCTATGCTCCTCATAATTTTATACACCTCAATAAGGTCTCCCCTCAGCCTCCTCCGTTCCAAGGAAAACAGACCCAGCCTATCCAGTCTTTCCTCATAGCTAAGATTCTCTACTCCCAGCAACATCCTTGTAAATCTCCTCTGTACCTCTCTATTGCAATCACATCTTTCCTGTAATGTGGTGACCAGAACTGCACGCAGTACTCTAGCTGAGGCCTAACTAGTGTTTTATACAGTTGAAGCATAACCAGCTAATAAAGGCAAGCATTCCGTATGTCTTCTGAACCACCTTATCTACCTGGCCTGCTACCTTCAGGGATCTGTGGACATGCACTCCAAGGTCCCTTTGTTTCTCTACACTACTCAGTGTCCTACCATTTAATGTGTATTCCCTTTCCTTGTTAGCCCTCCCCAAATGCATTACCTCACACTTCTCTGGATTGAATTCCATTTGCCACTGTTCTGCCCACCTGACCAATTTATTGATATCTTCCTGCAGTCTACAGCTTCCTTCTTCAGTATCAACCACACAGCTGATTTTAGTATCATCTGCAAACTTCTTAATCATACCCCCTATATTCAAGTCAAGACCATTGATATATACCACAAAAAGCAAGGGACCTAGTACTGAGCCCGGCGGAACCCCACTGGTAACAGCTTTCCAGTCACAAAAACATGCATCAACCATTACCCTCTGCTTCCTGTCTCCGAGCCAGTATTGAATCCAACTTTGCCCTGGATCCCATGGGCTTTTAACTTCGTGACCAGTCTGCCATGTGGAACCCTATCAAAAGCCTTGCTAAAGTCCATATACACTACATCAAATGCACTACCCTCATCTATCCTCCTTGTTACCTCCTCAAAAAATTCAATCAAGTTTGTCAGACACGACCATCCCTTAACAAATCCGTGCTGACTATCTTTGATTAATCCGTGTCTTTCTAAATGAAGATTTATCCTGTCCTTCAGAATTCTTTCCAATAATTTTCCCACCACCGAGGTTAGGCTGACTGGCCTGTAATTACTCGGTCTATCCTTTTCTCCCTTTTTAAACAAGGGTACCACATTAGCAGTCCTCCAGTCCTCCGGCACCACACCTGAAGCCAGAGAGGATTGAAAAATGATGGTCAGGTCCTCTGCTATTTCCTCTTTTGCTTCACTTAACAGCCTGGGATACATTTCATCTGGGCCTGGGGATTTATCCACTTTTAAAGCTGCTAAAGCCCTTAATACTTCCTCTCTCACTATGTTTATTTCATCTAATATTTCACACTCCTTCCCCCCCCGATAGCAATGCCTGCTTCGCCTCTCTTCTTTATGAAAACAGACACAAAGTATTCATTAGTGGACGCATTGGTTGTCATCTTCCAAAATTCTATAGATTCTGGAACGGTTCCTGCAGGTTGGAGGAAAGCAAATGTAACCCCGCTATTTAAGAAAGGAGGGAGAGAGAAAACGGGGAACTACAGACCTGTTAGCCTCATATCAGTAGTTGGGAAAATGCTGGAATCTATTATAAAGGATGCAATAACTGGGCACTTAGAAATTAATAGTAAGATTGGGCAGAGTCAACATGGATTTATGAAAGGGAATTCATGTTTAACAAACCTATTGGAGTTCTTTGAGGATGTAACTAGTGGAGTAGACAAAGGGGAACCGGTAGATGTGGTGTGTCTGGATTTTCAGAAGGCCTTCGATAAGGTCCCACACAAGAGGTTGGTGAACAAAATTAGGGCACATGGAATTGGGGGTAATATACTAGCATGGATTGAGAATTGGTTAACAGACAGAAAACAAAGAGTAGGGATAAACGGGTCTTTTTCAGGATGGCAGGCTGTGACTAGTGGGGTACTGCAAGGATCGATGCTTGGGCCCCAGCTATTCGCAATCCATATCAATGATTTGGATGAGGGGACTAAATGTAACATTTCCAAATTTGCTGATGATACAGAGCTAGGTGGCAGTGTCAGTTGTGAAGAGGATGTGAAGAGGCTTCAAGGGGATCTTGACAGGCTCAGTGAGTGGGCGAGAACATGGCAGATGGAATATAATATAATGTAGATAAATGTGAAGTTATCCACTTTGGTAGAAAAAACAGAAAGGCAGATTATTTCGTAAATGGTTAAAGATTGGGAATGCAGATTCTCAAAGGGACCTGGGTGTCCTTGTACATGAGTCACTGAAAGTGAATGTGCAGGTGCAGCGAGCCATTAGGAAGGCAAATGGTATGCTGGCCTTCATTACAAGAGGATTTGAGTACAGGAGTAAAGAAGTCTTACTCCAATTATATAAGGCCTTGGTGAGACCAAACCTGGAGTACTGTGTACAATTTTGGTCTCCTTACCTAAGGAAGGATATACTTGCCAAAGAGGGAGTGCAACAAAGGTTCACGAGATTGATTCCTGGGATGGCGGGACTGTCATATGAGAAGAGATTGAGTAAACTAGGCCTATATTCTCTTGAATTCAGAAGAATGAGAGGGGATCTCATTGAAGCATACAAAATTATAACAGGGCTTTATAGGGTGGATGCTGGGAGAATGTTGCCCTTGACTGGGGAGTCTAGAACCAGGGGCCACAGCCTCAGGATAAATGGTAGGCCATTCAGGACTGAGATGAGTGAAATTTCTTCACACAGATGGTGGTGAATCTTTGGAATTCTCTACCCCAGAGGGCTGTGGAGGCTCAGTCATTGGGTATATTCAAAACAGAAGTCGATAAATTTCTGACTAGTAAGGGCATCAAGGGATATGGCGATAGGGCCGGTGAATGGAGTTGAGGCAGAAGATCAGCCATGATCTCATTGAAAGGCGGAGCAGGCTTGAAGGGCCGAATGGCCTATTCCTGCTCCTATTTCTTATGTTCTTAAATATTGGAGGTAAGGAAAGTTATCTTTTTGACTTGATTGTCAAGAACCATCCAATCGGGTAATGAAGAGCCTGTTAGCTTTCCGATTGGCTGTGGGCAGGCGAGGACGGACGTGTTGGGCGGCCAATGGCGAGAGTGTGGGGGGGGGGAGCGGTTGGTGGCAGCTTGTCATGTGATGAAACCTCCAAGAATACATTGAACGGGAGTTGGTGACCCAACCAATAGGGCACTGCAACCTGACAGACGTTAGCCCCACAAGTGCCCCTTTTAAAGGGCACCACTAATGCACCAATCTAAGATGTGCTCCAATCAAACTGAAGATGCTTAAAATAAGGCAACAAAGTCAAAAACCAAAGGAACCTTAACAACTAAAACATGATGTTATTCCCAGTGTCTATTAGACACTCTATTCCATGCATTGCCCACTGGCCATGGAAGGACTGCTGAGCTGTGGCCCTGATATTCAGCTGTTTAAGTCACCTATCTTGCCCCTCTATCTGTCTGCCTGTCTGTCTGTCTCTCTCACACCCTACAGAACTTGGAAAAGTCTACACAGCCCCCCAAAAGCTGACAACTCAAAAAACAATGTACCCATAAAAGAATAATAGGCCCAGGCAGGATTCGCACCTGTCGAGGTCGGTTTTGACTTTTGGGCGACTGACTGGCGGAGCGAGCCTGCCGATCGGCCGTTGCCATGACGAAGAGATGGCTGTAATTGTGAGGCACCAGCCTTAGTAACGTTGGACCAGTGAGTAACCAGGCACCAAACGGGCTTTCAGATGCAGCTCGCCGCATTGAGGCCTCCCAATATCGGGCAGACCCGGCCGGCACTCGGCAGCAAGGTAAGTGTGGAGGCGGTGAGTCGCGATCCTAGGATGGCAGCGGCTCAGATTATTTTTGTGGGGCCCCAATGAGCGCTCCTGCTCCCCCAGGCATAATGGAAATGATTCCACACTTACCCTGACTGGGCCTCTTCAGCTCCTTGTTGCATGGTGCAGGAAAATAACTGTTCTGATCTAAAATGGCAATCGGGGTCCTGGCATTTGTGTGGCGCGAATGTTACTTGCCACTTATCAGCCCAAACCTGGATATTGTCCAGATCTTGCTGCATGCGAACATGGACTGCTTCATTATCTGAAGAATTGAGGATGGTGCTGAACACTGTGCAATCGTCAGCAAACAGGCCCACTTCTGACCTTGTGATGGAGGGAAGGTCATTGATGAAGCAGCTGAAGATGGTTGGACCTAGGAAACTGCCTAAGGAACTCCTGCAGCGATGTCCTGGGGCTGTGATGATTTATACCATATTACTATGTTATATACTGTATTACTGCAATATATAACTGTGCTATATTACTGCACTATATTACTGTGTAATATAACTGCATCTAATATTGTGTCATATTACTGCACTATATTACTGTGTAATATTACTGCACTATATTACTGTGTAATATTACTGCACTATATTACTGTAATATTACTGCACTATATTACTGTGTAATATTACTGCACTATATTACTGTGCTATATTACTGCGCTATATTACTGCACTATATTACTGTGTAATATTACTGCACTATATTACTGCACTATATTACTGCACTATATTACTGCGCTATATTACTGCGCTATATTACTGCGCTATCTTACTGCGCTATATTACTGCACTATATTACTGCACTATATTACTGCCCTGTATTACTGCGTTTTATTACGGCGCTATGTTACTGCACTATATTACTGCGCTATATTACTGCACTATATTACTGCACTGTATTACTGCCCTGTATTACTGCACTATATTACTGTGCTATATTACTGTGCTATATTATGCACTATATTACTGAACTATATTACTGCCCTGTATCACTGCACTATATTACTGCGCTATATTACTGCCCTGTATTACCGCGCTATATTACTACACTATATTACTACACTATATTACTGCCCTGTATTACTGCACTATATTACTGCGCTCTATTACTGCGCTATATTACTGCGCTACATTACTGCACTATATTACTGCACTATATTACTGCACTATATTACTCTGCTATATTGCTGCACAATATTACTGCACTATATTACTGTGTAATATTACAGCACTATATTACTGTGCTATATTACTCCATTATATTACTGTGCTCTATTACTGCGCTATATTACTGCACTATATTACTGTGTAATATTACTGCACTATATTACTGCGCTATATCACTGCGCTATATTACTGTGCTATATTACTGCGCTACATTACTGCACTATATTACTGCACTATATTACTGTGTAATATTACTGCACTCTATTACTGTGTAATATTACTGCACTATATTGCTGTGTAATATTACTGCACTATATTACTGTGTAATATTACTGCACTATATTTGTGTAATATTGCTGCACTATATTACTGTGTAATATTACTGCAATATATTACTGCACTATAGTACTGTGTAATATTACTGCACTATATTTGTGTAATATTACTGCACTATATTACTGCACTATATTACTGTGTAATATTACTGCACTATATTACTGCGCTATATTACTGCACTATATTACTGTGTAATATTACTGCACTATTTTACTGCACTATATTACTGTGTAATATTACTGCGCTATATTATTGCGCTACATTACTGCACTATATTACTGCACTATATTACTTTGTAATATTACTGCACTATATTACTGTGTAATATTACTGCACTATATTACTGCACTATATTGCTGTGTAATATTACTGCACTATATTTGTGTAATATTACTGCACTATATTACTGTGTAATATTACTGCACAATATTACTGCACTATATTGCTGCACTATATTACTGTGTAATATTACTGCAATATATTACTGCACTATATTACTGTGTAATATTACTGCACTATATCTGTGTAATATTACTGCACTATATTACTGTGTAATATTACTGCACTATATTACAGTGTAATATTACTGTGCTATATTACTGCACTAGATTACTGCACTAGATTACTGTGTAATATTACTGCACTATACTGGTGTAATATTACTGCACTATATTACTGTGTAATATTACTGCACTATATTACTGCACTATATTACTGAGTAATATTACTGCACTATATTACTGCACTATATTAATGCGCTATATTACTGCACTATATTACTGCACTATATTACTGCGCTATATTACTGCGCTATATTACTGTGCTATATTACTGCGCTATATTACTGCGCTATATTACTGTGCTATATTACTGTGCTATATTACTGCACTATATTACTGCACTATATTACTGCGCTATATTACTGTGCTATATTACTGTGCTATATTATTGTACTATATTACTGCGCTATATTACTGTGCTATATTACTGCACTATATTACTGCCCTGTATTACTGCCCTGTATTACTGCACTATATTACTGCTCCATATTACTGCGCTATATTACAGCGCTTTATTACTGCGCTATATTACTGCACTATATTACTGCTCTATTTTACTGCACTATATTACTGGGCTTTATTACTGCGCTATATTACTGCACTATATTACTATGCTATCTTACTGCGCTATCTTACTGCGCTATATTACTGCACTATATTACTGCGCTATAATACTATGCTATATTACTGCGCTATGTTACTGCGCTGTATTACTGCGCTATATTACTGCGCTATATTACTGTTCTATATTACTGCACGATATTACTGTGCTATATTACTGCGCTATATTACTGTGTAATATTACTGCACTATATTACTGCGCTATATTACTGTGCTATATTACTGCACGATATTACTGCGCTATATTACTGCACTATATTACTGCGCTATATTACTGCGCTATATTACTGCGTTATATTACTGCGCTATATTACTGCGCTATATTACTGCGCTATATTACTGCGCTATATTACTGTGTAATATGATAATGGAGGTTCTACTCTATTACTGTTCTAGATGGTAAGAAATCACAGTGGTGAAGTAGTTAAGCAGTCTTGTCATGCAACATATCATCAACAAATAGCCATTCCGAAATAATGGGGGGAAAATTCAGTATCGCCCCGTTTGGTGCGCAATTATCGACCGGACGCAAAGATTAGCGCCTGGCGCTAATTATCGCCTCTGACTGCAACCTTGGCTTTTACCGCCCCATGAGCTGATTGGAGCGCTGAGTCAGGCGCTTCACACCTTTTTTAAGGCACAAAGGCGGAGGAGCAAGGCGTTACCTCAGAGCGCTGGCGGAGCTCATGTGATGTCAGTCAGCAATCAACACAGATACAATGGCGCCGGCCAGTTCTTAAAGGGGAAGGTTGATCTTGCTCTCCATCACATCCTGCTCATTGCAGCCATGAATCTCGGCCTGGAGAGACCTGTACATCAAGTCTGCTGGAAAGAACAATGGAGAGACCTAGGGAAAGAGCTCAGAGTGCAGCCCCCACAGTCTCTTCTAAATCGATACAAGGAAGGGCAAATCAAAATGAACCTGCAAAGTGCTGCTCAGTACCCCAAACTCCCTCACACAGCGTTGAATCTCTCCAGAAGTGTCTCTCTCTCAGAATGCATGGTGCAAAAATGTCACCAACAATAAAAGGCAGGAAGCGGTCGCCTTTAAATAGCACTCCCCCAGTCCCTTCTTGACTGCAAAACCATCCCCTCAACCTGTCGTTGCTAGTGGCAGGCGGTAAGGCAGGGGGCGCCACTCAATATCCAGTCCGGGGCACTACCGGGGCGTTGCACACTCGACTGGCGTCATGATCTGCCGGCGCAGGAGATCGTGGTGGTGGTGTTTAGCGCCGCCGCAAAATGTCTAGTTAAATTTGTGAACGGCGCAAACATCGCCGCGCCCGGGCGTTAGTTGCTTTGTGCCCCATTAGTGCCCTCTTAAGGCGCTAACGGGACGCGCAAACCAACTGAATTTCCCCCCCAATAACTTTACTGAAAACTGAACCTGTTTTTGTGTCTCACTATCTGCTTAAAACAGTTTCAGTTTGGAATGACTGCCCCTCAAAATATTTGTGGTGCCCTCCCTATGAGACAGAGGCACGTCTTGATTACAACATGCATATGGTGTCCTCCCTGTAAGGGGTTGTGTTTGCTCAACGTTCTGGTGAGATCGATAGACACCCGCTGATTATGGGTCAGTGGGAACTAAAATTCTAAATTCTGTACAAAGTCACCCTGGCAAAAGGGCACGGAGGCGGGATGGGGGCGGGTTTACCACCCGCCCCCAATTTCTCTGATTTTACGTGCTGTCCCGCCTCCATGCCCGCCTCCTTGGGGCTTGGAAAATCGAGCCCTAGGAGTCAGATGTTACACACGAGGGGGCTCGACAGGGTAGATGCAGAGAGGATGTTTCCCCTTGTGGGGAAATCCAGAACTCGGGGGCATAGTTTCAGAATAAAGGGTCGCCCATTTAGAACTGAGATGAGGAGGAATTTCTTCTCTCAGAGGGTCGTAAATCTGTGGAATTCTCTGCCCCAGAGAGCCGTGGAGGCTGGGTCATTAAATACATTTAAGGTGGAGATAGACAGATTTTTGCAAGATAAGGGAGTGAAGGGTTATGGGCAGGGAAGTGGCTTTGAGCCCAAGATCAGCCATGATCTTATTGAATGGCGGAACAGGCTCGAGGGGCCAAGTGGCCTATTATTGCTCCTGTTTCTTATGTTCTTATGTAATGCCCAGCCTGTGCTGAGTTAACAGATGTCAGTAGTAGGGCCTCAATGCCCCAGAGCTAAGGAGGGGGAGAAAGTCAGGCAGGGTCCCCAGTTCCGATCACTTTCCACTGACTCCTGCCAGTATGTGTGGGTGGCTGCTGGTGAGGACAGGATTGAGCGTAGCTGTGATAACTCCCATGGTCAAATAGCCTGTTAGCACTCACTGTCATGTACAAAGAATGGCCACTTTGGTGAGGCAGCAGAGGCACCTGAAAAACTTGCCCAGAGAGCTTGGCCTGCAGAACACTTGGCTGCGGAACAGTAAATCCAACAAGGCCGCAGCTCTTAAAGGGCTGCAGCTCCCTGATAGAGGAGAGGTTATGGCGGTGACAGAAATGTTGACTAATTGTCAACTAATTGGTACAGTGGAGATGTGGGCAGCTCTGTAACTTTTCAGGCTGAAGATTTGGAGGCCCTGCTGCAGGAGATGCAGCAAAGGATTTTGTCCTCACTTGGGGCTGAACACGCCCTTCAGCCTCTGCTCTCCCTGTGTAGTGCATCAATGACAGACAGGAAAAAACCCACTGGTCCATCCAACCTGTCCCACACAACTGCGATGCCTTGTACATTGCAATATATACACACCCCAGGTGAAAAAAAACAGATAAAAACCCAGGCCAATTAAGGGGGGAAATAAATCTGTAAAATTCCTCTCCGACTCCCTTAGGCGATCAAAACTAGTGCAGGAGACTCATTTACAATGTTCCTCTGTTTAATATTTCTGGTGAAATTGTAAATGGCTTCTTTTAGAAAAGAACATTTAAGGCTTTGCTGCACGTAATGAGCTGAGGAATTCCGACCCTTCATACAACTAAAGCAGATTGTATCTGCCAGATAATGAAAGATTTCCATTTATGTGGCACCTTATCTCATCTCTCAGAAAGACGTCAAAGTACTACCCGTACAATGAACCGCAGTGCAGAGCACGGGCTGCTCTGGACGTAGGTGGAAAATATGTGCGACTCAGAAGCTCAATGGTGCTCACATTTCTTGTGGGGCCCTCCAAACATGGCACTAGCTTAAGTCAGGAACTCCTGCGCCGTTTGCGAGCTGCCATTCGAAGCACCGCACACAACCGCTGCCTTCTCATTGTGCCTAAATCGCTCTTGTAAGAAATCGTGGATTGAAAGAAATAATAGTCTGTTATGGGTTCCCCAGATCAGCAGTTTGCCTAAGTTAATGACACAGAAAGATTCCAGTCATGTCAGAAAGAGAGCTGTACAGAGAGCTGAATTACGAGGTCAGAACACAAAAACAGGCCTTCAAGGGGGCATAACTAGGCCTGATAAGGGATGCGACAAGGAGCTGTAGGATAAACAAGCTGTCTGCGAGAGGGCAGCAAGACCTTTTGAACAGATAAGAAGGAAAATGACATGAGGGTGGGAGGGGGCTGTCATAGGTCGCCTCCCCCTTGTAATTGGACAATAAGATGGGTAAAAATGATTGACACCAGGATTCCACAAGCCCATCGAAATAAGGTATAAAAACAGACAACCAAGAGAGGAAAACAGGCAGTTAGGGGCGAAGGCTTCCCCGAGGTGGCTACGGCCTAACACCTTGGTCAAGTTTAGCCTCTGAGGTGGCTGACAGCCTAACACCTCCAGCAGCTTGAGGGATGACCCAACGGAAGTGACCGCTGCCGCAGACTGCAGGAATCCACCCAATCCGAGAGCATCGTGCTGCCTCACCGTCCATCCGGTTGTTTCGTTCCGTTCCAGGGCCGTAGATCGCCCTCATCTGTCATGGGTTGCATGTCTACTGTATCTATTTCAATCGCATGTAGTAATATCTGATTATGCTTTAAACTGTAGCTCTTTAATAAAAAGCTTTACAACTCCTAAGACCGTTTGGGTAATCTGTGTGTGACCTGTGATCCAAATCGTACACTCTGTATGTTTTTACTCCAGAAGGTGGAGGTGTCAGGAGATGCCGAGGGGTCCAGGCTGACGAGCTCCTCTGCTGTCCTGGGGTTTCAGCGGTGGCGTTGGCTGTATTGCGGACAGGAAACCTGTCTGTTTCTCCCCTCCCGAACCCGGGGTGATTGCTCGGGGCCTCTTGTGTGTGACCCGGCTGAGGCCAACTAATTCAGCAACTAATTCTCATCCTTGTTTTCAAATCCCTCTCTCCCCCCCCCCTCTCTCTGTAACCTCCTCCCGCCCTACAACCCTCCGAGATCTCTGCGCTCCTCCAATTCTGGCCTCTTGCGTATCCCCGATTTCCATCGCTCTACCACTGGCGGCTGACCCTGGGATCTTCGTGTTTCGTTTTGCCTCAGCTACTCACTGGATGCATGATTGGGGGAGTAAAACCTGGCCTTGTTGTCTCCCTGTGCAGAATAAGATCAGGGACAGTGACTATTATATTTTATATCTACTGCAATAATAAATAGCAGGCAGTGAGTTTAAAACTGTAATTCAAGACTCTGAACTGACTCACCATCTTATCGCATTACAACAGTTTCACATTTTTCACCCGCCCCCCCCCCCCCCCCACCTCCATGTATTCAGTTACCACCCTGTACTATGTGGGAGAGTTCAGTTCTGCAATTAACCCCTTAGGTACTGCGTTTTGTCTGCATCTTCCAAAACATGCACATACTTTCAAACGGGTGCCCACAGAACAGTCAATGCACTTCAAAGACATTCATTGTACCTGATGTCTTTTGAGGTGTTTCTGAGAGATGAGATAAGATCACACATCAATGGAATTCTCTGTATATCTTGCAGATACAATCTGCTTTAAACAACGTGCCTCAGCTCATTATTGGCAGCAGCATCGTAAATGTTTTTTATAAATAAAAGAACCCACAATCTCACAGAAATATTCAACGCAGGATCTTAACATTGAATCCACTTATGATGGTGCTGCACAGAATGACCAGAGGAATTCTTACCCATGTCAGGGCACTGCAGAGGTGATATCTGTGGCTCAGCATTCTCGCCTCTGAGTCAGAGGGTTGTGGGTTAAATTTCCACTCCAGGGACTTGAGCACATAGTCCAGGCTGACACCTCAGTGCAGTGCTGAGGGAAGGCTGCGCCGTCGGAGGCGTTTTTCAGATGAGACGTTAAACCGGGGTCCCATCTGCCCTCTCGGGAGGACGTAAAAGTTCCCATGGCATTATTCAAATAAGAGCAAGGGAGTTTTCCCGGTGTTCTGGCCAACATTTATCCCTCAACCAACACTTAAAACAGATGATCTGGTCATTACCACATTGCTGTTTGTGGGAGCTTGCTGTGCGCAACTTAGCTGCTGCGTTTCCTACATCACAACAGTGACTACACTTCAAAAGTACTTCATTGGCTGTAAAGTGCTTTGGGACATCCTGTCATGAAAGGCGCTATATAAATGCAAGTTCTTCTCTTTTTCATTACTTAGCATCTATCAAGCACGATTGAAGTTTACAACACAGAAAGGGGCCATTTAGTCCAGTGTGTCTGTGCCAGCTGTGCTGAACAATCCAAATCTAATCCCACTGCCCCGCACTCTCCCTGAGATGTGGGAGTGCTTGGTGCTGACAGTGAGAAAAATGGGTCATGTTCCATTCCCTGGCAGCAGTGCGCTCACTGGGATGAATGCTAACTTATCATTCTTGACATTAAATGAAAGCAAACAGTTCCTTTAATGGGACTGCAATTACAACGAAGAAAGACTTTCATTAATAACTAGGGAAAGAACCTCAGGATCTAGAACTTTCTGCAACTGAGCGAGTGTGAAGATTATCAGAACAATTATTAAAGTTTCCTCAGCTGCATTAACACTCTGCAATACACAATCCCCAATGTGCCTTATAAAGGGCTGTCTGAGCACCAGCCCCTGGGTCAGATGGTTTATTGGTGCCGAGCACACTAACTGAGCCACACGACCAGGAATGTGCCAGGTTTGATTCCCCAGTCTGTGCTAGAATTGGCCCAAAGCCCCCTGGATGAGGGAGGGGAAAAATTAGCCAGGGTTCCTGAATCATTGGATTTGAGTTCTCAGTTAGGTTCTAAGGGGGAAAAATTGGGTTGATTTGCGCCTCTCGTTAGCGCCCCCGGGGGTGGTAACAGGGCGCAAATCCCCTAGTGCCCGGGCGCGACGCCGCTAACACCTCCTGCAAAATTCAGTGGGAGGTTAGCGGCGGTGGTAGCCGGTAGCACCCCGCGGCGTTACGCACCTGCGATTATGTCATTGCCGTGCGCAGCACCCCAGCCGCAAACTTGTCTTGCGCCCCCTGTCCTATCACCGAGCGATATGTCCGACAGGGTCAGGGTGGCGTTTTTACAGCCGCGACGGCAGTAGTTAAAGGGCACTGCAGGGGAGGAGGCCTGCAATGATGCGCGCTATGTGCTGACGCGTGTGGCGCTGTTGCACGTAGCACCTCGATATTCAGTTGTAGCGCCCCAAGGAGTTGGAGTGCTCCACCTCCTGCTTGGGGCGCTACAGCTGAATTTCAGGCGGTGGGGCGCTAATTTTTTCAGGCGCTAAAATTAGCGCCCCAGCGACATTAGCGCCCCAAAAGGGGCAACACCAAATTTTCCCCCCTAATTGCTTCGTTTCCACAGTATTTTAACCAGTCTACACATAGATAGGCACTTCAATGTTTCAAATTCACCACACATTTGGTGGAAAGTGCGCATGTTCGGTTGATGGGTGAAGACTGGTTCAGGGCTGGTTGTGCGTGTTCGGTTGATGGGTGAAGACTGGTTCAGGGCTGGTTGTGCGTGTTCGGTTGATGGGTAAAGACTGGTTCAGGGCTGGTTGTGTGTGATCGGTTGATGGGTAAAGACTGGTTCAGGGCTGGTTGTGCATGATTGGATGATGGGTGAAGACCGGGTCAGGGCTGGTTGTGCATGTTCGGTTGATGGGTGAAGACCGGGTCAGGGCCGGTTGTGTGTGATCGGTTGATGGGTGAAGACCGGGTCAGGTCCGGTTGTGTGTGTTTGGATGATGGGTGAAGACTGGGTCAGGTCCGGTTGTGTGTGTTCGGTTGATGGGTGAAGACCGGGTCAGGGCCGGTTGTGTGTGTTCGGTTGATGGGTGAAGCCTGGGTCAGGGCTGGTTGTGCGTGATTGGTTGATGGGTGAAGACCAGGTCAGGGCCGGTTGTGTGTGTTCGGTTGATGGGTGAAGCCTGGGTCAGGGCTGGTTGTGCGTGATTGGTTGATGGGTGAAGACCGGGTCAGGGCCGGTTGTGTGTGTTCGGTTGATGGGTGAAGACTGGTTCAGGGCTGGTTGTGATGGCCGCCACAGCTAAATAGCTTGCACGTAAAGTAATTTAATGAGGTGCGGAGGGTGTCTGGCGCTCGTGGAGCTGTAGCCCATCGAAGAGTCAGAGGCTTCAGGACAGAAGGAAAGGGCCCAAAGAAGAACATTGAGAATAAGAGGTTGCTTTTATCTCTTACACATTGAATTACCAGGTACTGAATGCTAATTATCTGCATGCAGGTCTGTGGCTAAAGTTCCAAGAGGCTAGAAATTCCAGTCAAGCCGCAACAGCAGTAGATCTTTGACAGGCCAGGACTTCTTCTTGGGTTTGGGACACTGCTCTTGACCTTGTCCCAAGTCCAAGGACATTTGCATATTGTGGGTGGGTGCCTGTGCATTTTTAGTGCTACTGGGGCACCCACCTCAGGTTTGACGGTGGGGGAGGCAGTTTCCCCTCAGCATCTTCTCTAAAATATATTGTAGGATCCTTTTTCCGATTAGAGCCACAAGGGGATGCTGTAGTGCGCGCAGTTTAAACCCTGAAGCCCAATCTGTGCAGCACGCACCACCTCCTGCTAGAAACAAAGTGTCAAAGTACAAGTAAAGCTGTCAAGGCTCATTTTGCTTTAAGAATATTAACTACATTTATGTACCTCACTCTGCAAATAAACACTTCAATAGCACATAACCATCTGTACTATACAGGGGCTGCAACCTCTCATACTGAATACATACATGGGCCACGGGGTCCTCTAGGCTGCAAAAATCACAGTCGTCCTGGGAGTCCGTGAAGGTGTTTTAAAAAACGGCTATACCCTGTGCAACACTCTCCACCCCAGATCCCCAAAGATGCAGGGAAGGACTCCCGCATAGAGCGCCTTCCACTGGGGTCCCCCACCTCCTTCAGATGGCAAGGTGACACGCCAGGGCTTGTCCGGACAGGAGAGGAGAGTGTGGAAGTGGAGAGTGTGCAGGAGCAGCCCGTACAGGAAAGCCCTCCGCACAGTGTGGAACAGCACGGAGGGAATTTCCATGAGATGGCTCAAGTTATGAGGCGCAGGTTCCCGCAGGAGGTATCAATGCTCCCGAATGGGGGTAATATCTGGCAGGATCCCTCCATACACTCGAGGCTCCACCTAATGGAGTCAGGGCCAAGGGCGGCCTTCAATGTCTGGATGCCTTTGGCCGCGAGCTGGGCGTAGCGGCAGAACCTGCAGTGACACCCAACCCGCATCACCGCCATCCAGCACATCCCTGACTCCGGTTACCCTCGCATCCTGGGCCCTCTGTTCCATCATCCAGTACATCCCTGACTCCGGTTACCCTGACAGCCCGGCCCTCTGCTCTGTCATCCAGCACATCCCTGACTCCGGTTACCCTCACAGCCCGGCCCTCTGCTCTGTCATCCAGTACATCCCTGACTCCGGTTACTCTCACAGCCCGACCCTCTGCTCCATCATCCAGCACATCCCTGACTCCGGTTACCCTCACAGCCCGACCCTCTGCTCCGTCATCCAGCACATCCCTGACTCCGGTTACCCTCACAGCCCGGCCCTCTGCTCCATCATCCAGCACATCCCTGACCCCGGTTACCCTCACAGCCCGATCTCTGCTCCATCATCCAGCACATCCCTGACTCCGGTTACCCTCACAGTCCGATCTCTGCTCCGTCATTCAGCACATCCCTGACTCCGGTTACCCTGACAGCCCGACCCTCTGCTCCGTCATCCAGTACATCCCTGACTCCGGTTACCCTCACAGTCCGACCCTCTGCTCCATCATCCAGCACATCCCTGACTCCGGTTACCCTCACAGCCCGGCCCTCTGCTCCGTCATCCAGCACATCCCTGACTCCGGTTACCCTCGCATCCTGGGCCCTCTGCTCCATCATCCAGCACATCCCTGACTCCGGTTACCCTCACAGCCCGACCCTCTGCTCCATCATCCAGCACATCCCTGACTCCGGTTACCCTCACAGCCCGGCCCTCTGCTCCGTCATCCAGCACATCCCTGACTCCAGTTACCCTCACAGCCAGGCCTTCTGCTCCGTCATCCAGCACATCCCTGACTCCGGTTACCCTCACAGCCCGACCCTCTGCTCTGTCATCCAGCACATCCCTGACTCCGGTTACCCTCACAGCCAGGCCCTCTGCTCCGTCAGCCACGTGCCGGCCAAGCCAGCCACACGGCGGTGTTTTGAGCGGAGTAGCAGCTCTGCCAAGACAGCCGCTGCCTATGACGAAGGAGAGCTCCTCCATGTTCCAGACCCTGATATGATCATGATGGAAGACAGGCAACTCCCGCAAGGCTGTTTGTAGGCCTTGCAACTTGATGAAAAGGAGCTGCTGGTCACAACTCGGGCTGTGCAGTTGGCAGAGGGAAATGGTCGGCAATGCTCACACTCCATCTGGGAGGATCCTCGATGTACAGGTATCTCTGCAGGGTCTGAAGGCAGAAAGTCGCAACCTGGGTGCGGAGGCATACCAGCACCTGACCGCCCTCCGTAAGCGGGAGACTCAATGCTTCCCCCTCAAGAAGTTGCTGAATCTTAAACCTTTGTGACAAATTCAGGGGGAGGGATCAAAGCGACCAACCCGTAAGAAAGAAAAGAAAGACTTGCATTTATACAGTGCCTTTCACGACCACTGGATGTCCCAAAGTACTTTACAGCCAATGAAGTACTTTTTGAAATTGAGTCACTGTTGTAATGTAGGAAACATGGCAGCCAGTTTGCGCTCAGCAAGCTCCCATGAACAGCAATGCGATAATGACTGGATAATCTTTTAGTTTTTTTTTAGTGATGTTGATTGAGGGATAAATATTATCCAGGACACCAGAGATAACTTCCCTGCTCTTCTTCAAAATAGTGTCATGGGATCTTTTATGTCCACCTGAGAGAGCAGACGGGGCCTCGCTTTAAGGTCTCATCCGAAGGACGGCACCTCCGACAGTGCAGCACTCCCTCAGCACTGCACTGGAGTGTCAGCCTAGCTTTATGTGCTCAAGTCTCTGAAATGGAACTTGAACCCACAACCTTCTGACTCAGAGGCAAGGGTGCTACCAACTGGGCCACAGCTGACACCACAGTATAGCGGCCACCAGTTGGTTTAGGGCCAGCGCTCGACCCATGTAGGACAGCACTCAGAGCAGGTCCTGTCCAGCACCCTAGGCAAGTGGCGACTTTGGTGTCGAGCTCTTGCCAGTTTGCCAGCCAGGCTCCCTTGGCAGTAGGCTCCCAGGTACCGGAGGTGGCTGGTGCTCCAGGCAAAAGGTCGGAACTCCTCTGGCAGGGAGTCCACCCGCCACTGCCCCACCAGCAGTCCAGAACATTTGTCCCAATTGATCCTTGTGGAGGATGTGGCCGAGTACACTTGCTGGCACTTGTGTATCCTCTGCAAGTCAGTGGGAACCATGACCACGAGGAGTACGTTGTTGGCTTAAGCCGAGAGGACAACCTCCACTCCTGGTCTGTGCAGAATCAGTCCCGATAATCTCCTTCGCAAGAGGCGTAGGTAAGGCTCCACGTAAATGATGTATAATTGGCCACACCCGGGACATCCCTGACGCACTCCTCGCCCAAAGTGAAGGGTGGCTGTGAAAGATCCATTACCCTTAATCAGACACTCTGTGGCATCTCAGAAGTTGGATCCAGGCAATGAAATGCACCTTGAACCCGAATGCCCGCGGGGTCCCGAACAAGTATTCATGATCCACCCTGTCGAAAGCCTTCTCCTGATCTAGTCATGGAGCCCTTTACTATCATGGGGCCCTTTACAATAATGGAGTTCTTTACAAAAATGGAGTCATGCACTATCATATCATTTGAGCCAATCAGATGGAAGTATGACAAATACTTTGCATATCAAGTGGGGCACCTGAGGTGTGATGAACAGAGGCGTGCTAGATTCTCAGACTTTTGTGCATGTTGGTGAGACATGTTGTCACACAGCATGGGTAATAGGCCAATGACTGGTCCGATAACTAATTAATAACCATTAAAGCTTTTTGTAGTTTACGAGCTAGGAATATTTTCAAAAATAGCAAAGATTCAGGGCAGAACGTTTCCTCTTGACTCTGAATAATCGAGAGTACATTAATTATTAAGTATGGAAGTTGTGTGTAAGAAAAAGCAATGTAAAATGAAACAGAGCCTAAAATGAATTGCATAGAATTAGTGATTACAGACAGACATTCCATTGGAGAACCGGACATGAGTTAATTACATAAAGACCAGTAAATTATTATGCCTTGTGCTCATTTTAATTTCAGTCTAGTTTATGTGCAGTTGTTTATTTCTAGTAATTCCCAGTTCGTCGCATTTGCCGTGTAAACAGTATAGTATCAGTTCAGGATTTCCTGTTCTAATCAGCTATCCCTGTTTGTCGCACTCGTTGCTTTTTATATTATATGGAGCCAGCTGAACTCTTTCTTAGTGCGCCGCCTAAATAACTGGAAATCCACTTCATAAGATATCCTCAATCACTTGGCTGAGATCAGACATCTCAAAGGGTTGTGGAATGCACTGCTCCAGAGGCTATAGATGCAGAATCGATTGAGCAGTTTGAAAGGGAGCTAAACACTTGGGAGGTAAGCACTTGGGAGGTAAGCATATTCCTGTGTCATCTAGTTGGGGTTTCTGCAGAACAGCCAGGTTTCTTTTAATTGGGACTGGAGGTTATCGTATGAACCAATCAGATCAGTCAAAAAGCAGGACTGAAGGCTGTTAGAACCAATTAATCAGATGTTTTTTATCCAACAGTTGTTTGCACACAAGTTTGAGGCCAAAACATTTTTAAGATGAGCTGATGGTTTCAGAAAGTTGCAGTTACAGTGTTTTTAAGAAGTTATATGTAACAAGCTGCTGACATGCTGGCTCTGAATGCACTCACAGTTTTTAGTGTTACATCAGATTACTGGCAATTCTGTGGGTGGATTCTGGGACAGGACATGTTTCTGCCCTGCCATGCCAGCGCACTAGATCCTGACCCTGTCTGAGGTTTCTCACACATGCTCTTGCTGATGCTGCTGGGAACTTATTATCATAAATTAAAATGAGCAGCAATTGGGTTGGAGTTGCCAAATCCCACAACTTAGGAATGTAGGAACAGGAGTTGGCCATTCAGCCCCTCGAGCCTGTTCCGCCATTCCATATACCTGCCTTTGCCCCATATCCCTTAATACCTTTGCTTAACAATAATCTATCAATCTCAGATTTAAAATTTACAATTGATCTAGCATCAATAGCCATTTGCGGAAGAGAGTTCTAAACTTCTTCCACCCTTTCTGTGTAGAGGTGTTTCCTAATTACACTCCTGAAAGTCTGGCTCTAATTTGTAGACTATGCCCCCTAGTCCTAGAATCCCCAACCAGCGGAAATAGTTTCTCTCTATCTACCCTATCTGTTCCCCTTAATATTCTGAAAACTTCGATCAGATCACCCCTTAACCTTCTAAATTCTAGGGAATACAACCCTAATTTGTGTAATCTCTCTTCATAACTTAACCCTTGAAGTCTGGGTATCATTCTGGTAAACCTACGCTGCACTCCCTCCAAGGCCAATATATCCTTCCTACGGTGTGGTGCCCAGAGCTGCTCACAGTACTCTAGGTGTAGTCTAACCAGGGTTTTAGCTGCAGCATAACTTCTACCCCCTTGTATTCTAGTCCTCTAGATGTAAAGGCCAGCATTCCATTTGCCTTTTTAATTGTTTTCTGTACCTGTTCATGACATTTTTTTGATCTGTGAACCTGGACCAACAAGTCTCTTTGAACATCCAGGCCTAGAAATTCAGTTGCATGCGCCAGCCGTTAGCGCCTTAGGAGGAGTAGATCTCGAGCGCTAGGCACTTAGCGGGCGGGCGCAGCGCGATCTGCGCCTACGCCCAACTTCAGTAGACATTTAGCGCCGGCACAAAGTGTTTGCGCGCGCTCAGCTGCGCGCGCAGATTATGACGTCATTTCCTCGTGCAACGCCCTTTGTGCGCCCCAATCCGGAACTTCAGTCGCGCCCGCCCAATGTGGGCGTGGCGGTCCTAAGAACTGTGAAATGGAACGCAGCAGAGGCCATGCGGGCCGCGGGGAGCGCAAATTAAAGGGCACTTACCCTGAACTATAAAGGCCAGCCATTTTGCAGCAATCACTCTTGTGCAACGGATTTATGGACAGAGACCAAGGAAGAGAGCTTACTGCTTTGGCCCAACATAGGAGAGGTATTTTTGGCTTCAGGCCAAAGCTTGGCAATTCGCCTTCATTGTGAGGTCATTGTTTGCCAGTATATTATGGGGGCTGCACGGGGTGCCAACCCTCAGTTTCAGCATTATGTGCGAAGGGCTCGCAGACGCTGTGTGAGAGGGGCAGCCCTGGCTAGACGCAGAGGGGGCAACAGGCGTCGGCAACGTAGGCCTTACCCACTCAGGAAATACCGCCAGCAGGTGTCCTATCTCACCATGCCTGCCGCGAAGTGTGTTAGGAGGCTGCGCTTCAGAAGGGAGGTGGTTGCAGAGATCTGCCAGCTGCTTCACAGAGATCTGCGTCCACAGCTGATGTGCAGGACGTCTCTGTCGGTGGAAGTGAAGGTCACGGTGGCTCTGAACTTCTATGCAAGCGGCTCCTTCCAAGCCGCTGCTGGGGACATTGCTAACATATCCCAGTTTGCCGTGCATTGCTGCATCCGCCAGGTGACCAATGCCCTTTTCAGAAGGAGACACCAATTCATCTCCTTCCCCATGACCCTGGAGAAGCAGCAGCAGCGTGCAGTGGGATTTGCAAGAATAGCGGGCTTCCCCATGGTGCAGGGCGCCATTGACTGCACGCATGTGGCTTTGCGGGCACCTATCGACAATGCCGAGGATTACCGCAACCGGAAGGGCTACCATTCCCTCAATGTACAGCTGGTGTGTGACCACAGGCAGCGCATCCTAGCTGTCAATGCCCGCTTTCCAGGCAGCAGCCACGATGCATTTATCCTGCGACAGACTACTGTGGCTGACATGTTCCAGGCACAGCCTCCCCCAAGAGGATGGCTTATCGGGGACAAAGGCTAGCCTTTGTGTACCTGGCTCATGACCCCGCTCCGCGCACCCAGGACCCCTGCTGAGGAGGCATACAACGAAAGCCATCAAGCCACTAGGAACATCATAGAACAAACGATTGGCATCCTCAAGCAACGGTTCCGCTGCCTGGATCGTTCCGGCGGATCTCTGCAGTATTCGCCGGAGAGAGTCTCCCAGGTTGTGGTCGTTTGCTGCATGCTGCACAACCTGGCTATCCGCAGGACTCAGGCACTGCCACCTCATGCTGGAGCACCACCTCAGGAGGAGGAGCATGAGGAGGAGGAGGAGGAGGAGTACCAGCCCAGGAGGGAGGCACAAGGTCCAAGGGCCGCCCGTCGGCGGCTTATTGAACGTCACTTCTAGGCCCCCTGTCAGGGAATGGCTTGTGGCAATGAAGGGACCTGAATGCAGCCGCTCCGCAAGCCCTCAGCCGGTTAAGGCAACAACCACTTCAAACATCAAACATGGACAAGCTGAATAAATAAAATGCTTTATTGAACAAACTCAGGGCCCTTCCCACATGAAACCCAAAAACAGATAACACCCCCAAAAAACAGTCACACACATGACTCACTCCCACAACCTGGGGAGGAATAACAAAACATTTCCACAAAAATGGCCTTCTTCCTCGGCCTTACAAAAACAACCATCCCCATAAACAAAACAACCATCCCCATATAAAAACAACCATCCCCATATAAAAACACATTTGCCCACACCCTCTACTTTGTGGCCCGCGAGGGCGATTCCTTGCCCAGCCTTTTGCGGCCCCTGGCCGCCCTGCTGCTCCTCCTCAAAGTGTGCCCAGTGGCTGCTGCAAGGCTGGGGGAAGGCTCCTGAGGGGCACATGGCGTGACGGCAGATGCCCTTGGGGGTCGGCCTAGACGAGCTCTGGCCCTCGAGGGGCCGGCTGGTGACTGCTGCAGCTGTGGCTGGGCAGCAGCAGTCTCTCCAGCAGCTCGTCGCAGCTCCACTGGGGGAGTGGCAGTGGCGGCTGCAGGAATGGGGGCAAGCTGGCTGATGGCAGGCGCTCGCTGCTCGCCTGAGACACTGGCACTCGCCCGGGCCAGCACTGCAGCATGCGCAGCAATCTGCTGAAGGACAGACCGCTGTGCTGCTGCAGCGTGGCGGGTGCCCTGGCGATGCCTGGCTGACACAGCGAGTGTGGCAGCAGTGAGTGCCCGTACTGCCCTGGTCTGTGCCCGCATCAGACCAGCCAGCGACTGCACAGCACCACTGATCACCTGGCCACTCGCTGCGTGAGCTGCCCCGAATTCGGCCCGACTCGCGGCCTGTGCTGCCCCGAATTCGGACCGACTCGCGGCGTGTGCTGCTTCGAATTGTTCGAAACTCCTGGCCTGTGAGGTGCTGAAATCGGCGACACTATGAGCCAGGGACTCGATGGCCTCAGGCAACCGTGCCACAACCCCCATGAACTCGGTGTGCCGGCAATCCGAGTCCACGGACATTTGATCGAGGAGGCGCACCTCCTTGGCGAGGACCGTCTCTGGACTGGAGGCCGGACTCTCCCTCTGGGGAGAAGGCCGCCGAGCTGCCCGACCCTTCCCGCGTTGCTGCACGCCACTGGGCACAGGAGCTACACTCCCCTCCGACACTTCCCCCTGGCTCTCCTCCAGGGAAGACGTGTCCCCTTCATTGGCATCCCCTGGCGCGGCTGAGGGTTCCCCTGATGGGCCGCCTTCCTCTTCCTCTTCCTCCTCCTCCTCCTCCTCTTCCGAGGGGCTGTCACTGGCAGCTTCAGGGACCTCCTCCTCACCATCTGAAAGCAGGAAGGCACAAGAGTAGCTTTAGAGTGAGGAGAGGGCGTCAGCGAGGGAGGCATGAGTGGTGGCATTCAGCGCATTAGTCGGACAGTGGCAAAGGATGTAGATCTGAAGCGCAAGTGGGATGAGAGAGGTCCAAAAGGTGATGTCCTTACCATTGGTGCCCAGAACAGGGTCGGCATCTCCAGATGCAACGGGGCCAATCACCCGGGCACCCATGAGGCTACCCTCGCGCTCTTCAAGGTCACTGAGCTGCTGGATCTGGGGACGGCCTCCCCCGGTCACAGTCCGGCTCTTCTGATTGTGTGCCAGCTTGGCCTGCAAGAGAAAGGACGGCCTCTAAGTACAGTGTGGTGCCCTGATCTTGTGTGCACTGCCTCCCATGGTCGCATAGCTTGGCCAGTGTGGTGCCCTGATCTTGTGTGCACTGCCTCCCATGGTCGAATAGCTTGGCCAGTGTGGTGCCCAGATCTTGTGTGCACTGCCTCCCATGGTCGAATAGCTTGGCCAGTGTGTAAAGTGCAGAATGTGCAATTGATGTTCATGCCAGTCCCATAGCTGCTGGATGAGGGCTGGCCATTAGGGCTTTTAGGTCCCTTTGCCCATAATGTGAGGTGCACATGCAAGGATGAGGAGGACACTGGAAAGGGGACTCACCCTGACAATCCTTGTGAGGTCATTGAACTTTTTCCGGCATTGGACACCGGTCCTGGGGACCTCGCTGTTGGATGTGACCCTGTGGGCGACCTCCCTCCAGGCTTTCCTGTAGACGCTGGTGGCAGGCTTCTTGCCACTGTCCGGGAACAAGAGTTTGCGTCTCCTCTCCAAAGCCCTAACCAGCACCCTCAAATCATGGCCAGTGAAGCGCTGCGCTCGTTCACGGGCCTTCTGCATCTTTCCCGGCGCTATTTCTGTTCAGCAGCAGTGTTTAGGCCTAGTTGGAGGGCTGCAGTGTCCAGGGCGTGGCACCAGACGAACTCGACCCTTCCCCCTTTAAGAGCTGGCCGGTGCCAGGGTGTCTGCTGTCAATCAAGAAATGACCGCACCTGCGCTGCGCCCGGCCTCGGCGGCTTAGCTCAGCACCGCCGGCTTTGCGCCTAAAGATAGTTGTGTAACACCAGTTTTAGCGCTCGAGCAAACTCTTAGGGCGAAGCTACTGAATATCGGCGAAGTGGCCTCGACTTTGCGCCGGGCGCAAACTTTAGCGGCCGCCCGACTTTTCCGCCCCAAAAGTGGCTATACTGAATTTCTAGGCCCCACTGTTTTTAGCTTTTTACCATTTAGAAAGTACCCTGTCCTATCCTTTTTAGGTCCAAAGTGGATGACCTCACATTTACTTACATTGAAATCCATTTGCCACAGTTTTGCCCATTCACTTAATCTGTCGATATCCCTTTGTAATTTTATGCTTTCATCTGCACTACCTATAATGCCATCTATCTTTGTGTCATCGGCAAATTTGGATGTATGACTTTCTATGCCATCATCCAAGTTGTTAATAAATACCGTGAATAGTTGAGGCCCCAACACAGATCCCTGCGGGGCATCACTAGTCACATCCTGCCAGTTAGAGTACCTGCCCATTATCCGTACTCTCTGTCTCCTGTCGCTCAGCCAATTTCCTAACCAGGTCAATAATTTGCCTTCAATTCCGTGGGCTTCTACCTTACATAACAGTCTCTTATGTGGAACTTTATCAAATGCCTTCTGGAAGTCCATATAAATAACACCCATAGACATTCCCCTGTCCACTACTTTAGTCACCTCTTCAAAAAATTCAATCAGGTTTGTCAGGCATGACCTACCTTTCACAAATCCATGCTGGCTCTCTCTGATCAACTGAAAATTTTCGAGGTGTCCAGTCACCCTATCCTTAATTATAGACTCTAGCAATTTCCCGACAACAGGTTTGCCCAGTTTACTGTGGACAATCTCTGCCTCATCCCGTTGAAGTCAGCTTTACCTAAATCTAGAATCTTAGTAGCTGTTTCGTGTTTCTTCCTTTCAAACACTACGTTGAACTCGATCATGTTATGATCGCTATTAGATAAATGTTCACGCACTGTTAGGCTGTTAACTAAATCTGGCTCATTACTCATTACTAAATCTAATATGGCTTGCCCCCTTGTTGCCTCTAGGACATATTGTTGTAGAAAACTATCCCGGAAACACTCAAGAAATTCACTACCTTTCTGACAGGTGCTAGTCTGCTTATCCCAATCTATATGAAAGTTAAAATCCCCCATTAAAACCACACTGCCTTTGCTACACGCTTGTTTACTCTCCGCATTTATACAATCTAGCATTTCAGAGCTGCTACCAGGGGGCCTGTACACAACTCCCACTACAATCTTACATCGTTTCCTATTTCTTAATTCAACCCATAAGGTCTGCACTGGCTGCTTACCTCTCTTTAAATCCTCTCATCATTGAAGTGATTTCAACCTGAATCACGAAGGCTACTTCTCCCCCTCTGCCATTTCCCCGATCTTTTCTGTAGACCTTATAACCTGGTATATTTAGTTCCCAGTCCTGACCGTCTTGCAGCCATGTCTCAGTAATGGTTACCATATCATACCTTCCAATTTGAATTTGCGCCTGCAGTTCATTCAATTTATTCCTTATACTCCGTGTGTTTGTATAAAGAACGCTTATTTGGGCCACACACCATCGCCTGTCCTTCAGCTCTGATGTTTTACTCACATGTTTCTAATTTCTTTCTCCTGGTTTAATCACTTTACATCTTTTAGCCTTCTCTTTACATGTAGTGCTTACAACACAATTTCTGACTGTTACTCTGCTCTCTTCCCTTTGGTTTGTTTTTGAACTACTATTTGTACTACAATTTTCCCCTGAGCCCTTTCCCCCATTTACGAGTTTAAAGTTCTCATAACTGTAATGATCAGTAACTTGTCATTCTGGAATGGTACACTAGGTGGTGCTGTATGTATATAAGAGTGGGCTACCCAGGATGCACTAGGCTACCCACAAGGCAGCAGTCAAGATGGAGGCCACTACAGATACTGTACCTAGTCCACATGTGCTCAATAAAGTGTCTAGCAAAAGCTAGCTGTTCTTAATAAAAACGACTAGTTATTAATGAACATAACATGGTACCAGGAGTGGGTAAGATCTGCTGAAAATTGTGAAAAGCGACATGGAGAATTTGAGGCCACCGGAGTTTTTGAATCTCATGGGAAATGTTGACTACAATTGGCGGACTTTCAAACAACAATTCGAACTCTACATTGCTGCCATCGGATTCGGTACGAAGCCAGACGCAAGAAAAATAGCGTTGCTGCTAATGGCTGCAGGCCCACAGGCGATAGAGGTATTTAATACATTTGTATTTAATCCAGAGGAGAACAGAGAAAATTTAGACGATGTGCTAAAGAAATTTGATACACATTGTTCTCCCAAAAAGAATGAAACCTATGAAAGATACGTGTTCCGTTTGAGGACACAGTGGCAAAATGAGACTTTTGATAGCTTTGTGACTGATCTGAAACTGAAAGCACAGACATGTAATTTCTCTGAGCTGAAAGCATCCATGATTCGTGACCAGATTGTGTTTGGTATTCATGATAAAAAAGTCAGGGAACGTCTGTTGAGAGAAACTGAACTAACATTGGAAAATGCTGTGAATATATGCGAAGCCAGTGAGCTAGCTCGAAAGCACGTGAAGACTTTCAGTGAAATCAATAATGATGCGATTGTAGTAAGTGCTGCTGTCGGTGCTGTGTTCTACAAGGGGAAGCAACATGGGCAGAACAGAAATGAAAAGCAATCGGAGGAAGGAATTTTTAATTGTAAACGCTGTGGTTACAAACACCAGTTAAAACAATGCCCAGCATTTGGAAAAATGTGCACAAAATGTCATGGAAAGAATCACTTTGCCAAACAATGCTTTTCAAAAGTAAAAACAAAGAAAGGGCAACAAGTCCAAGTCAATGTGATTGAGGACACTGATTTAAGTGAGACATTTTTTGTACGAATGGTGTCATGTGACAATGTCAAAAATGATACAGAAAATGTGCAGTCCTCAGATATGGACAATGCTGAACATAACGTCAATGCAGTAAAAGAGGACAAATGGATGATCCCACTGCAGGTAAATGGAGCATTAGTTACATTGAAACTAGACACTGGGGCAAAAGCAAACTTAATCAGTATGAGTGACATTAAAAATATGAACGAAAAGCCCAAAATACAGAAAAAGTCAGTACTACTGAAGGACTATAATGGACAGAAAATAGATAGCTTAGGTATATGTACACTTAAAGTGACAGTCAAAGACAAAGTGCATCATCTCATGTTTTCTGTTGTGGCTGAAGGACTTGATTCACTATTGGGTGACAAAGCTTGTGAGGACTTAGAACTGGTCAAGAGAGTATACCGTATAAACTGTGCCATAAACAGACCAGATGACTCAATGGATTCTGTAGTAAATAATTTCCAGGATGTGTTCAAAGGATTTGGAGTTCTACCATTCACTTACAAGATCCAGCTAAAGGAGGATGCTCAGCCAGTGGTACATGCTCCACGAAGAGTTCCAGCACCCCTGCGTGACCGGCTCAAGAATGAACTGGACAGAATGACCACACTAGGAGTCATCAGGAAAGTCAAAGAGCCAACAGACTGGGTTAACTCCATGGTATGTGTAAAGAAAAAGAACAATGATCTAAGAATATGCATGGATCCAAAGGACTTAAATGCAAACATAAAACGTGAACACTACCAGATTCCCAAGCGAGAAGAAATCACCAGTGAAATGTCAGGTGCCAGATACTTTACAAAGCTCAATGCCTCACAAGGATTTTGGCAACTAAAACTGGATGAAGAGAGCACCAAATACTGTACCTTCAACACACCATTTGGCAGGTATTGTTTCCTCAGAATGCTTTTCGGGATAATATCTGCATCTGAAATCTTTCATAGAGCGATGGAACACATAATTGAAGGTCTGGAAGGAGTTCGGGTCTATGTTGATGACATCATCATCTGGGGCTCCACACTGAAAGAAAACAATGAGAGACTGACTAAAGTGCTACAGAGCATACGCCGGAATGGACTGAAGCTCAACAAAGCGAAGTGTCAGTTTGGCATCCAGGAAGTCACTTTCCTAGGACATAATCTATCTGGTAAAGGAATAGAGCCAGATATGGAAAAAATAAACGCCATACTCAAAATGCCCCGACCCATTGACAAAAAAGGAGTGCTACGCATCATGGGGATGATAAACTTCATTGGAAAGTTCATTCCTAACTTGTCAGCCAAGACAGCCTGTCTGCGAGACCTGCTACGTAAAACAAATGAGTTCGCATGGACAGAAAGACATGAACAAGAGTGGATAAACCTCAAAACAGTGCTGACAACCACACCTGTACTCACCTTCTTTGACCCAACAAAAAGAATCAAAGTGTCAATGGATGCATCAAAAGATGGCCTAGGTGCGGTCTTGCTACAAGCAGAGGGTGAAGATTGGAAGCCTGTTGCCTATGCCTCCAGGTCTATGACTGATACTGAGTGTCGATACGCCCAGATTAAAAAGGAATGTCTAGGCTTGGTAGTTGGACTAGAAAAGTTTCATGGCTACATATATGGACTTCCCACCTTCACAGTTGAGACAGACCACAGCCCACTGGTTGCCATCATAAAAAAGAACCTGAATGAGATGTCTCCAAGGATTCAACGACTCATGATGAAGCTGCAAAGATATGACTTTGAACTGATCTACACACCAGGCAAATACATAGGCCTAGAAATTCAGTATAGCCACTTTTGGGGCGGTAAAGTCGGGTGGGTGCTAAAGTTTGCGCCCGCCGGAAAGTGGAGGCCACTTCGCCGATATTCAGTAGCTTTGGCCAAGGAGTTTGCTCGAGCGCTAAAACTGGCGTTGCACCCCTATCTTTAGGTGCTAAGCCGGCGGTGCAGACTGATACCGCCGAGGCCGGGCGCAGCGCAGGTGCGGTCATGTTTTGATTGACAGCAGACACCCTGGCGCCGGCCAGCTCTTAAAGGGGGAAGGGTCAACTTGGTCTGCTGCCACGCCCTGGATACTGCAGCCCTCCAGCTAGGCCTAAACACTGCTGCTGGAGAGAAATAGCGCCAGCAAGGATGCAGAGGGCCCGTGAGCGAGCGCAGCGCTTCTCTGCCCATGATTTAAAGGTGCTGGTTAGGGCTTTGGAGAGGAGAAGAGATATCTTGTTCCCGGACAGTGGCAAGAAGGCTCCCAAGAGGCTGTACAGGAGAGCCTGGAGGGAAATCGGCCAGAGGGTCACAGCCAACAGCGATGTCCCCAGGACTGGTGACCAATGCCGGAAAAAGTTTAACGACCTCACTCGGTTGGTCAGGGTGAGTACCCTTTCCAGTGTCCTCCTCATCCTTGCATGTGCACCTCACATTATGGGCAAAGGGACCTCAATGGCCTAATGGCCAGCCCTCCTCCAGCAGCTATGGCACTGGCATGAACATCAATAGCACTTTCTGCACTTTACACACTGGCCAAGCTATTCCACCATGAGAGGCAGTGCACACAACAACAGGGCACCACACTGTACTTAGAAGCCGTCCTTTCTCTTGCAGGCCAAGCTGGCCGAGAATCTGAAGAGCCGGACTGTCACCGGGGGAGGCCGTGCCCAGTTCCAGGAGCTCAGTGGCCTGGAGGAGCACGTGGGTCGACTCATGGGTGCCCGGGTGATTGGCCCCGTTGCAATTGGAGATACCGACCCTGTGCTGGGCCCCAATGGTAAGGACATGACCGTTTGGACCTCTCTCGTTCCCCTTGCGCTTCAGATCTACATCCTTTGCCACTGTCCGACCAATGCGCATAATGCCACCACTCATGCCTCCCTCGCTGACGCCCTGTCCTCACTCTAAAGCTACTCTTGTGCCTTCCTGCTTTCAGCTGGTGAGGAGGAGGTCCCTGAAGCTGCGAGTGTCAGTCCCTCGGAAGAGGAGGACGACGAGGAGCAAGAGGAAGGCGGCACATCGGGGGAACCCTCATCCGCGCCAGGGGATGGCAATGGAGGGGACACGTCTTGACTGGAGGAGAGCCAGGGGGAAGTGTTGCAGGGGGGTGTAGCTCATGTGCCCAGTGGCGTCCAGCCACGCGGGAAGGGTCGGGCAGCACGGCTGCCTTCTCCCCAGAGGGGGGAAGTGTTGCAGGGGAGTGCAGTTGCTGGGCCCAGTGGCGTCCAGCCACGCGGGAAGGGTCGGCCAGCTCGGCGGCCTTCTCCCCAGAGGGAGAGTCCGGCCTCCAGTCCGGAGACGGTCCTCGCCCAGGAGGTGCGCCTCCTTGATCAAATGTCCGCGGACTCGGATCGTCGCCACACCGAGTTCATGGGGGTTGTGGCACGGTTGCCTGAGGCCATTGAGTCCCTGGCTCATAGTATGGCCGAGTTCGGGGCCTCACAGGCCAGGGGTTTCGACCAACTCGCGGCAGCACAGGCCAGGGGTCTCGAACAATTCGGGGCATCACAGGACGCGAGTCGGGCAGAATTCAGGGCACCACAGGACGCGAGTCGGTCCGAATTCAGGGCAGCACAGGCAGCGAGTGGAGAGTTGACGAGTGGTGCCGTGCAGTCACTGGCTGGTCTGATGCGGGCACAGACCAGGGCAGTACGGGCACTCACTGCTGCCACACTCGCTGTGTCACGCACGCATCGCCAGGGCACCCGCTGCGCTGCTGCAGCACAGCGGTCTGGCCTTCACCAGATTGCTGCGCTTGCTGCAGTGCCAGCCCGGCCGACTGCCAGTGTCTCTGGCGACCAGCGAGTGCCTGGCATCAGCCAGCTTGCCCCCATTGCTGCAGCCGCCACTGCCACTCCCCCAGCAAAGCTGTGACGAGCTGCTGGAGAGACTGATGCTGCCCAGCCACAGCTGCAGCAGTCAGCAGCCGGCCCCTCCAGGGCCGGAGCTCGTCTAGGCCGACCCCCAAGGGCATCTGCCGTCACGCATTGTGCCCCTCAGGAGCCTTCCCCCAGCCTTGCAACACCCACAGGGCCCAGGTTGAGGCGGAGCAGCAGGTCGGCCAGAGGCCGGAAAAGCCTGGACAAGGACTCGCCCTCTCGGCGCACAAAGTAGAGTGTGTTGCCAAATGTTTTTTTATATGGGGGTGTTTGTGTTCTGTGTGGGGGGTTTATTTTGGTAAGGCCGAAGATGAAGGCAAATGTTCTTTTATATGGGGGTGTTTGTGTTCTGTATGGGGGGGGTTTATTTTGGTAAGGCCGAAGATGAAGGCAAATGTTTTTTTATATGGGGGTGTTTGTGTTCTGTATGGGGGGGTTTGTCTTGGTAAGGCCGAGGATGAAGGCCATTTGGATGGACAAGTTTTGTTATTCCTCCCCAGGTTGTGGGAGTGAGATATGTTTTTGACTGTTTTTTGGGGGTCTTGTCTGTTTTTGGGTTTCATGTGGGAAGGGCCCTGAGTTTGTTCAATAAAGCTTTTTATTTATTCAGCTTGTCCATGTGTGATGTTTCAAGTGGTTGTTGCGTTAACCGGCTGAGGGCTTGCGGAGCGGCTGCATTCATGTGCCTTCATTGCCACAAGCCATTCCCTGACAGGGGGCCTAGAAGTGTCGTTCAATAAGCCGCCGACGGACGGCCCTTGGACCTTGTGGCTCCCTCCTGGGCTGGTACTCCTCCTCCTCCTCCTCCTCCTCCTCATGGTCCTCCTGCTCGTCCTCCTGAGGTGGTGGTCCAACGTGAGGTGGCAGTGCCTGAGTCCTGCGGATAGCCAGGTTGTGCAGCATGCAGCAAACGACGACGAACTGGGAGACTCTATCCGGCGAATACTGTAGAGATCCGCCGGAACGATCCAGGCAGCGGAACCGTTGCTTGAGGACGCCAATCGTTTGCTCTATGATGTTCCTTGTGGCTTGATGGCTTTCGTTGTATGCCTCCTCAGCAGGGGTCCTGGGCGCGCGGAGCGGGGTCATGAACCATGTACACAAAGGATAGCCTTTGTCCCCGATAAGCCATCCTCTTGGGGGAGGCTGTGCCTGGAACATGTCAGCCACAGTAGTCTGGCGCAGGATAAATGCATCGTGGCTGCTGCCTGGAAAGCGGGCATTGACAGCTAGGATGCGCTGCCTGTGGTCACACACCAGCTGTACATTGAGGGAATGGTAGCCCTTCCGGTTGCGGTAATCCTCGGCATTGTCGATAGGTGCCCGCATAGCCACATGCGTGCAGTCAATGGCGCCCTGCACCATGGGGAAGTCAGCGATCCTCGCAAATCCGACTGCACGCTGCTCCTGCCTCTCTAGGGTCATGGGGAAGGAGATGAATTGGTGTCTCCTTGCGAAAAGGGCATCGGTGACCTGCCGGATGCAGCGATGCACGGCGAACTGGGAGATGTTCGCTATGTCCCCAGCAGCGGCTTGGAAGGAGCCGCTTGCATAAAAGTTCAGAGCCACCGTGACCTTCACTTCCACCGACAGAGATGTCCTGCACATCAGCTGTGGACGCAGATCTCTGTGAAGCAGCTGGCAGATCTCTGCAACCACCTCCCTTCTGAAGCGTAGCCTCTTAACACAATGCGCGGCAGTCATGGTGAGATAGGACACCTGCTGGCGGTATTCCCTGAGTGGGTAAGGCCTACGTTGCCGACGCCTGATGGCCCCTCTGCGCCTAGGCATGGCTGCCCCTCTCACACAGCGTCTGCGAGCCCTTCGCACATAATGCTGGAACTGAGGGTTGGAACCCCATGCAGCCCCCATAATATACTTGCAAACAGTGAAATCACAATGAGTCAAATTTCCAAGCTCTGGCCAGAAGCCAAAAATACCTCTCCTATGTTGGCCCAAATCAGTAAGGTCTCTTCCTTGGTCTCTGTCCAGAAATCCGTTGCACTAAAGTCATTGCAGCAAAATGGCTGGCCTTTATAGTTCAGTCTAAGTGCCCTTTAATTAGCGCTCCCCGAGGCCCGCAGGGCCTCTGCTGCGTTCCACTTCACAGTTCTTAACAGCGCCACGCCCACATTGGGCGGGCGCCACTGAAGTTCCGGTTTGGGGCGCACAAACGGCGTTGCACGACGAAATGACGTCATAAGCTGCGCGCGCAGCTGAGCGCGCGCAAACACTTTGCGCCGGCGCTAAATGTCAACTGAAGTTGGGCGTAGGCGCAGATCGGTCTGCGCCCAGGCGCTAAGTGCCTAGCGCTCGAAATCTACTCCTCTTATGGCACTAACGGCTGGCGAACGCAACTGAATTTCTAGGCCAGTGTGTTAGCAGATGCACTATCCCGAGCACCCACAATGAGTCATGTGAGCTCTACTGAAGAAGACGTGGATGTTCATGTGAGTATGGTCACTGCTGCGCTGCCCATGTCAGACACAAAATCAAAGCAAATAGCAGAAGAAACAGTAAAAGATACAGTATTACAAACAGTAATAGAGAACATTCATCATGGTTGGCCAAAAGATTCCTGTCCAAAATATTTTCACATAAGGTCAGAATTGAGTGTCGCAAGTGGACTATTACTAAAACAGAACAGAATAGTCATTCCACAGGCTCTACGTCAAGACATGCTCAAAAGGATTCATGAGGGACACCTCGGAATTGAAAAATACAAAAGGAGAGCAAGAGACACTGTTTATTGGCCTGGCATAAATAAGGACATTGAGAACATGATAGGCAAATGTGAGACATGTCAGAAACACCAAAACAAACAAGCAAAGGAACCAATGATAGTAGCTGACATACCAACAGCACCATGGCAAAAGGTTGGTATGGATCTTTTTCATTTAAATGGTAAAGACTATCTAATAGTGATTGACTACTATTCTAACTATCCTGAGATGTTGCTGCTGTAAAGCACCACAGCAAGCAGTGTCATAATGCATGTGAAATCCATCTTCGCCAGACATGGAATTCCCAGGATTGCCGTTAGCGACAATGGTCCGTGCTTCAACTGTAAGGAGTGGCAACAGTTTGCAGCACATTATGACTTTCAACACATCACATCCAGCCCTTTGTATGCTCAGTCGAATGGTAAGGCAGAGAAAGGTGTTCAAGTTCTCAAGCAGCTACTGAAGAAAGCGACAGAAAGCAAGTCTGATCCTTATCTCGCCCTGCTGAGCTACCGAGCCTCACCTTTAGACTCTGGTTCTTCACCTGCTGAACTCCTAATGGGTCGCAAGTTGCGTACCACGCTATCCTGCTGTGCAAAAGAAAAGCAGAGTAAGGAACTGAGACAGAGACTTCAACTGTTAAAGCTGAAACAGAAATCATACTATGACAAGTCATCCAAAACTCTGAAACCATTGACAAGGGATGATGTTTTCAGGATTGAGGATCCAGATGCATGGAACAGGAAAGCTACAGTTCTTGAGGAAGTAGGACCAAGGTCATACACTGTTAGAACTGAGGAAGGACAGATTCTCAGGAGGAACCGCTGTTCCCTCCTAAAAACACAAGAGACTATCGAAGAGCAAATCGATGACAATGCCGCAACTGAATCTTGTCACTCACCACCAGAACAATCTAACACAAATACACATACAGGCTCTCATGAAAACACATCAGACTTACCTGTGCTGAGAAGATCCACACGTGAAGTAAAAAAGCCTGATAGACTTAATCTTTGAGTACAAAGGAAACTACATTGAAAATGTATTGACTGTTGAAGATGTTTATGTTGTTATTGATTGATATTGATTGATACTGATTTTGTTTAACCTCAAAGAAAGGGAAATGTAATGATCAGTAACCTGTCATTCTGGAATGGTACATTAGGTGGTGCTGTATGTATATAAGAGTGGGCTACCCAGGATGCACTAGGCTACCCACAAGGCAGCAGTCAAGATGGAGGCCTCTACAGATACTGCACCTAGTCCACATGTGCTCAATAAAGTGTCTAGCAAAAGCTAGATGTTCTTAATAAAAACGACTAGTTATTAATGAACATAACAATAACCGCCCTATTTATCCTTTCTGTTGGACCCTGGTCCCAGACCGGTTCAGGTGAAATTCATCCCAATGGTACAGCTCCTTGCTATCCCAATACTGGTGCCAGTGCCCCATGAAATGGAACCCCTCTTTCCCACACCACTCCTTTAGCCACCTGTTCACTTCCCTAAACAGTTTATCCCTACGCCAATTTGCATGTGGCTCAGGTAATATTCCAGAGATTATAACCGCTGAGGTCCTGTTCTTTAATTTAGCTCCTAGTTCCTGGTACTCCCCAAACAGGACCTCTTGTCTACTCTTCCCTATGTTGTTGGTCCCAACATGGACCACAACGACTGGATCCTCCCCCTCCCTCTCCAATATCCTTTGAAGCCAGTTTGAGATGTCCCTCATCCTGGTACCAGGTAGGGAAACTACCATGTGGGACTCTCGATCTTGCTTACAAAGGATGCTATCTGTCCCCCTAATTATAGAATCCCCTACAACTACCACATTACGCTTCCTCTCCCCCTCCTCCCCCCATAGGGCAGCCTCATAGAAACATAGAAGATAGGAGCAGGAGTAGGCTATTCGGCCCTTCGAGCCTGCTCCGCCATTCAATGAGATCATGGCTGATCATCCAAATTCAGTACCCTGTCCCTGCCTTCTCCCCATATCCCTTGATCCCTTTAGCCTTAAGAAATATATCCAACTCTTTCTTGGATATATTTAATGAACTGGCCCCCACCGCCCTCTGTGGCAGAGAATTCCACAGGTTCACCACTCTCTGGGTGAAGAAATTCCTCCTCATTTCAGTCCTAAATGGCTTACCCCTTATCCTTAGACTATGACCCCTGGTTCTGGACTCCCCGGCCATCAGAAACATCCTTCCTGCATCTAGTCTGTCCAGGCCTGACAGAATTTTATAGGTTTCGATGAGATCCCCTCTCAATCTTCTAAACTCCAGTGAGTATAAGCCCAATCGACACAATCTCTCCTCATATGCCATTCCTGCCATCCCAGGTATCAGCCTGGTGAACCTTCGCTGCACTCCTTCCATGGCAAGAGCGTCCTTCCTCAGGTAAGGCGACCAAAACTGCACACAATACTCAAGGTGTGGTCTCACCAAGGCCCTGTACAACTGTAGCAAGCCATCCTTGTTCCTGTACTCGAACCCTCTTGCTACGAAGGCCAACATACCATTTGCCTTCTTAAACGCCTGCTGCACCAGCATGCTTACCTTCAGCGACTGGTGCACAAGAACACCCAGGTCTCTTTGCACTTCCCCTTCTCCCAATCTATTGCCATTCAAATAATAATCTGCCTTCCTGTTTTTGCCACCAAAGTGGATAACCTCACATTTATCCACATTATAGTGCATTTGCCATGTATCTGCCCAATCACCCAACCTGTCCAAATCGTACTGGAGTTTCACGACATCCTCCTCACAGCATACCCTCCCACCCAGCTTTGTGTCGTCTGCAAATTTGGAGATATTACATCCAATTCCCTCGTCCAGATCATTAATATACATTGTGAACAGCTGGGGTCCTAGGACCGATCCTTGTGGTACCCCACTAGTCACTGCCTGCCACTCGGAAAACGACCCGTTTATTCCAACTCTTCGCTTTCTGTCCGCCAACCAGTTCCCTATCCAAGTCAATACCTTGCCCCCAATCCCATGTGCCTTAATTTTGCACGCTAATCTCTTATGCGGGACCTTATCGGAAGCCTTCTGAAAGTCCAAATACACCACATCCACTGGTTCTCCCTTATCTATTTTACCAGTTACATCCTCAAAAAATTCCAGTAGATTAGTCAAGCATGATTTACCTTTTGTAAATCCATGTTGACTTCGTCCGATCTTGTCACTGCTTTCCAAGCGCTCTGCTATTACATCTTTTATAATGGACTCTAGCATTTTCCCCACTACTGATATCAGGCTTACCGGTCTATAATTCCCCGCTTTTTCTCCACCACCTTTTTTGAATAGTGAGGTAACATTAGCTACCCTCCAATCCATGGGTACTGTTCCAGAGTCTATCGAGTTCTGGAAGATGACCAGCAATGCATCTACTATTTCTAGGGCCACTTCCTTAAGTACCCTGGGATGTAGATTATCAGGCCCTGGGGATTTATCGGCCTTCAGTCCCATCAATTTTCCTAACACCATTTCCCTACAAATACTGATTTCTTTCAGTTCCACCCTTTCATCAGACCCTTTGTTCCCCGGCATCTCTGGGAGGTTATTTGTGTCCTCCTTTGTGAAGACAGTACCAAAATATGTATTTAGTTGGTCTGCCATTTCTTTGTTCCCCATTATAAATTCCCCTGATTCTGACTGCAAGGGACTTACGCTTGACTTCACCAATCTTTTTCTCTTCACATATCTATAAAAGCTTTAACAGTCAGTCTTTATGTTCCCTGAAAGCTTACTCTCAAATTCTATTTTCCCTTTCTTAATTCATCCCTTTGTCCTTCTTTGTTGAATCCTAAACTGCTCCCAATCCTCAGGATTATTGCTTTTTCTGGCCAATTTATATGTCCTCTCCTTGGATCTTATGCTATCCCTAATTTCCCTTGTTAGCCACGGTAGAGTCACCTTTTTTGTTTTATTTTTATGCCAAACTGGGATGAACAAATTCTGTAGCTCATCCATTCGGTCTTTGAATGTTTGCCATTGCCTATCCACTGTCAACCCTTTGAGTGCCATTTCCCAATCAATCCTACCTAACTTGCTCCTCAGACCATCGTAGTTTCCTTTATTTAAATTGAGGACCCTCGTCTCTGAGTCAACTACTTCATTCTCCATCTTAATGAAGAATTCGATCATATTATGATCGCTCTGACCCAAGGGGCCTCGTACAACAAGATTGCTAATTAATCCTTTCTCGTTACATAATACCCAGTCTAAGATGGCCTGATCTCTGGTTGGTTCCTCGACATATTGGTCCAGGAAACCATCCCGTAAACACTCCAGGAATTCCTCCTCCACAGTATTGTTACTAATTTGGTTGGCCCAATCTATATGTAGATTAAAGTCACCCATGATGACTGCTGTGCCCTTATTGCATGCTTCTTTAATTTCCCTTTTAATGCCATCCCCAACCTCCGCCTTACTGTTTGGAGGTCTATATACCACTCCCACTAACGTTTTTTTCCCCTTAGTATTTCTCAATTCTACCCATACAGATTCCACCTCATCAGAGCTAATATCCTTCATTACAATTGTGTTAATCCCTTCTTTAGCCAGTAATGCTACCCCACCTCCCTTTCCTTTTTGCCTATCTTTCCTGAATATCGAATACCCCTGGATGTTGAGTTCCCAGTCTTGGCCATCCTTGAGCCAAGTCTCCGTAATCCCAACCAAGTCGTATTCGTTTACCTCTATTTGCGCAGCCAATTCATCCACCTTATTACAAATGCTCCTCGCATTAAGACACAAAGCCTTCAGGCTTGTTTTTTTAACACTTAGACCTATTAGAATTATTATTTACTGTGGCCACGTTTGATTTAAACCGTTGATTTCTCTGACTGCCACTTTTGTTCTTCTTCCTATCTTTTGCTTTTATCCTTGTTTCCCTTTCCTCTGTCTCCCTGCTCAGGTTCCCAACCCCCTGCCATTTTAGTTTAAACCCTCCCCCACAGCACTAGCAAACAAACCCCCTAGGACATCGGTTCCAGCCCTGCCCAGGTGCAAACCGTCCAGTTTGAACTGGTCCCACCTCCCCCAGAACCGGTTCCAATGTCCCAGTAACTTGAATCCCTCCCCTTGGCACCATTCCTCTAGCCACGTATTCATCTGAAGTATCCTTCTATTTCTACTCTGACTAGCACGTGGCATTGGTAGCAATCCTGAGATTACTACCTTTGAGGTCCTGTTTTTTAATTTATCTCCTAACTCCCTATATTCCGCTTTTAGGACCTCATCCTGCTTTTTACCTATAGTGTTGGTGCCTATATGCACCACGACAACTGGCTGTTCACCCTCCCCTTCCAAGATGTTCTGCAGCCGCTCGGAGACATCCTTGACCCTTGCACCAGGGAGGCAACACACCATCCTGGAGTCTCGTTTGCGGCCGCAGAAATGCCTATCTATTCCCCTTACAATAGAATCCCCTATTACTATAGCTCTACCCCTCTTTTTCCTCCCATTCTGTGCAGCAGAGCCACCCCTGGTGCCAGGAAGTTGGCTGCTGCTGCCTTCCTCTGATAAGCCATCCCCCCCAACAGTACCCAAAGTGGTGTATCTGTTGGAGAGGGGGATGGCCACAGGGGACCCCTGCACTACCTGCCTGCGCCTAGTACTCTGCCTGTTGGTCACCCGTTCCCTTTCTTCCTGTCCAACCTCTACCTGCGGTGTGTCCAACTCCATAAACGCGCTACTCACGATGTCCTGAGCATCGTGAATGCTCCAGTATGCATCCAATCGCAGCTCCAGTGCTGCAATGCGGTCTGTCAGTAGCTGCAGCTGGATGCACTTCCTGCACATGTAGTTGTCAGGGACACCTCCTGCTACAAAGTGCCATGGTCCGCATTCTGGCTGTCCTTCCGACAGTCTTTATCCTTATACGCACAGGTAGCAAGTACATTGTACCTGTTGGATAGGATCAGTTTCTGTGGATCCTCGTTCCCTTTCTTACCTGAGTTCCCCTTACTCTGCACACTATCGGTCACACCAAACCCATTCTGATCCTGCACCTCTCTACGCGGTGTGACCGAAGTCTGGAACAAACTGTCCAGCTACTCTTCCCCCTCCATTATGTGTCGGAGTGAGTCCAACTCGCACTCCAGCTCAATGGCTCTGAGCCAGAGAGATTCGAGATGGAGACATCTACTGCAGACGTATTCGCTCGGGACAGTCTCGCTGTCCACAAACTCCCACACACTGCAGTCCAGACACACAACCTGCCCTGCCATATCTTAGTCTAACCTTATTTTATTTATTTAATTAAAGTCTTTATTCAGTGACTATTTATAGTTATATTAATTAGTTTAACTAGTTAAGTTATAAATTTAATACAGTACATTATAGTTTTCCGATTCTAGTTTAAACCACCCTCCTAGCTTAGAGAGAGAAAACGTTAATACTCACCCACCAATCACCTACCTGCTGTCCTGTGACGTCACTCCTTGGTTTTTGTTGAAATTGTCGGAGGTGCCGCCTCCTCTGATGCTGCCGCCACTTAATACCCGGACTCCCATTGTACAGAGGGTGATGTAGCATGAAATAAGAGGTGTATCTCTTTCAGCTGATATTGGTGAAAATGCTTCAATTTGGAGCCTGAAGAAACTTTGAAGAGAGATTACTGGAGTTACAGAAGAGCAGTGGTAAAATCAAGGGAGTTTTTGGCAGAGGAACATAGGGCAGGATCTTGATCCTGGGACTCCTGTGCGGCCTCATCCTCAACATCCTCTTCCTCCTCATCAGCATCCTCGCCATCATCATCATAGCCCATGAGGAAGAATTTTCTTTCCTCCTGCTGCTGCTCCATCTCATCATCGTCACCATCATCTTCAACATCATCATCTTCCTCCTCTTCACCATTCCCTGTTTCCTTCCTGTGGATGGATCTGCAGGAAACAATAGGTGAGCTTTATCACCATGGGATTAAGGAGACAGAGAAGGGACATCTGGCTCGATTTTAACTCAGCCGTCAGGCGGGTTTTAAGGCATGTGGGGGGTTAAAATCGCAAAACCTGGGCGTCGGGACCCCCCCAACCTGGTTCCCGACACCTAGCCATTTTAACCCAGGCGTGTCTGATGGTCTTTAGGGCCCTTAAACAGCACTCATTGGCCTTTATAATCCCATTTTAACAGGCCCCTGCCTGTTTAACCCTTTTCCCACGTAAAACACGCCTGGTGGGGATCACGCCTGTGAAACCTGGCGTGAGCACTATTGGCTTGCTGACTATCAGCTGCAGGTCAACCATTAAAGAGGAGATTTGATCGGCCATCATTTGCAGGTGGCAGGACTTTGTTGTTTCAGGCCTGGGGCAACTTTTACCAGGCCTAACCACACCTGTGGAAGGTTGGAGCCTCACACACTTCTCCAGTGTGACCTCCTGCGAAACCCCTCTCGCCACCCTCACTCAGCGCTTCCTCAACTGAGGCATCTACCAGAAGCATGGGAGGCCTTTTTTTCCTTCCCTTCTTGGCATTAGAGGACCTCCAGCCCCATTCGCGAAATGACACATGCCACAACTGCAGAAGTTGCCATCAGAATTTTTATGCAAAACAAACAACTGATGGCATTTCACCCAAGTGACTACCCTTGTGACTATTTGTGCTTTATTTTCCTGTTATGCGTGCTCCTACGTAGTGGTTCCCCTGTGGCTTCAGCAGATGTGGAGGCCCCTTGCTCACTTTCCTGCTGCTCCTGTCTCAACACCTTTGGCGGGCGTCCTCTGGGGTGGCGAGCCTGTGAGGGCTCGTCAGCAGTCTGCTGCTCCTGCGGCTGTGCAGGGGTTGAGATGTCCATCTCACTTGGGTGTGGACTCCAGCGGGGCTCTGACCGAGGGCTCTGCAGTGGCATGGAAGTGTGAGCGCTTGGAGAGGAACCCCCACTTCCTTGAGGTCTGCCACCAACCTCCCTCTCATGGGTCAGCTCCCCCTCCGCGCCTGCAAGTGGTTGGAGAGCACCTTGCTGCACATCAGTGGGGCCATGGGGACCCGTATCTGCAATAGCAGTCCTACTCAGAAGGACTTCCATGAAGGTCTGGTTTCTCTGTTCAATAGATGCCCATCGCTCCTCAAGAGGTGTCATTCTATTCTGAACACTCACCATGTTTTCCATACCCTGGCGACTAACCTCCTCCATGGCCGTAGCCCTCCTCTCCTCTACCATAGCCAGCCTTACCACGGAGGCAGCAATCATTTCCACGTAGGTAGCCATCCTTTCCGTGTTCATGCGTTCATGCGCCAATGACTCCACAAAGGCTCTGCTCATGTTCGCTATGGACTCCTCCATTCGCTCCACACTCACAGCGACCCTAGAGACAAAACCTGCCAGAGACTCCTGCATCTGTGCCTGGAGTTCCATCACCTCTGATCTTACGGATGGACCCAGAGGCAGAGGGTCGACATGCAGCTGAGCCAAGCTGGCAGAGTCCTGCGCCCTCCGACGAGCACTCTCCACTGCTGTCCCTGTCTCCACAATCTGCTGATGCTCACTTGTGAGCTGTGATACACCAGGTGACAACTCTACTCTATGTCCCGAAGGTCCCACCGAGGTGTGAGTGTCTGCGCTGGTGCTGGGTGCGCTTATTTCTCCTGACGCTGCGCCCTCAGAGGTTGCAGATTCCTCTGAGGAGTCTGGCATCTCAGGCTCTTCCTCCTGCACACTGGGGACGGGGGCTCGCGATGGTCCTGTGGGGGAGTCAAGGAAAAAGTTAGAGATGTGATGCCAAGGTTACATGCACATAGCATTTTGCAGATGATCATAAGTCCATATGATGTAGCTTCAGAATCATTATCAGTGACTCATGCAATGCCAATGAGAGAGATGGAAAACTATTCTGTCACCAGCTTGCGGGGATGCACCTGTCTCTTCTTCCCCAACTTCCGCATCTATGTCAGCCCCGACAATTTCCAGGATGCCTTCCTCCCAGGAGATGAGCTGGGCTATTGAGGCCCTCCTCCTGTCCTGGCTCGCTCTCTCCTGTTGTGAGCTCTCTTTTCCTGCAATGAGGGAGACAAGTGGAGGTTGAGTGAGAATGAAGGAGTGAGTGCAGAGATTGCATAGCATAGATACTTAGAAGGAGACAAAGATGGAGTGAGGTTGCAAGACCAAGGGCCCTCCCTGTGTGTTGACAGTTGTGTTCAAAGCATCAGAGTGAGAGGGAGAGTGAGGGCTGCATGGTGGAATAGTTATGTGAATGTGAGCATAGACAGAGAGGGAATGGGTAAGGGCGCATGGATGTGAGTGTCAAGTGGGATGTGGAGGAAGAGATTGCTAAAGCTGAGTGCTGGTGAGGAAAGGCAACGGGGATCAGATTGAGGGTGATGGAAACTTCATACAGTACTTACTTTTCCAGTACGATGAAGGTCATGGAATCTTTTCCTGCACTGCATCCAGGTGCGCCATGTGAGCCCCAAGGAATTGACTTCACCAGCCACCTGTAGCCACACAGCCTTGGTCTGACTGGGAGGCCTCTTCCTCCCTGAAGAAGGGAACAGGACCTCCCTGTGGGGCCCTAGCACCATCCAGCAATGCCTGGAGTGAAGCCTCATCAAATTTGGGGGCAGATCTGGCCCCCCCGCTGGCCGTTGCTCCTGCAGGCTCCTGTGCCATCTCAATGGTGAAGTTTGGAAGCCTGCAGAAGAAGCAAGGCTTGCTGTGGACCTTAAAAGCAGCAGCAATGATGACGTCATATTCTGCGACTTTCTGACTGGAAATACTCAATTGCCAAGGGTTCCCACACGTTGGAAATCAATTGGCCATTTGAGTGAAAATTGCATCAATCTCACAGACCCATTTAGATTCGTGTGGGAAACACCAAATTCGGGGAACCCGACAATTCCCCGCACCTGAGTTAAAATCGAGCCCATCAAGTTTCTGGCTGTTTACTGCTTCCTGGGTTGCAATGACTGTGTAGATGTGCACCCATGAACTTGCTTCCTGCACTGTTTCAGCATCATCACGCCAGACCATAATGCCTCCCTGGGAGCAACGTGGCCCGCTGCTCAATGCCCCCTCTGGTCCCCTGCCTTTCATGGGCATTATGTGCAAGACCCTCCTGCAAAAGGATTGAATGAATTAGGTGCAGCTGAGCATTTGAGGGATTTCTCCCAGGTGGCATCGAACAGCTGATAGAGTAGATCTGCTGTCACTACCCTGTATGTGCAGGAAGGGGTTATAAAGTTGCATCTGCGACGGCAACAAATGCTGTAAGCTGCAAAGTCAATGACCCTCTTAATGACAATGTGGTGCGAATGGTTATCCAATACAGCTATTAATTTTAGAGGGTGAACATTGTGTTGGTTCCCATGGAAGAAAAGGGAAAGTGGCTGTGTGTTACCTAACCTACCCCCATCAGGTCATTGAACTTTTTCTGGCACTGGTCTGCACTTTTAGGGAGGGTGAATCGGGTGGCACCTCCCTTCACATGGCATGAGGCATTTCTCTGCAGTTTCTTCCCATGGGCACCTAGCAATCTTCCCCTTTGCTGCATCTCAAACAGGAGTGTCTGAAGGTCAGTTTCATTATAATAGTGCCTCTGTATAATGCCTTGCTCCTTTCCTTTGGGTGCCTCTGCCAGATCCTCTTCTTGAAAACATGTTTTAAAAGTACCACAAAATTGGCTTCAGTGCCTGACAGTCAACGCACTGAAGCCAAACACTCTTCTACTTACCTGCTGTTCCCGGGTACTCTTGAGTCATCCTTGGCCTTTAAAAGGCTGTTCTTCTAATGTCCAAGCCCATGTTGCATGGGAGTTGCACTACTGAATAGTCAATGGATAAGTGAGTGAGTTGACCCCGCGAAAGACAGTGGGGCCAGCGCTGGACGGCATCAGCACGTGAGAGTCATGGTTCGGGCACAACAATGGCGGAAGTGACCCCGTGGAATGGCAGGGTTGCAGTTTTTAGAATCATTGGGGGAAAAATTGGGTTGATTCGCGCCTCTCATTAGTGCCCCCGGGGGGCGTTAACAGGGCGCAAATCCCCTAACACCCGGGTGCGGTGCTGCTAACGCCTCCAGTGAAATTCAGCGGGAGGTTAGTGGCGATGATAGCCGGCAGCACCCCATGGCGCTGCGCCGCCGGCGATGACGTCATTGCCGTGCACAGAGCCCTGCCCGTGCCCGGCTGCAACTTTGAGTTGCGCCCCCTGACCTATCGCCGGATGATATGTCCGACAGGGTCAGGGTGGGTTTTTGCAGCAGCGGCGGTGGTAGTTAAAGGGCAGGTGTTGGGTGTCAGGCGGCTGACTGCCAGCACCTACCCCCTTCCCCTTTTTTCTTCGGGGTGTTGGCCACAATCACTCAGCCTGGCACTCCTCTTGAGTGCCGGGCTGTTTTCCCTGCAACCCGCTCCCCGGTGGTCCAGCAGGGCCCCGGTACGTGCAGCGCAAGGCCCCTCTCCTTTAATCAGGGGAGGGAGGTCTGCAATGAGGTGGCGCTATGTGATGCCGCGCGTGACGCTGTTGCACGTAGTGATACAAAATTCACTGGTAGCGCCCCAAGGAGGGGGAGCACTTCCAGTAGTGTCCCGCCTCCTGCTTGGGGCGCTAGTCCTGAATTTATGGCGCAGGGGCGTTAACTTTTTGGGGGCGCTAACCGGCGACGTTATCGCCCCAAAGGGGGCGCCACTGAATTGTCCCCCCTTATATTTTCCTAAAAGTAACATTCTGTTGCCTTATACGAAGGTTTATTTTCTTTAAAACTAGTTCCAGGCACATTTTCGAGTTAAGAGGGAGGCCCACTGGTGCGACTGCATTAACTGGGTTCATCCTCTCATGTCACTTGTGGAATTTCCATGAGTTGGAATAAAATAGGGAGTGGGATGATAGTGATAATGAGTTCACTCAATTAAAAAAAATGACACGGAGAGTCTGATATTTAAGATTTTACCACAGTATACTACTGTGATGTGTGATGCAAACTGCCAGAGTGTATGGGCTGGATTTTCATTCAGGTGCGGGTTGGTGTCATGTAATCTGCATTTTGTGTTATCCACATGAATCTAACTCGATGTGGGAGATTGATGCTATTTTAACTAAATTGCCCAATTGAGTTCCAGCGTGTGGGAACCCATGGCAAATGAGTTTCTCCAGTCTGAAAGTCGTCTCCGATGACATCATCATTGCTGCTGCATTTAAGGTCTGCAACAAGCCTTGCTTCTTCTGCAGGCTGCCAACCTTTTGGCATTTGCTGATACACTGAGCTGGAAGCAGAATGGCCAGAGAAAGACCGAGGTCTGCACCCTGTTTCGACGACGTTGCCCTGCAGGCTTTAGTGGAGGGAGCAAGAGCTCACAAGGAGGTGCTCTTCCCTTCATCAGGGAGGAAGATGTCTCCCCAGCAGACAAAGGCTGCGTGGCTGCAAGTGGCAGAGGAGGTCAACTCCTTATCGGCTACCCGGAGAACCTGGATACAGTGCAGGAAGAGATTTCATGACCTTCAGCGCACTGGAAAAGTGAGTATGAATTTCCCATCACCCTCAATCTGATCCCCATTGCCTTTCCTCACCAGCACTCAGCTTTAGCAATCTCTTCCTCCACATCCCACTTGACACTGACATCCATGCACCCTTACCCATTCCCTCTCTCTCTAAGCTCACATTCACCTACCTATTCAACTGTGCAGCCCTCACACTCCCTATCACTCTGATGCTATGAAAACAACTGACAACACACAGGGAGGGCCCTTGGTCTTGCCAACTCACTCCATCTTTGTCTCCTTCTAAGCATCTATGCTATGGATTCTCTACACTCACTCTTTCATTCTCACTCAACCTCCACTTGTCTCCCTCATTGCAGGAAAAGAGAGCTCACAATAAAAGAGAATGAGCAAGGACAGGAGGAGGGCCACCATCAGCAGCCCACCTCAACCCCTGGGAGGAGGCGGTCCTGGAGATCGCGGGAGTGGAGGACGACGCGCATGTGGGGGACGGACAGACGGGTGCATCAGAGCAAGCTGGTGAGAGAATAGTTTATCATCTCTCTCATTGACATTGCATGAGTCACTGATAATGTTTCAGAAGCTCTAACAGATGGACTAATGATCATCTGCAATATGCAATATGCAATGTGCATGTAACCTTGGCATCACATCTCTGACTCTTTCCTTTACTCCCCCACAGGACCCGTCCCCACTAGCCAGGAGGAACAGACTGAGCCTCTAGACTCCTCAGAGGAAGCTGCAACCTCTGAGGGCGCAGCGTCACCAGAATTTAGCGCACCCAGCACCAGTGCAGACACTGACACCTTGGTGGGACCTTCGGGACATAGAGTAGAGTTGTCACCTGGTGTATCACAGCTCACAAGTGAGCATCAGCAGATTGTGGAGACAGGGACAACAGGGGAGAGTCCTAGTTGGAGGGCGCAGGACTCTGCCAGCTCGGCTCAGCTGCATGTCAACCCTCTGCCTCTGGGTCCATCCACAGTATCAGCGGTGCTGAAACTCCAGGAAAAGATGCAGGAGTCTCTGGCAGGCTTTGTCTCCAGGGTCGCTGCGAGTGTGGAGCGAATGGAGGAGTCCCTCGCTAACATGAGCAGAGCCTTTGTGGAGTCATTGGCGCATGAATGCATCACCACGGAAAGGATGGCAACCTCCGTGGAAAGGATGGTTACAGTAGAGGAGAGGATGGTTACTGTAGAGGAGAGGATATCTACGGCCATGGAGGAGCTGTCGCCAGAGTGTTGAAAACATGGTGAGTGTTCAGAATAGAATGACATCTCTGGAGGAGCGATGGTCAGCTATTGAACAGAGAAACCAGACCTTCATGGCAGTCCCTCTGAGTAGGACTGCCAGTGCAGATACAGGTCCCCATGGCCCCCCTGATGTGCAGCAAGGTGCTCTCAAGCCACTTGCAAGCGCTGAGGGGGACCTGACCTATGAGAGGGAAGTTGGTGGCAGACATCAAGGAAGTGGGGGCTCCTCTCCAAGCGCTCACACTTCCATACCACTGCAGAGCCCTCGGTCAGAGCCCCACCAGATTCCACACCTAACTGAACTGGGCGTCTCAAACCCTGCACAGCCGCAGGAGCAGCAGACTATTGACAAGCCCTTACAGGTTCGCCACCCCAGAGGATGCCCGCCAAAGGTGTCGAGACAGGAGCAACAAGAAACTGAGCAAGGGGCCTCCACATCTGCTGAAGCCACAGGGGAAGCACCATGTAGGAGCACGTAAGAGAAAGATACTGCACAAATAGTCACTTGGGTGAAATTTGATGTTTTATGTGTAAAAGCCATCATATGAATCATATACATAAAAAATCTGATGGCTACTGCTGTAGTTGTGGCATGTGTCATTTTGCGATTGGGACTTTCACATTGAGGGCTTAGGATTACTTGCAATTGTCAGTATGGTGGTCAAATTGCTAGGAATCAGCTGGTTCGTGGCCATTGTCGATGCTCAGGTAAGAAGATGCGAGGCAAAAGTGCTTGAGTGGCTCGGCTAAGCAAATCTGGCCAAGATGAATGCGTTCCTTGCATCCCGGGCAGCTATGTTCCCGCGTACTGCTGCCGCTGGTTGATGGGCCTCTGCAGGATGTTCGTTTTCGCTCTCCTCCTCCTCCTCTTCCTCATCTGAGGAGGGTATGTGAGGAGCCACTTGGTCCTCAGGAATCTGCAAGCCACGACGCTGTGCCATGTTGTGAAGTGCACAGCAAACCACGACGATTCTGGAGACCCTGGCTGCTGAGTACTGCAGGGCTCCACCTGATCTATCCAGGCATCTGAAGCGCATCTTCAGCAAACCGATGGTTTGCTCGATTATGGCTCTGGTGGACATGTGGCTGGAGTTGTAACGCTCCTCAGCTTCGTTGGCTGGCCTCCTCAACGGCGTCATTAGCCACGTCCTCAGGGGATAGCCCTTGTCTCCAAGTAGCCATCCGTTAAGTTGGTCTGGCGGACTGAATAGCGGAGGCACACTAGACTGGCGCAGTATGAAGGAGTCATGGCAACTGCCAGGGTACTTGGCATAAACATGCAAAATTTCCTTCTTGTTGTCACACACCAGCTGAACGTTAAGGGAGTGGAAGCCCTTGCGATTGACAAAAATACCTGGATTGCGATGGGGTGCCTTAAGGGCCACATGTGTGCAGTCAACGACGCCCTGCACCCTTGGAAAGCCTGCCAGATAAGCTAATCCAACCGCACGCGCCGTGACACTTGCTCGATCCTTGGTGAAATGGATGTGATTGTGCGCGAGGGCAAAGAGAGCATCGGTTACCTGCGTGATGCAAGTTTGTGCAGCCGCCTGGGAGATGCTGCTGATGTCTCTGCTGCTGATCCCTGGAATGAGTCTGAGGCAAAAAGGTTGTGTGCGGTGGTGACTTTGACGGCCACTGGTAAGGGTTGTCCACCTAGTCCTCTGGCCTGCAGGTCTTGTTGCAGCATTACACAGGTGTCAGCCACTACCTCTCGCAAAAGTCGGAGCCGCCTTTGGCACTACTGCTCAGACATGTTGAGATAGCTGACCCTGTGTCTGTAGACCCTGTTTGTGGGGTATCTCCTGTGCCGACAGGTTTCCATGCGCTGGCCCCTTCTGGCCTGTGCATCTTCAGGTGGGTGAGCAGCAGCTTGGCATGCCTGTTGTTGCTGCTGCTGTTGGGGCTGCTGCTGTTGGTGCTGCTGCTGTTGGTGCTGCTGTTGTTGTTGCTGCTGTTGTTCGGCCTTATCTAATATCCAGAAGGGAAGGAAATAAATGGCTCCTTAGCTTCTGGTAGATGCCTCAGTTGAGGAAGCGCTCAGTGAAGGTGGTGAGAGGGGTTTCCCACGAGGTCACACTGGAGATGGGCGTCAGGCTCCAAACTTCCACAGCTGTGGTTAAGCCTTCTAAAAGTTCCCCCAGACCTGAGACTACAAAGTCCTGCCACCTGCAAATGATGGTTGATTAAATCTCCTCTTTAATGGTTGACCTGCAGCATTAGCAATAGTCAGTAATCCAATTGTGCTCCCGCCAGGTTTCACCGTCGTGTTTCAGAACAGGCGTGTTTCACGTGGGAAAAGGGTTAAAATCGCAAAGGCCTTTCAAAATGGCATTATAGAGGCAATTTAGTGCTTGTTAAGGGTCTTAACGGCCTATCCCGCCTCTTGGAGGCGGGACGGAGATGGGACCATCAGACACAAATTTTTGAAAATTGCGTGGAGGCGGGGTCGGGCCTGCCTGCCAGTTTTTGCAATTTTAACCACCCGCACGCCTCCAATCCCACCTCCACGGCCCAATGAAAATCCTGCCGTATGTGTTTGCGAGCACAATTGCGTCAAGCTGCATTGTTCCCAGTCCCATCTTCTTTATTTTTGGTCATGCATTGCAAGCCATCACCATGATTAAGAGCCTTCAAACCAATCTTCACACAGGTAAAGTATTGGTTTAAGGGGGTTGCTCACTTGCTCTCCCTGTAGGGACAAGCTCACTTACCTAAGTCCAGAGAGTTTAGGCACAGGTTGACAGAGCAAGACTTAGAGACTCCCAGGTGTGTGCAGGGGGACTGCTGGAGTTTGACCAGCTAAAAACCACACAGCTTACTAGCAAAAAAAACACTGGCAAGTGTCCTACTACTTGTCCAGCAATGGCCACACTACCAGGTCATTATTTCACAGGGTTATCGGGAGCCCAGTAGAAAGAACATAAGAACATAAGAAATAGGAGCAGGAGTAGGCCAATAGGCCCCTCGAGCCTGCTCCGCCATTCAATAAGATCATGGCTGATCTGATCCTAACCGCCAATCTACTATCACAGAACCATCTCCTGAATCTAACAGAATTAGACACACGAAATAGGAGCAGGATCAGGCTACACGGCCCCTGGGCCCGCTCCGCTACCCACAGGGCCATGACCGATCCGAACCTAGACTCATGCCCAAATTCCTGCCTGCTCCCCATAACCCTTTATTCCCTTTACTTCTAGGAAACTGTCTATTTCTGTTTTAAATTTATGTAATGATGTAGCTTCGACAGCTTTTTGGGGCAGCATATTCCATGGACCTACCACCCTCTGAGTGAAGTAGTTCCTCCTAATCTCAGTTTTGAAAGAGCAGCCCCTTATTCTAAGACTATGCCCCCTAGTTCTAGTTTCACCCATCATCGGGAACACCCTCCCCCACATCCACCCGATCCAACCCCTTCACAATCTTATATGTTTCAATAAGATCGCCTCTCATTCTTCTGAACTCCAATGAGTAGAGTCCCAATCTACTCAACCTCTCCTCATATGTCCATCCCCTCATCCCCGGGATTAACCGAGTGAACCTTCTTTGTACTGACTCGAGAGCAAGTATGTCTTTTCTTAAGTATGGACACCAAAACTGTATGCAGTATTCCAGGTGCGGTCTCACCAATACCTTGTACAACTGAAGCAATACCTCCCTATTTTTATATTCTATCCCCCAGCAATGAAAGCCAACATTCCATTGGCCTTCTTAATCACTTGCTGCACCTGCATACTAACCTTTTGCCCCAGATCCCTTTGTACTTCAGTACTTTCCAGTTTCTTGACATTAAGATAATAACTTGCTCTACGATTTTTCCTGCCAAAGTGCATAACCTCACACTTTCCAATATTGTATTCCATCTGCCAAATCTCTGCCCACTTACTTAGCCTGTCTATGTCCCCTTGCAGGTTTTTTATGTCCTCCTCACTCACTACTTTCCCTCCCATCTTAGTATCATCTGCAAACTTTGATATGTTACACTCGGTCCCCTCCTCCAAATCGTTAATATAGATTGTAAAGAGTTGGGGACCCAGCACTGACCCCTGTGGAACACCACTAGTTACTGATTGCCAGTCCGAGAATGAACCATTTATCCCAACTCTCTGCCTTCTGTTAGGTAGCCAATCCTCTATCCATGCCAGAATATTACCCCCAATCCCGTGATTTTTTATCTTAAGCAATAATCTTTTGTGTGGCACCTTGTCAAATGCCTTTTGGAAGTCTAAATACACTACGTCCACTGGTTCCCCTTTATCAACCCTATATGTTACTTCCTCAAAGAACTCCAGCAAATTGGTCAAACATGACTTCCCCTTCATAAAACCATGCTGACTTTGTCCTATTAAATTATGATTATCCAAATGTCCTGTTACTGTCTCCTTAATAATGGACTCCAATATTTTACCTACCACAGATGTTAGGCTAACTGGTCTATAGTTTCCAGCCTTCTGTCTACTGCCCTTTTTAAATAAGGGCGTCACATTAGCAGTTTTCCAGTCTGCCGGGACCTTTGCTGAGTCCAGGGAGTTTTGGAAAATTATTACCAATGCATCCACAATCCCTACCGCCACTTCCCTCAAGACCCTAGGATGTAAGCCATCAGGTCCAGGTGATTTATCCGCCTTGAGTCCCATTATTTTACCGAGTACCACTTCCTTAGTGATTTTGATCGTGTTTAGCTCCTCCCCGCCCTATAGCCCCCTGTTTGTCCAGTGTTGGGATACTCTTAGTGTCTTCTACTGTAAAGACTGATACAAAATATTCATTCAGTGTTTTTGCCATCTCCATGTTTCCCACCATTAATTTCCCGGTCTCATCCTCTAAGGGACCAGCATTTACTTTAGCCACCCTTTTTCTTTTTATATAACTACTAGCTGGGGAGCCTGGCTTTGCCAGGGCTGTTTTGGGCCGGGCGGTTTAAATCGAGTCCCAGGCTTTGGGGCCTCTCTGTGTCCCTCTGTGAATCTGCTGCGGACAACATTTTAAATCGAGTCCCAGGCTTTTGGGCCCTGTCTCTGTGTCCCTCTCTCAATCTGCTGCCGGCAACATTTTCTACCTTTTAATACCCTTGAAAGATGAAAGTGAAAGTACTTATAAAACGTTTTTGGTAAATCTTATGTTATTTTTAAAATAGATACTAACTTGTTTCGAAGCTGGATTAGCAGAGTAGTTTGAGCTGGAAGTAGTGAAGCAATGGCTGCCCGATGCCTGAGTTGAAAAGCATTAGTCCCGCCCACAGACGCAGCGATTGGCCAACCATCAGGCGACTGAACTGTAGGATTGGTCAATCGTGACGGCACAGGATTGGCCGACCTTGACATCGGTCAATCAATGCTAATTAGCAGATAATGAGTTTAATTTTGAAGGTTTTTTGCATAACGCGTGAACAATTTTCGTCCGACCAAAAAGTAAATATGCTTATGACGGTTCTGGAATCGTAAGCTTTCTTTCGATGTAACACACGTGTAGGTACGCTCTATAACTTTCGAGTTTATTCAATACAGACAGACGGAATGACAGACAGACAGATGTATCCTTTTATTATATACTAGCTGGGGAGCCCCGCGTTGCGAGGGCAATTTTGGGGCGCGAGGGCAATTTTGGGGCGTTTGGTCTCCCTGCCCCTGTGTGTCCCCCCTCTCCCTGTCATGTCCACTCCCTGTCCTATCCTCCCTCCCCTCTCTCCCTCCCCTTCCCTCTCTCCTCCTCCCTCCCCTCCTCCCCTCCCCTCTCTCCCCTCCCCTCTCTCTCTCCCTCCACTCCCCTCTCCCTCCTCCCCTCCCCCCTCCCGCTCCCTCGCTCCCTCCCCCCCGCTCCCCTCCCCCCTCCCTCCCCCCCGCTCCCCTCCCCCCTCCCTTCCCCCGCTCCCCTCCACCTCCCTCCCCCCCCGCTCCCCTCCCCCCTCCCTCCCCCCCGCTCCCCTCCCCCCCCGCTCCCCTCCCCCCACCCCGCTCCGCTCCCCCCCACCGCTCCCCTCCCCCCCACCCACCGCTCCATCCCCCCCCACCCACCGCTCCCACCCCCCCCACCCCGCTCCCATCCCCCCCCACCCCCGCTCCCATCCCCCTCACCACCCCGCTCCCATCCCCACCCAGCCCCCATCCCCCCCCCACCCCCCCCATCACCCCCATTCCCCCCTCCATCCCCCCCATCCCCCCCCACCCACCCCCCCACCCGCTCCCATCCCCCCCACCCCGCTCCCATCCCCACCCCCCCACCCCGCTCCCATCCCCACCACCCCCCACCCCGCTCCCATCCCCACCCCCGCTCCCATCCCACCCTGCTCCCATCTCCACCCCGCTCACCATCCCCACCCCCCCACCCCGCTCCCATCCCCCCCACCCCGCTCCATCCCACCCCCTCTCCCATCCCCACCCCCCCACCCCGCTCCCATCCCCCCCACCCCGCTCCATCCCACCCCCACCACCCCGCTCCCCTCCCCCCCACCCCCGCTCCCCTCCCCCCCCACCCCGCTCCCCTCCCCCCCCACCCCGCTCCCCTCCCACCACCGCTCCCCCACTCCCCTACTCCCCTCTGTCCCTCTCTCCGGCCCCTCCCCCTGCCTAGCGCCTGAGGTCCGAGTGCCGTTGCTGAGGTCCCCCGCGTATCGCGCGGCTGATGGACGGCCGCTGCGGGCGTGGGCGGGTGCGGCGGCATGCGCGGTGAGTGCGGCGCGGCGCATGCGTGGTGAGTGCGGGCCGGGCGCATGCACGGTGAGTGCGGGCGGCGCATGCGCGTGTGAGTGCGAGCGGGCCCGTGGGAGCCGGCAAGGCCGTTAGCGAGCGGGAAACTTCGGGCGGCGCGCCCGCGCTCCTTCCGAGACACCTGAGAGGGGGAAGTAGAGAGAGACAGAGAGGGAAGAGGAGAAGGGAGAGAGAGGGCAGAGGAGAGAGGGAAGAGGAGAAGGAGAGAGAGGGAAGAGGAGAAGGAGAGAGAGAGAGGGAAGAAAGAGAGAGAGAGAGAGAGAAATTTTTTCAGCTTCAGGCCCCGAGTCCCCCGTGCGCGAGGGTGAGGAGGAGGAGGGGGGGGGGGTTGCTAAACACAATATAAAACTCAAATAAATTGTTAATTAATTGCCTAACACATAATTGAAATATTTACCTTAGTTCCCTAACACACAGAAAGCGTGGGGGAAAAAATCGTGGAAAATCAAGATGGCGGCCACTCACCTCGGTTCAGAAGGATAAGGCCCGCCCACACACGCACCGATTGGTCGACCGGTCAGGTCACCGAAGCGTAGGATTGGTCAATCGTCGAGTCACTCGACACTCAACTGTAGGAAGACCTCGACGTCACACACGGTCGCTAATGAGATGCTAATGAGCGGAACGCTGAACGTTTTTGGGATACCGCGTGCGGGATTTTTGTGCGGCTGAAACGTAAATACGCCGATGACCGGTCCGGAATCGCAAGCTTTCTTTTGAGGCGACGCGCGCGTCGGTACGCTCTGTAACTTCCAAACGTATAGAGACCAGGCGGACAGACAGACAGACAGACAGAAGAGCCGCTTTATATATATAGATATAGATAAAAACTCTTACTATCTGTTTTTATATTTTTTGCTAATTTACTTTCATAATCTATCTTCCCTTTCTTAATCAATCTTTTTGTTATTTTTTGCTGTCTTTTAAAGTTTTCCCAATCCTCTATCCTCCCACTAGATTTGGCTACCTTATATGCCCTTGTTTTTAGTCGAATACTATCCTTAATTTCTTTACTTAGCCACGGATGGCTGTCTTTTCTTTTACACCCTTTTCTTCTCAGTGGAATATATATTTTTTGGAAGTTGTAAAATAACTCCTTAAATGTACACCACTGATCATGTATCACCTTACCCTTTAATCTATTTTCCCAATCCACTCTACTCAATTCCGCTTTCATACCTTCATAGTCTCCTTTATTCAAGCTTAGCACGCTTGTTTGAGATCCAACCTTCTCACCCTCTAATTGAATATGGAATTCAACCATTCCAAGGGGATCCTTTACTAGGACATTTTTAATTAATCCTGTCTCGTTACACAGGACCAGATCTAAGGTTGCTTGCCCCCTGGTCGGTTCAGTTACATACTGCTCAAGAAACCCATCCCTAATACACTCAATGAACTCATCCTCAAGGCAGCCCTGCCCAATTTGATTTGTCCAATTAATATGATAGTTAAAATCCCCCATAATTATAGATGCTCCCTTATTACAAGCCTCAACTATTTCCTGATTGATACTCTGTCCAACAGAGTTGCAACTGTTCGAGAGGCCGATAGACTACGCCCACTAATGTTTTTTTCCCCTTATTATTCCTTACCTCCACCCAAACTGTTTCATTATCCTGATCTTTTGACCCAATATCATTTCTCTGTATTACAGTGATTCCTTCCTTTATTAACATAGCCACCCCACCTCCCCTTCCTTCCTGCCTGTCCTTCCTGATCGTTAAATAACCTGGTATGTTTAATTCCCAGGCATTGTCACCCTGCAGCCATGTTTCTGTAATGGCCACAAGATCATACCCATATGTAGTTATTTGTGCCATTAACTCGTCTATTTTGTTACGAATGCTACGTGCATTCAGATGGAGAACTTTCAAATATGTTTTGTGACACTTAGTTCCTGCTTTTGCCCTTTTTATTACTTTACCTTTTACTCCATACCTTCTGCCCCTTCCTGACACGCTCTGGTTTTTAATTTCCCCACTGCTACCTAAGTCTATGACCTTCTCTGTTGTCATTTTTATTATTTGCTCCCTAGGAACCTCCCCCCCACTAGTTAGTTTAAAGCCCTCTCTACAGCCCTAGTTATATGATCCGCCAGGACTCTAGTCCCAGCACTGGCCAAGTGAAGCCCGTCCCAACGGAACAGCTCCCTCCTGCCCCAGTACTGGTGCCAGTGTCCCAGGAAGCAAAACCCATTTCTCCCACACCAGTCTTTGATCCACGCATTTAACTCTCTAATTTTATTTGTCCTAGCCAAATTTGCTCGTGGCTCAGGTAATAATCCAGAGATTATTACCCTTGAGGTTCTGTTTTTTAATTTGACCCCTAGCTGCTCATACTCCTTTAACAGAACCGGCTTCCTAGTCCTATCTACGTCGTTTGTACCAACATGGACCACGACAACTGGATCCACCCCCTCCCACTGCAAGTTTCTTTCCAGCCCAGAGGAGATGTCCTTAATCCTGGCACCGGGTCGGCAACACAGCCTTCGGGACTCTTGCTCTCGGCTGCAGAGAACTCTATCTATCCCCCTAATAATACTATCCCCTACCACTACAACATTTCTATTTACTCCCCCCTCTTGAATGGCCCCCCATTCCACGGTGCTGTGGCCAGGTTGCTCATCCTCCCTGCAGTCCCTGCTCCTGTCCCCACAGGGATTAAGAACCTCGAACCTGTTGGTCAAGAGCAAGGGCTGTGGCTCCTCCAGCTCTACTTCCTGGATCCCCGTACCTGCCTCACTCGTAGTCACACCATCCTGTCCCTGACCATGGGCTACATCTGAATTACTTAACTTCATAGGTGTGCCCACCTCCTGATACACAGAGTCCAGGTACTTCTCCCCCTCTCTGATGTGTCGCAGTGTCTGAAGCTCAGACTCCAGCTCATCAACATGGAGCTGGAGTTCCTGTAGCAGCAGACACTTGTCACAGACGTAATCACCGTGAGCCTCAATGGGGTTCACCGGCTCCCACATCTCGCAACAGTAACACATCACCTGCTCCATTCTATGTAATTAATTACATTTTTTATTGTTAGTTATGGACACCCTCTGCCTGATTTTAGATGCTAGTATCCCCTTTAATTAATTGGATTTAAATTAAATCAATCCCTCTAGTTACACCAGTCAAATGGTTTACCAACAGTCAGTCTGCACCAGAAAGGCCTTGGTACACCACAGCAACCTTAAAAACTATAAACCACAGACTTAAAGATTTAAAATGAGAGAAATACTCCAACCAATCACCTACCTGTTTTGTGGTGATGTCATACCTTGAATACTTTTTACCTCTCTCCTTGCCTGAGATTGGAGATTGGTACGCCTACCTGAGCCTCTGGGGCCTCTTGTATTCGCTCTGCCGCGCTGCTCCGCCTCCACCCGCTGCCGATGCTGCACTGAGGCCTACCTGAGCCTCTGGGGCCTCTTGTAGTCGCTCTGCCGCGCTGCTCCACCTCCACCCGCTGCCGATGCCGCACTGAGGCCTACCTGAGCCTCTGGGGCCTCTTGTAGCCTTACTGGGCTAAGCTGGCTGCCAAATCATCAATGGTGCTCTGGGTTAGTCCAGACCTGCCTGGCTTAGGTATGGCATTCCTAACTCTGCCAAACGATTGACTTGGTTCCAAATTTCCAGCACTAGGCATGTCATCCTGGACCAACCTTAACCCCAAATAGGCCTTATCTCATAGGGACGTGGGAACATTGGAATATAGGAGCAGAAGTGAGCCATTCAGTCCTTCGAGCCTATTCTCCCTCCATCCCCCATCTCCACCCCCTACCCCTGCCCTGCAATTTAACTGATCAGGGACAATAGTGGCAGCTACATTAGAGGATGAGTAGAATCAGCTGCCCCAAGTGAGTTTGGAGATACAGAAGACAGAAAAAGCCGGAGCAACTGAGCAACGCTACAAGAGTGAAGTGATCAGAGCTTTGAATAAGCAAAGGGTCTGCTCTGGAGCAGAACCATTGCAATTAACCTTCACATTTCATCTGAGAGCAACAGTGAGTTCTTTCTTGAAATAATAAGAACGACCAGCCCTCGTGTCCACCGGAGTCACTCCATGTTACTCAGCTGATGGCCAGACAGTCCACTGGCAAATTTATACTGTGGCTAAGTCCACAAAGAGATCGATCTGGCCTTTAGAATATTTGCTTCTCTTTCTGTTGTAAGTGTTTGCACCCATTGCAGTGACTATACGTTGAGTTCAACAGACCATGTCATATCCCACAGTCACTGATCCACTATAAAAGCTACGGTTCGGACTGTAATGGACCAGTGTTCCTTTCAAACCCTCTTCAATGATTCCTTAGAAATATTTTCATCACTGAGTTTGAAAACGCAGATGTCTCCTCATTTGTTGGGGTGGGTGTGGGAGAAGGTCAGTATATTCCAGATCTGCACTGAACAAATGATGTTTGCGCACTCAATTGGTTTCCAATGGGCCTTCGGGAGACCAGGGGCAGAGTTAAACATAAGAATGGGAAAACAAATGTTGGGAGGTTGTTTTTGTGTTCCACAACTTAGACTGCAAGGTAAGGGTGCCTTTAAAATCTTTATGGCAACTCCAAAATGTTGGTTAGAGACTGGCAGAAGCCTGGAGTAAATTGCCAGTCTATTGTCCTGAGCAGCTAAGGTGGCAGCATGGAATAAAATAAGGCTGTAACTATTTGTAACACCAAAGTTCGGATAGGTCCCCTTGGAGGACAAGACCACATTTCTGATTGGTTCCCTTGGGGGACAAGACACACCCAGCAGTTTGTCTGGAATGTGTAATTAGATCCTGCCTGCCTGAGTAATCAACTACTTTGTATTGTGATAGCCAGTGCGAACACTACTGAACATTTCTGATCAAACGTCATCGACCTGAAACGTTAAATCTGTTTCTTTCTCCACAAATGCTGCCTGACCTGCTGAGTATTTCCAGCACTTTCTGTTTTTATTTCAATGTTCCCCCTAATTTTTTGGGGGCGCACAGTCCCTTTAACGGGCTGCGTGGGACCTCCAGACAGCTGCACATAAATGTAATGCATGTTGTAGGACCAACACAGAATATGTTCTCATTTTTTAAAATTAATTTATTTATTGCCCATCCCTAGTTGCCCTTGAGAGGGTGGTGTGAGTGACCTTCTTGAACTGCTGTGGCCTGGGGCGGGGGCGGTTTGGGAGGACAGGCCGAATGTGGTGCAGGTGTAAAGGGGCTGGAGGTAGAAGAACGTGATCTAAACCTAACCGAGTGCGGGAGAACATGCTCTATCTTTCCATCTGGATCACGTTCTTGCTCTCCCCCCCCACCCTTTAGACCTAGAACACGTCCTTCCCCATCCCCCCACTGTTCTCACTGTGCACCCCGCCTCACTCCAACAAGTACCTGACCTTCTCTCCACGGGTTCCGGACCTTCTACCTCCCCCCCCCTGACCCTGAGCTCCTGACCTCACACCCCCCTCCCCCCACGTTCCTGGCCTTCACCCCCCCCCGATCTCTTCTCTCTCCCCCCTTCGATCCCCTCTCCTCCCCACTTCGATTCCCCCTCCTTTTCCCCCTTTGATCCCCTCTCCCCCTTCAATCCCCTCTCCCCCATTCCATCCACTCTCCTCTCCCCCGTTCAATCCCCTCTCCCCCATCTGATCCCCTCTCCTCCCCCCTTCAATCCCCCTCCCCCATCCGATCCCCCCTCCTCTCCCCCCTTCAATCCCCTCTCCCCCACATCCAATCCCCTGTCCTCTCCTCCCTTCAATCTCCCCCCCATCCTATCCCCTCTCGTCTCCCCCTTCAATCCCCTCTCCCCCCATCTGATCCCCTCTCCTCTCCCCCTTCAATCCCCTCTCCCCCCATCCGATCCCCTCTCCTCTCCCCCTTCAATCCCCTCTCCTCCCATCCGATCCCCTCTCCTCTCCCCCTTCAATCCCCTCTCCCCCCATCCGATCCCCTCTCCTCTCCCCCTTCAATCCCCTCTCCCCCATCCGATCCCCTCTCCACTCCTCCCTTCAATCCCCTCTCCTCCCATCCGATCCCCTCTCCTCTCCCCCTTCAATCCCCTCTCCCCCATCCAATCCCCTCTCCTCTCCTCCCTTCAATCCACTCTCCTCCCATCCGATCCCCTCTCCTCTCCCCCTTCAATCCCCTCTCCCCCATCCGATCCCCTCTCCTCTCCTCCCTTCAATCCCCTCTCCCCCATCCTATCCCCTCTCCTCTCCCCCTTCAATCCCCCCTCCCCATCCGATCCCCTCTCCTCCCTTCAATCCCCTCTCCCCCATCCGATCCCCTCTCCTCTCCTCCCTTCAATCCCCTCTTCCCCCACCCGATCCCCTCTCCTCTCCTCCCTTCAATCCCCTCTCCCCCGTCCGATCCCCTCTCCTCGCCTCCCTTCAATCCCCTCTCCCCCACATCCGATCCTCTCTCCTCTCCCCACTTTGATCCCCTCCCCCGACACCACCCCCATCCGATTCCCTGACCTTCTCTGCACGGAGCCGAGGAAAGCGTGGCGGCACAGGCTGCAGGCACGGCAGCGTTTGATACTGCACATGTGTGGCTTGATCGAGCAATGTGGCATCGAGTCACTAGCAGCAATCTGGCTCCAATCCTGACTAGTCCACAGCTTCACCAAATTAATTTAATTAAAGGACCTTTAAAAGCTATTGGAGACAGAGACGTTTCCCTGTTCTGGGCTTGCACCTGGGCAAGGTGCCAGGGCAGCCTCCTCTGCTTTCAATAAACATATAAAAGATTTTTTTAATAAGCTCCAAGAGTGGAACTTTACTGTTGGATTTACTTGTGGTTCATGTGGGCAATGGGGCCTTAATATTAAAGCAGGGTAATGGGCCTTAGTCTACAAAGAAATTACATTTTTGATATCTCACTAAATGTATTTTTGAGGGTTGTCATGTTTTGAGATTTTTGCCTATTTTATCTAGGAGGAGGGATTTTAAGTTAATTTATATTGTTACTATTTACTTACATTTTCTGCACAAGGGATCAACCCCATACAACACGCACACTATCTGGGAATGTAGGTTAGATCCAGTAGCTGGGACGAGCGAAATGGCTAACAGAATTGTGATTTGTGAATACCATATCAGTTTGAGACAATGGGCTCGATTTTGCCAGTGTGGGCGGGCTGGAGCGTGTCAGGTGGCATTCATGTCAGGACCCCGACTCTGAAGTGAAGTGGGGAAAAAGTGCGATTTTCCCCTAATTGGGCAATTGATTTCCAGCGTGTGGGAACCCCTGGCCCAATGAATCTTTTCATCCAGAAAGTCGCCTCCGATGACATCATCAATGCTGCTGGATTTAAGGCCTGCAAGCAGCCTTGCTTCTTCTGGAGACTGCAAACTTTACAGCCATTGTAGTAAGCACTTAATTGATCGACTATGTCCACCAGTAGGCCAAAGTGTGCTCCACGCTTCGATGAGCCCTCCCTCCAAGCTCTGGTGGAGGGAGCAAGATCGAATAAGGAGGTGCTCTTCCCTTCCTCAGGGAGAAAAAAGCCACCCCAGCAGACTGAAGCTGTGTGGCTGCAAGTGGCCCAGGAGGTCAACTCCATCTTGATGAACCGCAGAACCTGGTTGCAATGTAGGAAAAGGTTTCATGACCTTCTCCGCACAGGAAAAGTGAGTATGACTTTCCCATCACCCTCAATCTGATTCCCATTGCCTCTCCTCACCAGCACTCTGCTTTACCAACCTCTTCCTCCACATGCCACTTGACACTTACATCCCATTCCCTCTCTCTCTATGGTCACATTCACTTAACTATTCGACCATGCAGCCCTCACACTTCCTATCACTGTGATGCCATGACAACAACAACTTACAACACACAGGGATGCTCCTTTGTATCCTTCTAAGCATCTATGCAATGCATTCACTACACTCACGCCTTCATTCTCACTCAAACTCCATTTGTGTCGCTCATTGCAGGAAAAGAGAGCCCACAATAAGAGGGAAAGAGCCATGACAGGAAGAGGGCCATCCTCAGTAGCCCAGCTCACCCCCTGGGAGGAGGCGGCCCTGGAAATCGCCGGGATCGAGGACGATTCCCAAGTGGGGGACGGACAGATGGGCGCATCACAGCAAGCTGGTGACAGAATAGTTTGGAATCTCTCTCATTGACATAGCATGAGTCACTGATAATGATTCTGATGCTCTAACAGATTGACTTATGATCATCTGCAATATCTGCATATAACCTTGGCCTCACATCTCTAACTCTTTCCTTTACTCCCCCACAGGACCATCAAAAGCCCCCGTCCCCACAATCTAGGAGGAACAGCCTGAGCCTCCAGATTCCTCAGAGGAAGCTGCAACCTCTGAGGGCGCAGCGTCAGCAGAATTCAGCGCAACCAGCACCAGTGCAGACACTCACACCTCGGTGGGGCCTTCGCGAGATAGTGTAGTGTTGTCACCTGGTGTATCACAGCTCACAAGTGAGCATCAGCAGATGGTGGAGACGGGGACAGCAGTGGAGAGTCCTCGTCGGAGGGCGCAGGACTCTGCCAGCTTGGCTCAGCTGCATGTACACCCTGTGCCTCCAGGTCCATCCAGAAGGAGACTGGTGCTGGAACTCCAGGAACAGGTGCAGGAGTCTCTGGCAGGTTTTGTCTCCAGGGTCACTGCGAGTGTGGAGCGAATGGAGGAAACGATGGCTACCTCCATGGTAAGACTGGCTACCGTAGAGGAGAGGATGGCTACGGTAGAGGAGAGGATGGCTATGTCCATGGAGGAGCTTAGTCGCAAGGGTACTGAAAACATGGTCATTGTTCAGAATAGAATTACATTTCTTGAGGAGCGATGGTCAGCTATTGAGCAAACAAACCAGACCTTCATGGAAATCCTCTGGAGTAGGACTTCCAGTGCAGAAGCAGGTACTCATGGCCCCCCTGCAGTGCAGCAAGGTGCTGTCAAACCACTTGCTAGCTCTGAAGTGGGGCTGACCCATGAGTGGGATGTTGGTAGCAGACAACAAGGAAGTGGGGGCTCTTCTCCAAGCGCTCACACGACCATGCCACAGCAAAGCCTTCAGTCAGAGCCCCACCAGAGTCCTCACTAAACTGAGATGGGCGTCTCAGCCCCTGCACAGCCACAGGAGCAGCAGACTGTTGGTGAGCCCGCACAGGTTCGACACCCCAGAGGACGCCCGCCAAAGGCGTCGAGACAGGAGCAGCAAGAGAGTGAACAAGGGGCCTCCACATCTGCTGAAGCCACAGAGGAAGCACCATGTAGGACCATGCGTAAGAGGAAGATAAAGCACGAGTAGTCACAAGGGTAGGCACTTGGGTGCTGTGTAGTTTTGCTTTTGGAACAGCCATCATTGTGACTGTATTATAAAGTGTTTTGATGGCAAACTGTTGAAGTTGTGGCCTGTGTCATTTCGCAAATGGGACTTTCACATTGAGGGCTTAGGGCGCCTTGCGATTGTCAGAATGGTGGTCAGAGTGATAGGATTCTGCAGGTTCTTGTCCATTGTCGATGCTCTGGTAAGAGGAGTGAGACTAAAGTGTTTGATCGTGCAGGCTAAGCAAATCTGGCCAACATGAGTGCGTCCCTTGCATCCCGGCCAGCAATGTGGTCGCGCGCTGGCGCCTTCTGGCCTGTGCAGTTTCAGGTGGGTGACTAGCAGCTTGGCGCTCCTGTTGTTGCTCCTGCTGTTGGTGGTGCTGTTGGTGGTGCTGTTGCTCATGGTTCTGCTGCTGCCACGGCTGGTCTTCGTCCGAATCTGATGTCCAGGAGGAAAGGAATTAAATGGTCGCCATGCTTCTGGTATATGCCTCAGTTGAGGAAGCACTTAGTCAAGGTGGGGAGAGGGGTTTCCCAGGAGGTCACACTGGAGATGGGTGTCAGGCTCCAAACTTCCACAACAATGAGTAGGCCTGCTAAAAGATCCCCCAGACCTGAGACAACAAAGTTCTGCCACCTGCAAATGATCATTGGTGAAAACTCCTTTGTAATGGTGGAGCTACAGCTGTTAGTAAGCAATCCACTTGTGAGGCCGCCAGAGGAGGTGTGTAGGATGGGGGGAATGTCTAAAAATTGGAAAGGCCTCTCAAAATGGGATTGTTAAGAGCCTTAAGCGCTCCTGTTGATGCTCCTGCTGTTGGTGCTGCTGTTGCTCATGGTTCTGCTGCTGCCGCGGCTGGTCTGCATCCTAATCTGATGTCCAGGAGGAAAGGAATTAAATGGTCGCCTCCAAGAGGTGGGATGGAAAGGGGGTCAGAAAACACGCATTTGGGAAAATTGCTCGGAGGCGGGATGGAGGTGGGATCGGGCAAAAAAACACTTGAAAAAAAAACCTGAGGCCAATTAAGGGAAAAAGAATGATGGGAATTTCTTCTCCAACCCCCGAAGGTGATCAAAAATGAGTTCCAGGAGATGTGACCACACGGTGTATTCCCCCAACATCACTACCTTTTGTACACAGCAATATAAGCCAGGACAAAAGCAAAATACTGCAGATGCTGGAAACCTGAAATATAAACAGATAATGCTGGCAACACTCAGCAGGTCAGCCAGCATCTATGGAGAGAGAAACAGAGTCAATGTTTCAGGTCAATGACCTTTCGTCAGAACTGGAAAAAGTTAGAGATGGAAGAGGTTTTAAGCAAGTGTAGGGGCAGGGAAAGGGGGGAGGGGAGGAAAGAACAAAAGGGAAGGTCTGTGATTGGATGGAAGGCAGGAGAGATTAAGAGACAAAAGGTATGATAGTACAAAGCAAAAGGAGATGGTAATGGGACAAGTAAAGGAACAAAAGATGGAAGCATACAAGCACTTTTCAAGACCTTAGGACATCCCAAAGCACTTTACACCCAATGAAGTACTTTTGGTGTAGTCAATGTTGTTCTTCTTAGGCAGTCCCTCGGAACCGAGGATGACTTGCTTCCACATTAAAAATGAGTTTGCAGGTGACTGATGAGTCCAATGTGGGACCTACAGTCTCTGTCACAGGTGGGGCAGACGGTGGTTGAAGGGGCGGGTGGGTGGGGTGCTTGGGTTGACGTGCGCTCCTTGCGCAGCCTGCGCTTGGTTTCCGCTTGCTCCCGGCAAAGAGACTCGAGGTGTTCGGCGCCTTCCCGGATGCTTCTCTTCCACTTTGTGCGGCCTTGGGCCAGGGATTCCCAAGTGTCGGTGGGGATGTTACACTTTTTCAAGAAGGCTTTGAGGGTGTCCTTGAAGCATTTCCTCTGCCCACCTGGGGCTCCCTTGCTGTGCCAGAGCTCCGAGCAGAGCGCTTGTTTTGAGAGTCTCGTATCGGGCATGCGGACAATGTGACCCATCCATCGGAGCTGATCGAGCGTGGTCAAAGCTTCGATGCTGGGGATGTTGGCCTGAGCAAGAACACTGACGTTGGTGCACCTATCCTGCCAATGGATTTGCAGGATCTTGTGGAGGCAGCGTTGGTGGTACCTCTCCAGTGCTTTGAGGTGCCTGCTGTACATGGTCAATGTTGTAATGTAGGAAACGCGGCAGCCAATTTGTGCACAGAAAGCTCCCACAAACAGCAATGAGATAATGATTAGATAATCTGTTTTAGTGATGTTGATTGAGGGGTAACTATTGGCCAGGACACCGGGGAGACCGCCCCTGCTATCCACATTATCACAGTCTAGTCACTTCATTATCTTAAATACTTCAATTGACTCACTCGATTTCTTTATTTGTGGTTTTGCTCGTTTCTTTTCCTCACATATTGGAGTTATCGCCATCGAATGCAAAAATCACAAGTTCATTAACTGCGGCATGCAAGCATAAATACAGCGAGGGCGGTAACAAAAGCTGCATTTCCACACTTACTCTGTTGTAGCTCAATTTGCTGTCCGCTTTGCAGGAAAAATGCCAAATGCCACTGGTTTGTGAGTTGATTGGAGCTATACCGAATCATTACATTAACGATGTTGCGGGCCTATTTTCACGTGGTGAGACAATGTCACCACAAGTGGCCCTTTAAGGGCATCACTAATATAAGAAGCAATCACATGGTCCATTCAAACGAAAAGATGCCAAAATAAGCCACTCAGTGCTGACACATGATTTTGAATGCTTTTTTTTCCGATGAGCCTCCAGAACGGCAGTGAGTAACAACTGGACAGTTTCTCTCACCCTTTAGGTAATAGGATCAAAGCAAACCATCACAGGCTCTGTGCTTTGAAGTCTGTCCTTCAATATTTATGAGTGGTTTTCTCTACGTGAAGCGAATGAAGAATGAAGCTTTGAAAACTTTCCATCGCCCGAGCTTGCCAACACTCCAAGCCGCAAGGTTACAGTCAGGAATACATACACAATGTTTTAAATAAAACTTCTCATGTGCTGTTGAGTCAAACTAGATGAGATTCTTTATTCTACTGAATGTCGACTTCAGCCGAAATTAAAGCACAGTGGGAAACAATAACTCGTTGGCATGTATTACATTTGGATAAGCCACAAAACTGCTGTTTTCAATTATCAACTCACCACTTCTATTTGTACCTTGGCCATTGATTCATATGGTGCTGGTTGTCTGGGAGCACTCACAGTGCTTTCAGCCGTACCTTCAGTTCTTAAAGAGTTCACTGTTGAAACAACGTTTACTTTTTTTTCCAAGGGGGGGTTTCTAGGTGAGTCTTTTGCTCCCTTTTCCCCTGTAGTTTTTCTCCTCCCCGCCCCCACATCTCCTCATGTCTGCCTGTAGCTGCAAGGGATGGTGAAAATTATGCCCCCTGTAACTAGCCATCAGGAGGAGTGCCCAGTCTGACACTTCCTCTACACTTTCTCTACTCTTTCCTTGCCGCTTTCTGGGTGATTTCCCCAACCCCACTCCCCTGCCCGTTGCTCTCTCAATACTTCTTTGTTTGATGAGGCTTGGAGTTCCCCTCCAAGTCACACGCCATCCTGACTTGGAAGTATATTGCCGTTCCTTCATCATCGCTAGGTCAAAATCCTGGAACTCCCTCTCTAACAGCACTGTGGAAGCACCTTCACCACACGGACTGCAGCGGTTCAAGAAGGCAGCTCACCGCCACCTTCTCAAGGGCAATTAGGGATGAGCAATAAATGCTGGTCTTGCCAGCAACGCCCACATCCCATGAACGAATAAAAAAAAAGGCTTGGTGTGCGGAACTGAACAGAGCGGGGCGCAAACCAACTCCCTGGCAAAGACCCTTGTAAGGACCTCCTTTTGACAGGACAATCTCTTACCTCAATGCAAAGTGCTTAGCAAAGCTTTCCTCTCTGTTAATCAAATGTTGAAATGAGTCATTGTGCCAAAAAAAAACGCTGTGTAGTTTGCTTATGATACCGGTGACAATCACCTACTGATGTTCCACTGTTCTCCCTGTCTGCATCTCTTTAAAAGTCAAGGTGTGTGGTAATCACAATGCGTTGAACAGTGAGTTTCCACTGACAGCAACAACACACTTCCGGTAATCATTGCAATTTTCCACATTAAATACATTTCTTTTAGAAAGAACCAAACAAAAATGATTTCTAATTTATTTTGACTGGAAAAAAACTATTTTTTTCTTCAAAAATAACCTTTGTGATAAATCACAGATGTTCAATTTCAGCCCCTTCCCTTTTCCTTTACTCTCTGAGGCAAAGTTCAGTGACCAGTGTAAAGCATTCCCCTCCCATAACGGAACAAAAAACTTAGGTGCTCAGAAGGAAGAAGGTGACGAAAGCATTTAGATACAACTACTTCACACATAGGTTGGTATATGTGTGGCACAGACTGCCCAGAGAGAGAGTGAAGTTGGCAAATTTAGAAGGGAACTGGATAGATATTTGACAGAAGAAGTCTTCAAGGGGGTGAAAGACTGTTTGGACTTTGCAACAAGCCAGATGGACCACGATAATGTTTTCCAATGCTGTGCGTTCCTAGTGTCAGAGAGGTGATTAGTTGTCTGTCCTGTCAAAGAGAAAATTAACTTCAGATGTGCCAGCTTTGTCCGATGGATTTTCACAGACGAGCCTCTGCATAAGTGGATTCCATCACAATTGTCGTGTTTTAGAGATTTTTTGCAAGATATTTTCTTGGGTTCAACATCACTGGACATTCTCATGAGCAATCCTCACGTCCCCTATGATCTGGAGTATGCCTTCATGTGGTAAACAGCAGTGAGACCCAGTGATCATAAGAGAGCCCTACTCCTGCTTCACCTGGCCCCCAAGAAACCCATCTAAATATTAAAAACTTTCACTTACCTTGGCCTCTTCTGGCGAAGCTGCTGCCTCGCTCCAGGTTTGACTGGCGGCCGTGGTGCTGTGCGGGCCTCCCACGGTTTTAAAGTTAAAATTGTGTTGCGACACTGACAACATCGTCATTGTACATTCTAACGAGGCCCCAGGCAGGCGACCTCCAGACTGCCAGAATCCCGTCAGTTAAAATGGCAGGGGTGGGAACGCAGTGCCTTCTGCCCGGTCAGCATTTTAGCCGCCCCCCCCCACCCCGCGCCAGCACCCCCCGGCAGCACCGTTTCTGTCTGGTGGGCTGGGTTAAAATTGGGACTATAATCTCAAAACAAAACATATCTTTAAACGTTAAATCACTATTTTCCACATTTAGATGTGGTGTTGAAATTTCTCTGAATTACAGATTTTAAGATGGGACGCCAAGCCAAGCTCCACTGTGAGGCAACTCTGTAAAGCAATTAACAGTTGGGACTCCTTTCATGCCAGACAAGTAAAATATGATTTACAAACTACCTGCTCTTGTTTTATTTGGCCAAAGGTCTGTTGGTTACAGCTGCCAGGAGGACCTTGCTAGACTTGACTCGCAGATCCAACTCTCTCAATGCCAAACCAAGGCTGAGAGACTGGGAGTATTGCCTTAATGCCTTGAGTACATCGCTCGCCAGTGATGGCTGTGGTGCAGTCCAAGAGGTGAAGCAAAGAAAATTAACAGCACGTCAGCCAAAATCAAGGCTTTTGGATCAATCAAGTTGTTTTTCAACCCGACTCTGACTTAGGAATACGGTGGTGCCTATTTCAAACAGAATCCACACAGCCTTTTTAATCCTCTTTTGTGTGAATTTGTGCTCATCAAGCTGAAGGATGCCAGTGTCTTGCTGAGCAGAATATTTGCCATTTCCGGGACAGCGTGTCAACATGCAGTAAAGCCCTCTTTACTCTGCCCCATTCTTCTTCTTCTTCTTAGGCAGTCCCTCGGAGCCGAGGATGAATTGTTTCCACATTAAGAATGAGTTCTCAGGTGGCTGATTAGTCCAATGCGGGACCTACAGTCTCTGTCACAGGTGGGGCAAACGATGGTTGAAGGGGCGGGTGGGTGGGCTGCTTGGTTTGACGTGCGCTCCTTCCGCTGTTTGTGCTTGACTTCCACTTGCTCCCGGTGAAGAGACTCCAGGTGTTCGGCGCCTTCCCGGATGCTTCTCCTCCACTTTGTGCAGTCTTGGGCCAGGGATTCCCAGGTGTCGGTGGGGATGTTGCACTTTTTCAAGGAGGCTTTGAGGGTGTCCTTGAAGTGTTTCCTCTGTCCACCTGGGGCTCTCTTGCCGTGTCGGAGCTACGAGTAGAGCACTGTTTTGGGAATCTTGTATTGGGCATGCGGACGATGTGACCCGTCCATTGGAGCTGATCGAGCGTGGTCAAAGCTTCGATGCTGGGGATGTTGGCCTGAGCAAGAATACTGATGTTGGTGCGCCTATCCTGCTAATGGATTTGCAAGATCTTGCGGAGGCTGCATTGGTGGTACCTCTCCAGTGCTTTGAGGTGCCTGCTGTACATGGTCCATGTCTTTGAGGCATACAGGAGGGCAGGTATTACTACTGCTCTGTAGACCATGAGCTTGGTGCCGGGTTTGAGGTCCTGGTCTTCAACCACTCTCTTCCTCAGGCGACCGAAGGCTGCACTGGCACACTGACATTATTGTCTTCGTCTCTCCCTCTGTAGAGAACCCATCCCCTCCCCTATTTTACCAGTGCAGCATTTTCCCATTTTCCAAACGAGCCATTTTTTGGACACTCCTAGTGAAAATGCCAATTTGACGTCAAATTTGGAGCAGTTTAGTGGAGCAGATCTGGATTGAGACTGCCCAAACTCATTTCAATAGGACCCTTACAGCACACCCACACATGCCAATCATCAGCACTTCTCAGTGACGGGGTGCTGGGGGCGTGGTTGTCATGTCAATGCTAGCTGACAAAAATCGGTGGGGATTAAGCTCAGATTCCCTCAGCTTTGCCCTTCATATTCTGCTGCTAATCAAGTGACTCCTGCCACGGCGCACTGTGGGCGGGAATTCTTTCCAGAACGGGATTTCCTGCCGGCGGAATGCAGTGGCTGGAATCACTTCCATTAGCAGCAGGATTCAGGATTAAAAAAAAAAAATGTATTCATTGATGGGATGTGGGCGTTGCTGGCTGGCTAGGCCTGCATTTAGTGCCCATCCCTAATTGCCCTTGAGAAGATGGTGGTGAGCCGCCTTCTTGAACTGCTGCAGTCCATATGGTGTAGGTACACCCACAATGTTGTTAGGAAGGGAGTTCCAGGATTTTGGCCCAGCGACAGTGAAGGAACGGCGATACAGCTCCAAGTCAGGGTGGTGTGTGGCTTGGAGGGGAACTTGTAGGTGGTGATGTTCCCATGCGTCTGCTGCCCTTGTCCTTCTAAGTGGTAGAGGTCGCGGGTTTGGAAGGTGCTGTTGAAGGAGCTTTGGTGAGTTGCTGCAGTGCATCTTGTAGATGGTGCACACTGCAGCCACAGTGCGCCGGTGGTGGAGGGAATGAATGTTGAAGGTGGTGGATGGAGTGCCAATCAAGCGGGCTGCTTTATCCTGAATGGTGTCGAGCTTCTTGAGTGTTGTTGGAGCTGCACTCATCCAGGCAAGTGGAGAGTATTCCATCACACTCCTGACTTGTGCCTTGCAGATGGTGGAAAGGCTTTGGGGAGTCAGGAGGTGAGACACTCGCCGCAGAATTCCCAGCCTCTGACCTGCTCTTGTCAGAGCAGCACCGAGGAGAGAGGACAGACTGATGTCAACAAAGGGGAAAGGGGAAGGCCAAATGGATGGCGATGCAGAGGAGACAGAGGTGGGTGGGGGCGACGGGGGAGAGGGCGGAAATGGTAGCAATGAAGAGGAGAGGAAAGGGAGGAACTAAAAGGGAGTGGGAAAAGGGAAATGAAGTGAAGGGAGAATTGAAGGGGAGAAGCAAGGAGACAGAAATTGGGAGTGGTGTTTTGGGCTGGGGGTAAAAAGAGTACCAGCTTAAAGTAGATTTCTAGGCTAAGTTGAAGGAGGAGAGGGACAAGAATGGCAGTACCTGTATGACCTCGGAGGGTTGAGAAAGAGAGGGTCTCTTTAAAAGAGTGGGGACTTGGATAGGCCCTTCGTACTGGATCCAAAGGGTGTACAGTGCCTGTGTGAACTGGGGCGAGGAGCATGGATGTGGGAGAGAGATTGTTGAGATAATTTTGGGGCAATGATGGCTCGGTTGGTCTGTTGAAAATTCAAATGGTGAGTTTGTTTTTTCCTTTTTTTTAAGACTAAAAATCCAGCAAGTATAAAAGTGCATAAAATTAACAAGGGTACATTTTTTAGGTATAAATTCAAAAGGTTTCAGGCGGGCATGGCCCTACGACAATATGAGTGAAGGAATGTTGTGCCGACACTTTAAATTACAAAGCCCATGTAAAACCTTGATTTCCTGCGTTGTAAGCTTATAATCGGGGCTGATCTTCAGTTGCCAGCTTTTTGTGGAATAGGTCAGCTTTCTTGAAGCTTTTGATCAGCTATTGTTAGTTTTTTAGGTTGCTGAGTGTGCAGTCAGTGGACAAAGAACATCTCCATCCAATCAGCCTGGGCTGGATTTAAACCCAGGTCCCGGCGGTAAAAGGCTAATGTCTAACCCACTGCCCTAGCCAGTTCCTCCAGTTTATATGTCTCAGAACCACAACAGAGATGCATTTACTCACTAAGCCATTGGGAAAAGCTCTCTTAACGTTTGGAGATTTATTGGAGTATAGCAGATTGAGGGATGATCTAATCGAGGGATTTAACATGATAAAAGGATTTCATAGAATCATTGAATCATAGAAATTTACAGCACAGAAGGAGGCCATTTGGCCATTCATGTCTGTGCCAGCCGACAAAGAGTTATCCACATTAATCCCACTTTCCAGCTCTTGATCCGTAGCCTTGTAGGTTACAGCACTTCAAGTGCATATCCAAGTGATTCAAGTGCACTGCAGTGAGTTACAGACCCCCACCACCCTCAGGATGAAGAAAATTCTCTCAAATCTCCTCTAAACCTCTGACCAATTACTTTAAATCTATGCCCCCTGGTTATTGACCCTTCTGCTAAGGGAAATAGGTCCTTCCTATCCACTCTATCTAGGCCCCTCATAATTTTATACACCTCAATTAGGTCTCCCCTCAGCCTCCTCTGTTCCTAAGAAAACAAACCCAGCCTATCCAATCTTTCCTCATAGCTAAAATTCCCCAGCCCAGGCAACATCCTCGTAAATCTCCTCTGCACCCCCTCTAGTGCAATCACATCATTCCTGTAATGTGGTGGCCAGAACTGCACGCACTATTCTAGCTGTGGCCTAATTTAGTGTTTTATACAGTTCAAGCATAACCTCCCTGCTCTTATATTCTATGCCTCGGCTAATAAAGGCAAGTATCCCATATGCTTTCTTAACCACCTTACCTACCTGTCCTGCTACCTTCAGGGATCTGTGGACATGCACTCCAAGGTCGCTCTGATCTTCTGCACTTTTCAGTGTCCTACCATTTATCGTGTATTCCCTTGCCTTGTTAGCCCTCCCCAAATGCATTACCTTACACTTCTCCAGATTAAATTCCATTTGCCACTGTCCTGCCCACCTGACCAGTCCATTGATATCTTCCTGCAGTCTGCAGCTTTCTTCTTCATTATCAACCACGTGGCCAATTTTTGTATCATCTGCAAACTTCTTAATCATACTTCATACATTCAAGCCCAAATCATTGATATATACCACAAAAAGCAAAGGATCCAGTACTGAGCCCTACGGAACCCCACTGGAAACAGCCTTCCAGTCACAAAAACACCCTTCGACCATTACCCTTTGTTTCCTGCCTCTGAGCCAATTTTGGATCCAACTTGCTACTTTGCCTTGGATCCCATGGGCTTTTACTTTCGTGACCAGTCTGCCATGAGGGACCTTATCAAAAGCCTTGCTAAAATCCATACAGACTGCATCAAATGCACTACCCTCATCAACCCTCCTTGTTACCTCCTCAAAAAATTCAATCAGGTTAGTCAGACACGACCTTCCCTTAACAAATCCATGCTCACTGTCCCTGATTAATCCGTGTCTTTCTAAATGAAGATTTATCCTGTCCCTCAGAATTTTTTCCAATAATTTTCCCACCACCGAAGTTAGGTTGACTGATCTGTAATTACTTGGTCTATCCCTTTCTCCCTTTTTAAACAACGATACCATGTTAGCAGTCCTCCAGTCCTCTGGCACCACACCTGTAGCCAGAGAGGATTGAAAAATGATGGTCAGAGCCTCCGCTATTTCCTCTCTTACCTCTCTTAACAGTCTGGGATACATTTCATCCGAGCCTGGGGATTTAGCCACTTTCAAAGATGCTAAACCCCTTCATACTTCCTGTTTCACTATGTTTATTTCATCTAATATTTTATCTGATTGCGATGTCTGCATCGTCCATCTCTTTTGTGAAAATAGACGCAAAGGGCTGGATTTTACTTGCCGAGACGAGTTGGGGGTGGGACTGCTGCCTTCCGGGTTCTAGTCCCGCCCCCAGCGACGTCCGACGCACAGACGCTATTTTCCCCTGATTGGCCTTGTTAAGCCCGCCCTGCGGGCTTGCTGGCCAATTAAGTGAAAGCCGGTATCAGATGACGTCAGTTGATGACGCTTCATCTGCCGGTTTTCTTAAAGGGACATGTACCATTTATTTGTGACAGATGATTTGTCAGTGTTTGACAGCATTGAGGTGCTGTCAAACACTGACAATCAATGTACAAAGGTGAGCCCTTGTACCCAGGCTCTCCAATGACTCTCTCCTTAGGATAAAACAGATGGCAGCTGTAGGTGAGGTTACAGAAGCAATCTGTCACTTCTCCCAATGAGGCGAGGCCACACAAACACTTCAAAGCTTGTCACCTACAGAAAAATCTAAATACATTAAAAATGACTTTCCCAACATCTCCTTGCGTCTGATACTCACCAGTGTCCCATTGGATCCTTCACACCACTTCTGCAGCTGTCATCTATACATAAACATTACAGCAGACCCACAGCACACCTCACTTACCGTGGCAGGGTTCCCCGACATTGGGAAGCCCACAGCAGGAGTCTCAAAATAGGAAAAAGCCTGTTAACTACCTGTTAACTACCTGTTAACAGGCAGTTAAGTGGCTATAATCCTCTTCCCACTGCCAGGGGTCGGGTCCCTGCACAAATCGGGGACCCGACTCCCGGGAAGATTGTTTGGAGGCAGTTTGGGAGCGGGTTCGGGACCCGCTCCCATTCTTTTTGATTTTGCCAGCATACCCGCCTCCTCAGGGCTGGTAAAATCCAGCCCTTAGTATTCACTAAGAACCATACCTGTAGTGTATGTACCTTTAAGAGAGAACTACTTTTACAGCTCCTGTATACTGTAGTACCGGCAGTGACCACACCTGTATATAAGCCTTGAGCAGGCATCTGTACTGTTAGTCTTTAGACTACCCTCCTCCAGTAAACACCTGTTGATTGTTAATCTGCAGCCTCCGTCTCGTTATTGAAGAACACCATACTTTAAGATTCACGGATTCAACAATATCCATGTCTTCCGCTTCCACACACAGGTTACCTTTATGGTCCCTAATAGGCCCTACTCTTACTTTAGTTATGTTGTAAGATTTGATAGTGTAGATAAAGAGAAACTATTTGCTCTGGTGGGGACCCCAGTTCAAGGGGACACAATCTTAAATTTAGAGCCAGGCCATTCAGGAGTGAAATCAGGAGCCACTTCTTCACACAAAGGGTAGTAGAAATCTGGAACTACCTCTCCCACTAGGCTTTGGATGCTGGGACAATTGAAGCTTTCAAGACTGAGATTGATAGATTTTTGTTAGGTAAGGGTATCAAGGGATATGGAGCTAAGGCAGGTAACTGGAGTTAAGATACAGATCAGCCGTGATCCAGTTGAATGTTGGAACAGGCCTGCATAGCTGAACGGCCTAAGTTTGCTTTGTAGATTAGCCTGGTTTCCTCTTTTAAGCCCAGCAGGAATTGTGACTATTTTTCTTTCCGAAGAAGAGACATTACCAGATCAGACACCATGGGCTGGATTTTCATTGAGGAGTCGGGTAGGAGGCGGGACTACAACTTTCGGGGTTGTAGTCCCACCTCCATCGAGTTCTAGCCAACCCACGCGATTTTGACTTGATTGACCTTGTTGAGCCCGCCCAGCGGGCTCAGCAGGCCAATTAAGTGCCACCCGGCAACAGGTGATGTCACAGATTGACATTTCATCTATCAAGACCTTTTGACAGATGAAATATCAGCATTTCACAGCTGTTTGAAGCTGTCAAACACTGACAATCTGTACAAGTTAATTCCTTCCTCTCAGGCTGATTTAGAGATCTCCCCGGAACAGAAAGCTGAATGCTGCAATTTTTGACAGCTCGCGGCCATTCTGCTTTCTGTGCCGATGAGATGAGGGACTCCCGAGACCTGAAGGAAGGAAGGCTGTAAAGGCAAGTAAAGGTTAGTAGAATTTCTTTAAACACTTTACACACACCAAACACACTTACCTTTGCACTCATGCACCCATCACTCACCTGAACACCGGACATCTCGACCCCTCCAAGCCCTTCATCCCGATGGTCCGCCTCCTCTAACTTGCCGTGGTTTGGAGCCGTCGGGAATCCCACACTTCAACATTAAAAATAGGAATTAGGCTAAAAACTGCCTGTTAACTACCTGTTAACAGGCAGTTAATTGGCACTAATCCCCTTCCCGCCTCGGGGAGGCGGGTCCCAGTGCAGGGCGGGTACCCGCCTCCTTTGAAATTGGCATGGAGGTGGGTTGGGTGCAGGATGGGTTCGGGACCCCCGATTTCAGGATTTTAACCCCCCACACGCCTCCAATCCCACCTCCACGGCCCAATGAAAATCCTGCCCCATTTATCTGAGATTTAATTTGGTACCAATATCCCTAGTGCTGTTATAACTTGCAATACAGTGTCCCAGATTGATCAGTGCAGTTCCACATTAAATAACAATAAGGTAAATTCAAAATTACAATGTAATTGCCTATAAACGCAGGAAGGAAACGGTTCTCGGACTCTGTAATCTGATATGCAGCCATTTTCAACTACTTAAATAAATGTTTTGGGCCAAAGTTCTCTGGAACGTTTTAAGCACAGCTACAGAACACGAGCGAACCAGAATTGTATCATTCTTTCCACTACGAGTTCTACTGCTTCCCCCAGGATAGCAACATGCAGAATTACAGCTGGGTTTCTCAACAGTACATCAACATCTGGGTTCAAATACGTGACCCTTTGTTTTTTGTGCATAAGCAGTTGAAATTCACAGTTTTAAGAAGAAAACCAATATTTCTCCAGCCCGACCAACTCCTCCCCCAACCCCTGAACTCTGCGTTCCCTGACTCCGGCCTCTTTGGCATCCCCTCCCCCTTTGCCCCACTATTGGTGGCTCTGCCTTCAGCTGTTTAGGTCCAATGTCCTTGAGATTTCTGCCTAATTTTCTCTGTCTTTCCACCTCCCTCTCCTTCTTCAAGACCCTCCTTAAAACCGATCTCTTTGACCAAGCTTTTGGCCACCCTTCCTAAAATCTCCTTATTTGGCTTGGTGTCCATTTTTGTCTGGTTAAGCTTCTGTGAAGTGCTTTGGGATGTTTCTCTACTTTAAAGGGCCTATATAGTTGGTGGGGCTCTACTTAAATTTTTGTTTTTTTTTCTGCCCTAATTTTCTTCCTTTTTTGCACCACCTGGCAAAGACCCAACCTGGTGAAGGTGGACTGGGCCAACCTCACACCCCACAACCACCTACGGACGTTCCTCGGGTTGGTGGGCTATTGTCACAGGTTCAGTGCCAATGATAGCGATATAGCTGCACCATTAACTGATGTAATATGGAAGGCAAAGGCCAGCCAAGTGATATGGTCCATTTGTGGAAAATGCTCTTGTAAAGCTGAAAGACACTCTTGTGTATAGACCCGATGCTAGCTGGTCCACTTGAGTCAGATGGATGGATGACTGTGGGGAAGATCATGACTTTAGTGGAAAATAAAATTGGGCGGAGTGTAAAACGAACTGCCGATTCGCTACCACCCAAGACCAATTTCACCCCCTACCCACTGATTCCGAGAAAAGATCGGGAGTAAATGGCCAAAAATGTAACAGGCCTCTCTGTATGAGAATCGTGCTATGTACTCGTGCTGACTCGAACCTGGACTGATACTGACCAAACTCATTTTACTTGGGAACTTCAGGGATGAGAGACTTCAGTTATATGGATTGGAGAAGCTGGGGTTGTTCTCCTTAGAGCAGAGAAGATTAATGGGAGAGATAATAGAGCTGTTCAAGATTACGAGGGACTTTGATAGAGTAGATAGGGAGAAACTGTTTCCACTGACAGGAGGGTCAGTAACCAGAGGTCACAGCTTTAAGATAATTGACAAAAGAACCGGAGGGGGAGATGAGGAGAATTTTTTTTGCGCAGCAAGTTGTCATGATCTGGAATGCACTGCCTGCAATGGTGGTGGAAACAGATTCAGTCGGAACTTTCAAAAGGGAATTGGATGTATTCTTGAAAAAGAAAAAATTGTAGGGCTATGGGAAAGAGCTGGGGAGCGGGACTAATTAGATAGCTCTTTCAAAGAGCCGGGGCAGGCACGATGGGCCAAATGGCCTCCTTCTGTGCTGTATGATTCCATAATTCTATGAACGTACAGCTATCAGAAAAGACTTTCATCCTCAGTCTGTATATGGAATGGAATGCAGAACATTTTAATCACTTACATCACCCAGTCTCACAATTGATGATTATTATTAGTACAGATCACTATAATTATAAAAAAAATATACATGGTGATTACATATAGGATAATAGATCAGTTACAAGGCAGTACAATCAAGGTATACTTTGTAAATTATTTGGCTTTACAACAGCATGGAGCCAGAAGCAAATGTAACAAGGTCTGATGATTCACTGAATTTACCCTCGGGGTTGTTGAGAGACAAACAGTTCCAGGGTATTAAGGGGTGAGCCCAGTGCCTAGCCATGGCTAAGGCAAGTCTTTTGATGTACCATGACATTCCAATGACAAATCCTATCAAATTAAGTGTGATTTGCTACCCATGTACTGCAACCTCGCTTAAATATTCCAGGATGCTGTGAAAATACCAGTGTCTGAATGGATCTGAGAGATAACAAGTCACCTACCATAAAACCATGTACCCTATCCATGGCTAATAAGTGTACCGACATCAAAGGATGCCTAACCTAGCATCTCAACTTGTGTATATGGGATAGAGGTCAAGTCACTGACAGTGTCTGGGATAGAGGTCTAGTCAATGACAGTGTCTGGGATAGAGGTCTAGTCAATGACAGTGTCGGGGATAGAGGTCTAGTCAATGACAGTGTCTGGGATAGAGGTCTAGTCAATGACAGTGTCTGGGATAGAGGTCTAGTCAATGACAGTGTCTGGGATAGAGGTCTAGTCAATGACAGTGTCTGGGACAGAGATCTAGTCAATGACAGTGTCTGGGTAGAGATCTAGTCAATGTCAATGTCTGGGACAGAGTTCTAGTCAATGACAGTGTCTGGGACAGAGGTCTAGTCAATGACAGTGTCTGGGATAGAGGTCTAGTCAATGACAGTGTCTGGGATAGAGGTCTAGCCAATGACTGTGTCTGGGATAGAGACCTAGTCAATGTCAATGTCTGGGATTGAGGTCTAGTCAATGACAGTGTCTGGGATAGAGGTCTAGTCAATGACAGTGTCTGGGACAGAGGTCTAGTCAATGACAGTATCTGGGATAGAGGTCTAGTCAATGGCAGTATCTGGGATAGAGGTCTAGTCAATGGCAGTGTCTGGGATAGAGGTCTAGTCAATGACAGTGTCTGGGATAGAGGTCTAGTCAATGGCAGTGTCTGGGATAGAGGTCTAGTCAATGACAGTGTCTGGGATAGAGGTCTAGTCAATGGCAGTGTCTGGGATAGAGGTCTAGTCAATGACAGTGTCTGGGATAGAGGTCTAGTCAATGGCAGTATCTGGGATAGAGATCTAGTCAATGTCAATGTCTGGGATAGAGGTCTAGTCAATGGCAGTATCTGGGATAGAGGTCTAGTCAATGGCAGTGTCTGGGATAGAGGTCTAGTCAATGACAGTGTCTGGGATAGAGGTCTAGTCAATGGCAGTGTCTGGGATAGAGGTCTAGTCAATGACTGTCTGGGGAGAGGAGGCCAAGGGCAACTGGAGGCAGGAGTAGACGTAATTCTACCTTATGTTTCAGCTGATGTTCAGAAGGCACTCAAGTGCAACCGGATTGTATTAGCTGCACCTCAACATTTGGAGTCAATCTAAAATGTCAGCATAATATCAGCAACAATTACGGTCTAATCCTGTTACGCTCCGCAGAGAAGAATTGAATAATCAGGTAATTTAAATTAGTCAATGCAAATTACATGGGAAATTATGAATTCAGTGCCAAAGTAATTTGAATTGTCCGATCATTTTAATTAAGAGGAGTAGTCTGTACTTCCTTAAACTTCCTGCCAAACTTGTGCTAGTCTTTTCCTCACTTATGGGGTGAAATTATGCTAGGTGTCAGTGTTAGCCCTGGCTCAGTGGTAGCACTCTTACCTCTGAGTCAGAAGGTTGTGGGTTTAAGCCCCACTCCAGAGATTTGAGCACATAATCCAGGCTGACACTCCAGTGCAGTACTTCAGTACTGAGGGAGTGCTGCACTGTTGGAGGTGCTGTCTTTTGGATAAGACGTTAAACTGAGGCCCCGTCTGCTCTCTCACGTGGACGTAAAAATCCCATGGCACAATTCGAAGAAGAGTAGGGGCGTGCTCTCCTGTGTTCTGGCCAATATTTATCCCTCAACCAACACCTAAAACAGATGATAGCGTCATTTATTTCATTGTTGTTTGTGGGAGCTTGCTGTGCGCAAATTGGCTGTCACATTTCCTACATTACACAGTGACTCCACTTCAGTGGTACTTCATTGGTTGTGAAGTGCTTTGGGATGTCGTAAATGGCACTATATTTTCTTTAGGGGCACTTAATAGCATCTGAACGCATCAACACGTTCGTGTGAAATTCCGCTGCCCACTATTTTAACGGCAGCGCAAATTTTCATGCGAATGTGTTCAATGCGTTCATATTCCCCTGGCTTACGGCACACATCACCCCTTTTGACTGTATCTCTTGAATTTGACTGTTGGAGTTTGCAACACCATGGAAAGCCCTTGATGTAATTATGTGTAACACATCGCCATCTATGTTAACGTAAATTATAAATCTCTTCATTAATGATATATCTGATTTTATTTTTGCAGTGCTAAGTACTTTAATGGAACCAGGGCAAATTAGCCATTCACCCATCCTAAAACATTGTCATTTTTCTCCACCTTGCCCTGGTTCTCTACTGCCTTTGGGGAGGGTCACGCGATGTCCCGATCCTGTTAATAAGGTGTATTTAGATGCAAAGTTTACAGTTCCGATTTCTGCTTCATTGCCAACCTGTATATTATTTGGTACCCATCGTCCCAGGCATACAGGTTCTTCTCCATTGGGTTGTACTTGATGCTGGAGTGCGTCCCGTATCGTTTGGGGAAGTACACCAACGGCGCCTGCTCATTGGTCAACATATCACTGACGTCGTACACGCACTGGATCCGTGAGCGGCTGCGGAGCCTGGTGTTGTACACCACGTAAAGCGTCCCGCAGATAACAAAGGCATTCTCAGCATTCTCTATGGGACACGGTGTATCCCACATCTGCTCGATGTCCAGGCTCTTGGGGTCCAACCTGGCCAGGCAGATGTACTTCTCGTTCTCTCTGGTGGCATACATGGCCCACAAACCATCCTTGTCCGCGGCCAGGTCGATGTAATTGAACGGCGAGAGGCTGTACACCGGGATCTGCTGCTCGGCAGGGAACATGATGCTGTCCGTCACCGTCTGGTTCTTCAGATCAAACTTGATCACTTGGAACTGAGGCTCATTCCTGATGTAATACAGGAAGCCATTGTACACCAGGTGTCCTGTGCCAGCCCACGGGTAAGGCAGTCTGATCTTCTTTGCTTTCATCAGGCCAGAGAAGTCAGTGAAGTCCCGTAATCTGGTGAATTCATAGACTGTGTCGTTACCTACGCCATCAAAGACATAGACCTTCTCAGAGTCTGACATGAGGTCCTTGGTCCACAGGCCAGAAGGGGTCTCCAGCTTCTTGACTATTTTCATTGCTTTAATGCTGGCGATCATTTCTCTGCAATCTGGAAAGGAATAAAGTGAAAAGGTCAAAGGGCTGAAAAGAAAATTTGCGAAAATCTAAAATAGAAACAGAAAATGAGCTCCTTCCATTACTGTCAATGGAAAACAATAATCAGGCGTGGCATAGAATGGGCTGCCGATTCGCTATTGGCTCCTTTCACACCACTGGCGTAGACCAGTTTCACCCCCAGCAAGTCTGTCCAATGAGTAGCCTCTGAGTCAGAAGGTCGTGGGTTCAGGTCCCACCCCAGAGACTTGAGCACATAATCTAGGCTGACGCTCCAGTGCAGTGCTGAGGGAGCGGTGTGCTGATGGAGGTGCCGTCTTTTGGATGAGACGTTAAACCGAGGCTCGCCTGCCCTCTCAGGTGGACGTAAAAGATCCCCACGGCCACTATTCAAAGAAAAGCAGGGGAGATCTCCCCGGTGTCCTGACCAATATTTATCCCTCAACCTCAATCACTAGATTATCTGGCCATTATCACATTGCTGTTTG